>NW_020954551.1:19369299-19471116 GCF_900497805.2 Vombatus ursinus | reverse complement strand
TAGATAGATAGATAGATAGATAGATAGATAGATAGATAGATAGATAGATAGATAGATGGAGAGATAGATAAGATAGACAGACAGACAAAGAGATAGATAAACTATTTCAATATAATTGATTTCCTTTGTAATCTTATGTATTTTATTTTATGCATTTAAAAACATTTTGCTGAGGGCCTCACCAGACTGAAAATGAGGTCAGTCACCTGGGGACTGGTCAATAAGCATTTATTATGAGCCTACCATAGGCCAGGTACTGTGCTAAATTACAGAGATACTAGAAAGGCCAAAAAGAAAAAAAAAAAGAAAAATCCACAAAACCCAAAACAGTCCTTGAAGTCTTAGGAAGTTCACAATCTAATAAGGAAGATGACATGCAAAATAACCATATATGAACAAAATATATATAGGACAAATTGGGGTAATCTCTGAGAAATGGCTCTAAGATTAAGAAGGATTGGGAAATGCCTTCTTGTAGAAGGTAGGACATTAGGTGAAATTTAAAGGAAGTCAGGAAATAGAGAGAGTTCCAGGCATGGGAGGCAGCCAGTGAAAATACCTAGAGTTGGGAAATGGAGTGTTTGGTGGGATGAACAGTGAGAAGGCCATATCGCTGAATCACAGAGTAATTGGAAGGGAGTTAACTAAAAGAAGACTAGGAAAGTAGGAAGGGCCCGGGTTACAGAGGGCTTTAAAAGCCAAATAGAGGATTTTATATTTCATCCAGGAGGTGACGGGGAACCACTGGAGTTGATTGAATAGAGTAATGACATGGTCAGACTTGAATTTTAGGAAAATCAGTTTGGAAGCTAAGTGGAGGATGAACTGGAGTGTGAAGATACTGAGTTAAGGAGACTAATCCAAAGGCTTTTGTAATGGTCCAGGTGTGAGGTGATGAAGGCACAAAGGACAAGGCTGGCAACTGATTGGGTGTGGGGGTTGGGGATGAGCTCTGGAGAGTAGAGTTGAGGATGACCCTTAGGTTGAGAGTCTGGATGACTGGGAGAAAGGCAGTACATACCCTCAACAGCAATAGGAAAATTAAAAAGTGGAAAGTATTTAGAAAAAAGACAATTAAGTTTTGCACATGTTGAGTTTTAGATGTCTACAAGGCATCCAATAGGAGATTGAAGGTCATGAGAGAGGTTAGGGCTGGACAATTAAGAATCATCTGCATAGAGATGTTAATTGAATCCTCTCAGGTGCTAAGATCACCAAGTGAAATAGTAGAGTGAGAGAGAAGAAGGCTCCGGGCAAAGCCCTGAGGGACACCTATGTTTGGTGGGCATGACCAAGATGAAAAGCTAGCCAAGGAGACTGAATAGGAGTGGTCAGATAGGAAGAGAACCAGGAGAGACTGGTGTCCTGAAAACTTAGAGAGAAGAGTGATCAACAGCGCCAAAAAGCTGCAGAGAGGTCGAGAAAGATTGAGAGAAGGCCATTGGATTTGGCAAGGTTGGAAAGAACAATTTCAGTTGAACAATGAGCCTGGAAGTCAGACTGCAAAGAATTAAGAAGACAGTAAGGAGAAAGGAAGTGGAGACACCTGTGGTAGAAGACTTTCTAAAGGAATTTAGCTATGAAAAGAAGGAGAAAAAGAATGGATCAAGTGAGGGTCTTTTCAGAGCAGGGAAGATATGGACATATTTATAGGCAATAGGGAAACAACCAGTAGAAAAGGAGAGATTGGAGATAAGTAAGAGAGTGAGATAAGTGGGATGATAGAGGGGGCAATCTGTTGGGTGGAATGGGATCACTTGTTTACGTAGAAGGATTTTCCTGGCAAGGAGAAGAGCCAATTCTGCATAGGAGAAAGCGGTGAAAGGGGAAATAGTGGCAGAAAACGTCTGAATGAGGTAAGACGAAGAGGGGAGAAGAGGGAGCTCGCATGCCGCTCGAAAGGTTAAGAACCCCTGTTTGGGTGAATCATTTTCCAGCATCTCTTCACCACTCTTTTAGCCTTCTTCCTCCTTTCTTATTTTAGCTTCCTCCCTCCCCAGATCTTCTCTGGATCTTGACCTTAAACATTCCTCACCCCTCCTCTTTCAAAATTTAACCTTTTGTGTCCTGTCCTTCCAGAAATCCGCTAGGTGTTTGCCTAACATGAATACTAATTTGAGCATCTAGAGAAGACCTTTGTTACTTTTGTGACTCTACCCCAGAGGTTCTTATGGAAAAAAAAATAGAAAAAAAAAGAAAATAGCATTAATGAAAGAGTTTTAAAATGCATAGAATGCAACAGGAGGTTTAGAGTAGAGATTCTTAACTTGCGGTCCAAGAGGTCTGTGGATATATTTCAGGGAGTCCATGAACTTGGTTGGGAAAAAAAAATTACATCTTTATTTTCACTAACCTTTACCTGAAGTTTAGCACTTCTTTCAATTATTTAAAAACATAATTATGAGCAGGGATCCATAGGCTTCGTGAGAATGTCAGTTAGTCCACAAGTATTTATTAAGTGCTTACTATGTGCCAGATGTTGGACGAAGAATTAGAAATATAAATACAAGTAACAAGAAAGACAAGTCCCTGCCCCCACAGGGCTCACATTCTAATGGGGGAAGATGACATATAAAAGGAAGATGAAACAGGGTGGGGGAGGAAAGGTACCTACCCTGGGTGCAAGATGAGAGTGTGGATGGCAGCCTGGTGGGAAACCAAACAAGGCTGCCTTGGGGGCCCTCCTTAAATGGAAGTTTGGAGAAGAGCCATCCAATCAGAGGGAGGAGCCATAGGGGCTGAGGGTATTTCTGAGGTATGAATTCCAGGGCTGACATGGTCTTCTGGGCTAAAGAATTTTCTGGGGCATGATGAAGGCAGCAGCTTTGTGAGAAATGAGGAAGCATGCCAGAAGAATCCATAACTCACCAAAAAAGGGTTAAGAACATCTGTTCTACTCAAAGGTTTGAACAGAATAAGAGCTTAAATGCTTTTTTATTCATTCATTCATTCGACATTAATCAGGACCTTCAATTCCTTAACCTTAATCAGAGAGTTTTAGGCACTGTGGCAGGGGCAGTATGCGAGATATTGGTGGTGATGGAGGGGAAGAGGTTGCTGTACCTCACAGAGCATCCTGTGAATTCTTGCCTCTTTTACTGGTCTTACTAGGGAAGGCCAAGTTCAGTGTTCTACAGAAAGGGAGACTGAATCACAGAAGAGACTTATCCAAAGTCATGTAACCAATCTGGGGGGGGGGGAGGTTGAATGAATCAGTCAATCAACAGGTGCCTACTATGTACCAGGCTATTAACTTCCAAGGCTCAATGGTGCAGAACCAGAGAGCCTCAGACCAGACTTGGCTGGTAAACTAGAGGGGTGTGGGAAAGGAGTGTGTTAATATACTGTCCTGATATAGAGTAGACCTCTAGGGTGTAATTTTCAGCTTGCTGCACAGGAGTTATGCGCATAACTCCCATTATTTTAGGTTATCATTAATGGGAGTTGTGCCCTTAATTCCCAGTGCACCATCCTGAAATTTGCCCCATATGTTTTAAAAGGTTGATTACATCTTTGAGATCTTGGTCTAATATAGATGCCAAGTATAAAGTTTCAATTTGCTGCTCATGGGGACTGAGCATCTTTTTGAAATTTCCTCTTCTTGAAAAAAAAAACCAAAAACCTCTGCACTCAAGGTTTGCTTCTGAATGAGAATTTGGTTATTAATCTGTGGATTTCTTTGTTTGAAATGGCTACTCATAGCACAGTTTTCCCTTTGACAAGGACAACCAAAAAGCAAATCCCTTTCATTGTTTTCTTTCAAAAAGAAGGGAACTGTCAAAGGAAGAAAGAAAGTCTAGCCCTTAGACCAGACTAAAATGAGGGGGGTGTCTGTTTTTCAATGACTCTTGTTGGCAGCCACAGAATGAACTATCCAGATGGCTACCCCCAGTAGCATATGGGGCCTCTCATGCCCACACTGTCCCCACCCAGTTGTGGATACTTTTCCTTGGTAGCCTGTATTGTAACCACCACTCATGCCAGACACATCCAATGGACCCTCTGTTAGGGCTATGTCAACTCACAAAGACTGAAAGATGGCTCATAGTGGTCTTTAGAGAGGGATATGAGGGTCAGGTGACTGGCAAGAACAGTAATGAGCATTTTCCTTTTGGAAGATCAGTAAAGAATCTCTCTCTTTCCTTCTCTTCCTTCCCATCTCCTCTCTCTGTCTTTGTCTCTGTCTCTCTCTGTTTTTTTTCTCCTCTTCCCCCCCCTCCCCTCTTGTCCCTGTCTCTCTCCCCCTTTACCCCCTCTCTCCCCCCTTTTCTTTTCTCTCTCTCTCTCTTTTTTTTGGTGAAGCAATTGGGGTTAAGTGACTTGCCCAAGGTCACACAGCTCTTCTCTTCTTTTCTCTTCTCTCTCTCTCTCTTATTCTCCCCTCCCCCCCCACTTTCTTTCTCTTCCATTTTATGTGGCCGAGTAGACAGAGTGTTAGACCTGGAATAAGGAAGACCTGAGTTTGAATCCTACCTTACATACTTACTAGCTGTGTGACCTGGGAAAATCACATAATTTTCCTCAGCTTCAGTTTCCTCATCTGTAAAATGGGGATAATAATAGCATCCGAGGATCGAGTAAAATGACATACGTACAATGCTTTGGTAAGCGAAGCACTATATGAATTTGAGCTATTGTTTGTTATCCCTTCTGCCCTAAGTAGCCAGACTCCTGTCTGTGGCCAACGTTTCTGACTTACAAACTTTCCCCGCCATTAGTCACTGCTATTCCAGGGACATCACAAGCTGCCACCCTCCTAGGCCTCTTAGGATTATTCAGAACCCACAAGGTCCCTGCTGGTCCTGGACACATCCATCATGGAAAAGATACCCACTGAATGAAGACCAGGGTAGAATAAAGATGAAAGAAGCAGAGGCAGCCTCACGTTTATGGGAGTTCGGTGGTAGATGGCACGATCGTCCCTTCCCCCACCCAGCTCTCACAACTCAGAAAAAGTCCATATGCTTCACAGCCAGAAAAGGAGAGCCTGCCTGAGAGAAAGGTGTGTCCTGTCCATTAAGCCATCAGCTCTCTTTGCTCTGCAGCCAATTCAGGTACTCTCCATCATTCACCAACTTGAGCCTTTGGGTCACATGGTCCCCTAGAGCCAGAAATGGTTATGAGACATACTCCATGGTTGGGGTAAGGGCCAACATTACACAAAGTAAAAAAAAAAAACAACGAAACAATTCTTGCCCAGAAGGAATTTACAAACTATCAAGGCACTTACACTCTATCTTGACGACAAATTGCTTCTCCTCTTAGAGCCTCAGTTTCCTCATCTGTATAATGAATAGGTTGAATAAAAATGTCTTTAAGGTCCCTCCCAGCTCTAAATATATGATGCTTTTATTCATATCTAGGTCTTCTGTTCATTCTACCACACCTTGCTTCTCTATGTGTCTGAATGTAAGTCAATAATAATTTCATGCCTATATTCTTTTTTCTAGAATATAAAACATTCTCTTGACATCAACCCTCAGTGAATTAGGTGGTGCAAATATGATTATTCCCATTTTACTGAAGAGGAAGCTGAGATTCATAAAGTTTAACTAGGTTGCCAATGGACATACTAGTTCACGGAGGCAAAAGGGCACAAAACCAAGTTTTCTAGCTCAAGTCCAGTATGCTTTTCAGTAGCCCACACTGCTTCTCTGTTAGAGAAGTCACCAGGGTAGTTGTGGCAGAAACAGTAGTAGAAGCAGAAGAATCAAGAGTGAAAGAGTTACAAAGACAGGCAGAGAGAGAGAGAGGGAGGGAGGGAGGGAGGGAGAGACAGAGACAGAGACAGATAGAGACACAGAGACAGAGAAGATGTGAAGAAAGAGAGTACTTGAGCTCTTTGATGAGGCTGTCCTTAAGCAAGGTAAAATGTAAAACAACTAATGAGTATCCCTATTGTAAGGGTCCCAACAAGGCTTTCATGTTAGCCTCAAAACTGATTTTAGTCATTTCCCCTGAATATCAATAGCATTTATTTAAGCACTTATTATGTACCAGATGGACAGTTAGGTGGTTCAGTGACTAGAGCACTGGACTTAGAATAAGAAAGACTCATCTTCCTGAGTTCAAATCTGGCCTCAGACAGTCACTAGCTGCGTCACCTTGGGCAAATCACTTAGCCCCCATTTGCCTCAGTTTCTTCATCTATAAAATGAGCTGCAAAAGGAAATGGCAAAACCACTCCAATATCTTTGTCAAGAAAAACCTGAAATGGGGTCTAAGTTGGGCATGACTAAATGACATCAACAATGTGCCAGGCACTGTGCTAAGTACTTAGGATACAAATGCAAGGAAAAATAAAGATGGTCTTTGCTCTCAGAGAGCTTACATTCTAATGGGAGAAGAAAACAGATTAAAGACTAGAGATGGGGTTAGGGGTTGGTGATAAGAAAAGTGGCAAAGTCCTGAGAATAAAGTGTGGTTAGCCTTTCTTCAAAATGAAGGCTCCAGGAGAAAGTCGCCAGTGGGAGAAGGGGGTCACCAGAGTGGAAGGATCTTCCCGAGTAGGAAGGCAACTGAGGCAGGATGTCCCTGTATTTAAAAAAAAAAAAATCAGATGAGTTTGAATTTCATTAGAGCCTTCTACTTGGATCTGAGAGGGAAAGCCTCTTTTGATCATCCCACCCATCTTGTTGGAAGCTTCCCTGTGTTCTCCCACAATGGGGCTCCTTCTTTTGTAAAGCTAAATTAAACAAACAAACAAACAAATCCTGCAGAATTATATATTAGAACTCAGAACTGATTTAACTCTTAATCGAAGAAGGCAAGAGAGAAATCAACAGAAAGAGTTCTGAACTTGGAGTCACAGGGTCTAAGTTCAAATCCTGATCCCGTGTGACCTTGGGCAAGTCATTCACTTCCCTAAATCTCAGTCTCCTTATCCGTAAAATGGGGGGGATTGGATTAGATAACCTCTAAAGTCTCTTGGAGCTCTAAATTTGGGATCCCATAGCAAAATGTCCACCCTTGGTGGAAGGAGAAAGGATATTTTAATTAGATTGTCAGGCTTGCCTGGAGAAGTGCCACGGCTTGACAGAGTATGTTTTCTTGTGGGCAAAGCCGTGGGACCTGCCCAGGCTCTGATCCTCAACAGGGTCAGTCTAGTAGACAAATGGAACTGTCTTTTTGCCATGTCTCTTTCCCTCTCTCATTCCCTTCAATTTTGAAGAGTACTTTTTCCTCTTATTTCTATAACTTCTGCCCTCATGGGCCCTTGTCCTGGTGCAACAGGAGACCCTCTCCCACACTCCCAACTGCAATGGGGTGAAATCAGGGGTATGCTGGTAAATGTCTAACAACAGATTCCCCAAAATTGTGCACACGATGTACTCTTAAGTACATTATCTTCATTTTCTTCATGCTTTCTTACCTCCAGACAATGAACAAAACAATAAATCAAGTGCTGATTTCTGAGGTGTAAATGCTCATCCTCAAAATTTAACAACCAGTCCTATATCAGCAAGAGTAATGAGACCACCCAGTGCCACAGCTGGAGTACTGAGGCAGGATCTCAAGTCCAACACCAGCAAGACAGGAAGCTCACCACCTTTAGAATTGCAAGCTCCCTGAGGGCAGGGACTGTCTTTTGCCTCTTTTGATATCCCTAGTACTTAGCACAGTGCCTGGCATAGAGTGGGTACTTAATAAATGTTTATTGATTGACAGGAAGAGAAATCTCAAATCTTCCTCACACAAGACACTACATTTCCCCAACTCCTAGCACTTTCACTGGTTCTCCCCATGCCTTGGAAAGTGCTCCTTCCTCATCTCCACCTGTGGCTTCCCTGGTTTCCTTCAAGTCCTTCCCAACTAAAATCCCACTTTCTATGAGAAGCCCTTCTTGATCATCCTTAATGCTAGTTCCTTCCATTTGTTGATTCTCTCTGATTTATCTTGCATATATCTTGTTTGTAGGGACAGGTAGGTAGTGCAGTGGATAGAGTGCTGGGCCTGGAGTCAGGAAGACCTGAGTTAAAATCTGGCCTCAGATATTTACTAGCTATGTGACCCCGGGCAAGTCACTTACCCCTATTTGCCTCAATGCATTGGAGAAAGAAATGGCAAACCACTCTAATGTCTTTGCCATAAAAACTCCAACTGATGATTGAAATGACTGAACCGACAACATCGTTTGTACCTAGTTGTTGGCTTGTTATCTTCCATATTGGATATGAGCTCTTTGAAAGCCAGGACTGTCTTTTGCCTTTCCTTATATGCTTGGTACTTAGCACAGTGCCTGGCACATAGTAGGTGCTTAATTAATGCTTACTGACTACTTTTCTTAGTGTCAAGTAGACTCAGCTATAGTTGTGCTAATCCCTTCCCCACTTCCTTCCTTTTGAAAGACAGGCTTTCAAAGTACTAAGTATTATATACTTATCCATTCTGAGCCTCTCTCCCCCAGGCAGAAAGCCTCTCTGGAGAAAAGGGCTAGGGAAGCTAGATTGAAACACCCTGCTTTACACTTGTCATCTGCAGCTGTAGCAGAAGCTGCTCCCAAGACCCAGTGAGAAAAGGTTCTGAAGAGGTGAATGATCCTGGATGCTGAAAGCAAAAAGAAGCCTTAAGCATTGTTCACCTCTCTTCAATCACTCTTCCCAAGCCTTCACAGAGGGAATTATGCTCTAGAAGGATATTATGCTCCTGGCTGCATCAATCCCAGATTACCTGTCAGGAGCAGCAGAGAGGAGCAATTTGCCACATAAATGGCTTTCCCCAGCCCTCCCCCCCACTTTTTTGCAGCAAAATGCAGCTTGCCTGGCTAAAGGATCACCTGAAGCATCCCAATGCTTCAATCTTCCAGCGAATCTGGGATCTTCATAAAATAGATTGTCCCTCCAGTGATGGAGACTGCAACCGGTCCATGCCTGCCCATTGTAGGAGGCCTTCCACAGGTTCACCATGCTTGGGGCCTGCCTCTCATATTCTTGATACAGCAGGGATACCACTGGAACCCCAATGCTTGCCTCAGTTATGTCTCCCTCTCTCCACCTGATCATCCCATCTCCTTCACTCAGATCCCACTTTGATGAAATCCTTTAAACAGCTTCTCCAGTCTGGTGCTTTGTAGCTGGCCTCTCCATTGTCCTATGCATGTTTTTTGGGGTTTTTTTTTGCAGTTTAATGACTCTGATGACTCTTAATAGGTTTAATGACTTTGGATGATTAAAAAAATTGATAACTGACATATTTAATGACTACCAGCCACACAACATCACCAGAAAACTATGGATGTTAAAGACGGGCTTTCTTTTTGGGGAGATATTAAAATAACTTTATAATTTTTCAAAGGCAACCAAATCTGTCGTCTTTTGTTCAAGTGTAGGCCCAACTCATTGCCCATTACAGTCTCACACACATACACACACACACACATACATACACACACACACACGTGTATATTGGGTGAGCTCCATATGTTTTTTTTTTTATAATTGCTTATCATAGTCAGGACAATAGCCAATTTTCTCCTCCCCCCATAATAGTATCTTACTTTTTCCAATTACATGTAAAGATAGTTTTTAACATTTACTTTTACAAGTTTTTGAGTTTCAAATTTTTTCTCCCTCCCTCCCTTCCCCCCTCCCCAAGATGGTAAATAATCTCACATAAGTTATACCTATACAATTATATTAAACGTATTTCCACATTAGTCATGTTGTGAAAGAAGAATCAGAACAAAAGGGGAAAATCACGAGAAAGAAAAAACCAAAAAAAGTGAAAATAAAACGCTCTGATCTGCATTCAGACTCCATAGTTCTTTCTCTGGATGTGGATAGTATTTTCCATCATGAGTTTTTTGCAATTGTCTTAGATCATTGTATTGCTGAGAAGAGCTAAGTCTGTTATAGTTGATCAACGTGCAATGTTGCTGTTACTGTGTACAATATGGTTCTGCTCACTTCACTCAGCATCGGTTCATGCAAGTCTTTCCAGGTATTTCTGAAATCCATCTGCTCATCATTTCTTATAGCACAATAATATTCCATTACATTCATATACCACAACTTGTTCAGCCATTTCCCAGTTGATGGGCATTTTCTCAATTTCCAGTTCTTGGCCACCACAAAAAGAACTACCATAAATATTTTTGTACATGTGAAGACTTTACCATTTTTAATGACCTCTTTGGGATAGAAACCTAGTAGTGATATTGCTAGATCAAAGGGCATGCACAGTTTTATAGCCCTTTGGACATAGTTCCAAATTGTTCTTCAGAATGATTAGATCAGTTCACAGCTCCATCAACAATGCATTGGTGTCCCAATTTTCCCACATCCTCTCCAACATTTATCATTTTTTTTGTCATATTAGCCAATCTAATAGGTATAAGGTGGTACCTCAGAGTTGTTATAGTTTGCATTTTTCTAACTGATAGTAATTTAGAGTATTTTTTCGTATGACTATAGAGAGCTTTATTTTCTTTATTTGAAAATTGCCTGTTCACATCCTTTGATCATTTATCACTTGGGGAATGACTTGTATTCTTATAAATTTGACTCAGTTCTTTATATATTTTAGAAATGAGGCCCTTATCAGAAACACTGGCTATAAAAATTGTTTCCTAGCTTTCTGCATACTTCTAATCTTGGTTGCATTGGCTTTGTTTGTGAGAAACCTTTTAAATTTAATGTAGTCAAAATTATCCATTTTGCATTTCATAATGTTCTCTATCTCTTGTTTGGTCATGAATTCTTCCCTTCTCCATAGATCTGACAGGTATAGACAATAGGCGATTTTCATCCACTTAGTTTTACCCATGTGAATATTTAAACCAAACACTATTTTAGTGCTTATAGATCTCAGTTAGGAAGTGCTGTAATGTGTAAGGGCTTGATTCAATTGATACACCCATGAAAAGGAGTATCTAGAGGACCTCACTACCTTTGGGTATTACTCTCTGACTTAGACTCTGCCCTACATGACAGCGGTAAACCCCTTTCATCAACATATGTCTCTCTGTTTTATACCTTGCTTGATATGAATAATCAGAGGTTCAACAAAAGAGATTCTGTTGTTATATATTCCAAGAAATCCCATATAATTTTGGCATACGGTTCAGAGACACCTTTTAGTTGAAGAGCCTTCAATAAGGTGTTATTTTTCTCTACCAAATCAAATCACCAACAAATGTAGATATATAGTGAGATTAAATGCACTAATACTAAATATTAAAGAGGCATATGTAAACAATATCTGTATAAGGAGTCAAATAGATGAGCTCTTCCTGATTTGTGGGATCCTGGGTTACTTTGGGTGGGCTGTGCATTCTGGCTCAGTGCTGATGAGCTTGGTGTTTGGGGGCGATGCAGAAAACCCTAAATGGTCCCAACCCACCCCTGACAGTGGTAAGGGTAAGGATGGGTGATGCTGTGTCCATTTAAAAAAGAGAGACAAATTCTGCTGTCTCTCCATCCTACTCTCCTGAATTTGTGGCCCTCTCTCTGGTGTTTCCCTTGAAAAATGAGGACTAATATCACATAGAGGCCCATCTAGGTGAACCTGAATCAGAATCTCAAGGCCTGCTTCTTCTTGGTGTTTTTTTGCCTGAGCAAAGGTGACTGAACAGTGATCTTGAAACGGTCATTTCCAGCCTTGGAGGCAACTTTCTGAGTTCAAGAGGTCAGCACCAGCTGGATTGCAAGAGATGCCCCTGACTTCAGCACTTCTTGGAGAAGAAGACAACCACAGACAGAAGGATGAATATACCTGTTGGATTGGCTTGCCAGAAGACATCAACTTTGAGAAAGCTGTTTAGATAGTGCAGAGCCAAGGGGAATGTGAAATGCAGATTCAATAACCTTCCTAAGAGGTTCATGTTTTAAGTATCAACCTCCCGGGAGGGTATAATTGTAGGATCGGTATCTCCAAAAGCTATCAAATGGTCGCAAGTCTCCTCAAGTCGCCATTGCTTGCCAAAGAACGTCTCCTAGCCGAGAATTGTTGTTGTTGTTGTTTTGGCGGAAAATCCAATTTGACTTACATACTTTTAATTGTTGACATATTTCCCATGAACCTGTGATTTCATTGGTATAGCAGGCTCTCAGTGATGAAACTATCTCTACCAATGCAGGCTGACACCTATTCTGTAACTTATAGTCTGGGAAGGGTATTCTACTACTATCATTATTATAACACAATAATATTGGTACTATATGAGTAACCAATAATTGATGATGATGATGACTATCAGTCAACCAACAAGCATTTATTAGGTGCCTGCTGAATGCCAGGCACTATGCGAGGCTCTAAGGGGACAAAGACGAAGACAAAAGTCCCTGCCCTCTCTTGATGGCATTAGGGGCGAGGGGCTACGGACGTCGAATATTGCACGTGCCGTCGGACAAGGTTGCCACGTTGGTCAGTTTTGCTTCTGCTCCTCTGTAAACTAGGCTGCTTTCTGACCTTGAGCACCTGAGGTCTTCTACCTCTGGAGCATCCCTCTGCCATGTCCCTTTCTCCCACTGGGGAGTTCTTTCCATTTTGGGAACAAGCCCACGCTGGCCGTGCTTCTCTCCCCTTCCAGCTGTGCTTCTGACTTAGCTACCATACCCCCATTCCCCCATCACATTATAAATTCCTGGAATTTAGGGAATGAGTTTTGTTTGTTTATTTGTATTTATAAGCCCAGTGCTGTGCACAGTGTCTAGCAGAGTAAGACAAGCCTGCCTAAATGGATTTTTTCTTCTTTCTTTTTAAATCTTTGTTATAAGATATGACGTGTTGGGAAAGAGAAGGGGAAAGTTTGTATTAGGAAATTATTGAAGTTTTTTAAAAAAGGTATTACTAAAAACAAGATAATTTAAAAAAAAAAAAAAAGGAATTGTAGGGGCTGAGATGAATGAGAAAATTGGATCCAGGAGCTAGATTCTGGCTGGAAAGCTCGTGTCTGGTCAGGAGAGAACGTATGGCGTACGTCAGAGGGACTGAGCGTTTGCTAACATAACTCATCTCCCTAAAGCTTTGGTCTTCTTCTGGTGGCTATTAGTTAGCATTTCCTACTCCCCCTTACGATTCGCCTACAAGCCTGGTTGCAGACCAGAGATTCAATGCCCTTTCCTCACTCATGGGCTTGGACCCAACAAGCTCCTCAGTTCCTTTGTCACATGGACTGTTTTCTAACCATAGCTCTCCTAGCCTGTATTTGTGCGGTTGATTAAAAAAAAAAAAGTGTGACTTTCCTCCCTATGAAATTTCATCTTGTTATTTTTGGCTCACGGTTCCAACCTGTCAAGGTCTTTTTGGCCCCTGATTTTGTTATCCTGGGTAGAAACTATCCCTGTCAGCCTTGCTTGCATCATCCACAAATTTGATAAGCATGACATCTAGGCCTTCAACCAAGTCATTGATGAAAATGCTGAAGAGAACAGGTCAGAGGACGGAATTCTGGGACATTCCAGCAGAAGCAGCTTTTGAAGTAGACATCAATCCCTTTATTATCATAATAACAATGTTTTATTTCATAAATAATATTAAAAATAAAACAAAAAACTCCAATAATAGCAGCTAGCATTTAGGTAGCATTTTAAAGTTTGCAAAGCATTTACAAATATTATCTCATTTTATCTTCACAACAACCCTGAGAGGCATTTTATAGATAAGGAAATGGAGGCAGACAGAGGTTAAGGGACTTGCCCAGGGTCACACAGTATCTGAGGCAGTATTCAAACTCAGGTTTTCCAGACTCTATATCTAGCACTTTCTTCCCGATGCCATCTTGACACCTTCAATGAGATACACAGCCTTGACTTCAAAGAGCTTACTTTAGTAGAGGAGATAAGATGTGGTCACAAACGTTATCATAAAAGCAGTGTGTGACAAGTGTTATTTGAAAGATACAAAGTGTTCTAGAAGGCACAAAGAAGATACAGATACCTTCTGATTAGGGCAATCAGGGGAAGTTTTAAGGAAGAGGTAATAATTAATAACAATAATAATAGCCAACATTCATGTAGAGCTCTGAAGTTTGCCAAATACTTTATACCTCATTTGATCCTTACAGCAATTATTCCAGAGAGGTGTTATTATTATCCTCATTTTATAGATGAGTAAACTCAGTCTCACAGACATTCAATGACTTTTTTAGAGTCATATAGTTAGTAAAGTGTCTGAAACACAAGTCTTCCTGATTCCAAGTCCAGTGCTCCAGCTTGGCTCATTTTAATCCTATGGTTAATATAATGGCCCCTAAGGTCCTTATCAATCCCTCTTCTACGCCTTCAAGGAGTTTATTTGATGTGAAAAATGAGGAGTATAATTATAATTGTTTTGAGCTCCCAGTTAGGAAAATTCTTAACATTCAGTCAGAGTTTCGGCTCTATGCCTTAATTTACGATTATATCTATCTCTGGTCAGCCCTTGACCTCTGAGACCGAAGGCAAAATTCAGGTTGTTGGAAGTGTTTGAGTAGCGGAACGGCGGATTATATTCAAGTGTCTGTTGTCAGACAGACACTGGAAGGGGAAGTTGGGAAAAGAGCAGACCTCTTTCTTGGAACTTTCGTCAGTCCTAGAGTAGGTGACTACAATCGGAGGCATCAGCCCAAGTTTTCTGCTCTTCCTGTAGGGCCAATGGTCCTCCTTGCTATTTCCTCTCTCAGCCATGGTTCAGTACTTCTTCTTTTTCTCCATCCACTGGTTGTCCCTGGGCTGCCCGTTCTCTATGACTTAGCTCTATGTGACCCCACTGCTTCCTTTTTGCTTCCAGATTCTCAGAATCTCTACAGCATTTCATCTTGAGCTTTTAAGAATGAGTAATATTTCAATAGATATAGAAGTTGGGGAAAGGCATTCTAAGCAAAGAGAATGACATAAGCAAAGTATAGGATGAGTAAAGCACAGTTTCCTTTGTAAAATGGCAAGTAACCCAGTTTGAGTACAAGTAAGTACTCAACATATAAATGGTCGTTTGGCATCTGGTTTGAAGACCTCCAGTAGGGGGGAACTATCTAGTTAACTCACCTTCAGTAAGTCAGCCCATTTCACCCTTGGATAAATCTAATTGTTAGGCAATGTACAATGGATTAGAGGAATTGGGACCGAGAGAGTAGTTAGAAGGATATAGACCAAGGAAACAATAATAATAGCCTAAAGAAGATGGTGGAAATGGAAATGAAAGGAATGGAGTGGATGCAAAGGACATTGAGAAAGAAAAACAGGATGGATTTGGTGACTTATTGGGTAAGGGGAGTGGGAGGTAGGCATAGTAAAAGAGGAGGATCCCCTGACTTGCTGGGTTAGATCTTGTGTAAAGGACTTAATTTCTCTGGAACTCAATTGCTTAATCTGAAAAAATGCCCATTTCACCTTTGGGTAGCTCTCGTGGTTAGGTAATACAAGAAGGGATTGGAATAGAGGATTTTGGATAAAGACCTCAATTGCTTTGGGACTCAGTTGCTTAATCTGAAAAAAAAATAAAGTGGTTGAGCTGGCAAGGCAGCAATACTGGAGCATTAGAAAGCACCAGTTTTGGAATCCAAAGACTTGAGCTTGCAGCCTGGCACTACCACCTACCACCCGTTCTTTCTTTCTCCTCTGTAATATAAGGAGGTTAGGCTATATGACCTCTGGGACATCTCTCAGCTCTAAATCTATCATTTTATGATTGGATGACCACTCTTCAAAGAGCTAATAGTCTAGGATTCTCTTCAACACTCAAATGTATGTATGAGTTCATTGCTTTGGGAATTCCTTCCAAGGACAGAGATGGAAACCTTTCCATGGTCGCCACTCCTGGGCTACTGTCGTCCATGTTCTCCCAAAGGTTTGCCAGTTGATCACTCTGGCTTCATCCCACATGACTGGCCTATCTTCTGGTCCCATCACACAATTCCTTGGGGATGTTCTGGGCTCCTGCTCTTCTTTGTGGTTCCTCACTGATCATATGTTGCAGCCTGCTGGCATCCTCCATGCACCTTCCATTGCCCTTCTGCTAATAATTTTTAACTTACCAAACTTAGATGTTTCATGTCTTGCTGCCATATAACAACTCTAGTATTCTAAATTGGATTTTTTGGGGGAGAAAGGTGGTTCAGAGCTCTGATCTCACCAGTATAGAAACACCTTCTGCCAATGGAGCAATTGATGTGTAATTTACAGTCTTAACATGAGATTCTGAGAGATTAAGTGATTTGCTCATAGTCACATACCTAGTATGTGTCAGAAGCACTAATTAAGACAGAATTATAGTGTTAGAGTTAAAAAAGAAACCTTAGAGCAGGATTCTTAACCTGCAGTTCATGAACTTTTAAAAAATTATATATATTTTGATAAATATACTTCCATATAATTGTTTCCCTTGCAATAAAAGTATTTTTATATTATGCATTTAAAACATTAATGACAATAGCTAGCATTTATATTGTGTCTAAGGTTTATAAAGTACTTTACAAATATTGTATGTTATTTGGTCCTCACTACAATCCGGGGGGGGGGGGGTAGGTGCTATTATTAGCCCTATTTGACAGATGAGGCAACTGAAGCTGAGAAAGGCTATGTGACTTGTCCAGGATTATACAACTAGTAAGTGTCTGAAGCAGGATTTGAATTCAGCGTCTTCCTGACTCCAGGTACAGCATTCTACCAACTATGTCAAATAGCTACCTCAACTATTCTGAGAAAGGGGCCATAGACCTCAATAGACTGCCAGAGTTCCGTTATACATAAAATAGGTTAAGAACTGGTCCAACTCTCTAATTTTTACAAATGAGAAAACTGAAAGTGACTTTCCTGAGGTCCTAAGGGGGCAGATCCATGACTTAAAATCCAACACTCTTTCCTCTGTACTAGACTTTGAAAAGAACAAAGAACTCTTCAGATGCAAGGTGTTATTTATTATTTATGAATAAGTCATTTTTGTTATTCATAAGAAATAGGTAAGAAGAGTGAGGGTGATGGTAAAAAAAAGGCCAGAATGATTTCTCCAGAATCCGGAGGGATGTTTCCTTAGCATTCTGGGTGCTATGTCGTGGGTTAAAAGAACACAGGACTCCTTAGCTGGCTATTTTCCTCTCGTTCTTATTCCAAACTGTATGGAGATCTGGCCTGACCTTATGTATTTGTAAGATAAAAGGTAATGAGACATCATACATTTCCTGGCAGAATGTCCTTACTAACCTTTCAATTGCTTCCCCAATGCCCTCCTGAAGCTTCCCCTTTAGAAAGAGATTAGAGGTCTTAATTCTCCTCTTATCACAGACAACCCCCAGGGGAATAGAATCATGTCCTTCTCCTCCCACTCTCCTTTAGCATTTAATTTCCAGATCAGATCATAACGGAGGGAAGCAGCTTGGATTCCAACGTTAATGCCCTGTGAGAGAAGAGCAGTGGAGAATGTGGGAGGCAGCGTCCTGCATATGGATGTGCATTTCCCTCCCCGTGGACATTCCTTTCCCCCTCCCCCCCAAAAACTCTCTCAAAGGGCGACTCATCAAGGGTAATTTTTCTTGGCCAAATCTCACTGGGGGTCTTTCAAAGGAAAATCCCCTACCCCTGCATTTTCTTTCTTACAGTTTTGTAACTCCCTTCTCGGTTAAGGAAAGGATAACTTTGGTGGGCAGAGCTTTTATTGTGAAAGAATTATGGTGAAGCCTACTGACTCATGGAGAAAAGACACTGTGTATCGGTGGTGATGACCTCAAGGAGCTAGTAACTGGCAAGAAAGCTTTGACTCAGCCCTTTGGGAAAGCTGAAAAGCATTTGGGGTTTTTCCATTTCGGCCTCAATCATCAGACAAATTCACCTGAACTATTTTTCCTGTCATCATCGTCGTCATAGACAGACAGAAGGACGCACTGGACGGCTAGAAGGAACCTTAGTGGTTGTATCGTAGATTTAGAATTGGGAGGGACCTTAGAAATCCTTTTGTCCAGCCCCCTCATTTTATAGACCTAGAGAAATCTCACCCCCTCAATTTACAGGGAGGCAATTGAAGACCAGAGAAATCGCCAATATACCCAAGATCACACAGGTGACACCGTGGCAGAGCTAGCATTCGAACCCAGCTCCTTTGATTCCAAACCCAGTGCTTCTTTTCCATTGTACCCACGGATGAGTACCAGCTAGCAAAGCTGATTGTTAAATTTTCAGCGCGAACATTTTTACCTTAGAAATCAACAAATGCCACAGACCAGAGCTTGATTGATTCTTTTGCTGCATACCTAGACTTAGGAAAGTAATGCAGGAAATATTAATAATGCAGAATAAATTTTAAAGTGTATTCTGTGCCCTGGGGTTTTTTGAGTGCTGGCTGTGACTGTACCACACTGCCTGCAATGACAAAGATTGAGTGAATGCGTGCGATGTACAGGGTTAGGCACTGGAGACATAAGGCCCATCTTTCTAGACTGATTTCAGACTACTCCCATTCACCTGTTCTATATTCCAGGCAAATGGGCCCATGTGCTCATTCCTCAAGTTGGCCTTCAATCTCCTGCCTCCATGCCTTTCTATGGGCTTTCAACCCCCTGTACTACTTCCTCACCTCCTTGTAAAAACCCTAGTTTCCTTCAAGGCTCAACTCTTATGCCAGTCACTAATGGAACCCCTAGTCATTAGCACTATCTCCCTTCTCAAATTATTATGTGTATACTTATCTGCTTATATACTGCATTCTTTCAGTAGACTATAAGCACACAGAGGATAGAGACTACAGTATTTACAGTATCTTATCTTTGTACTGTATTGTCAGGACCAAGAACAGCATTTTGCACATAGTAAGAACTCAATAAATGCTTGTAGAATTAAATTGGAAAAATGAGTAATGTTTAGGGACCCAAAGCTCTTCTATTGTGTGTCCTGTTTGTATTTCCTCCTTCTAGTCATCTCTGTCACACTCTAGACACGAAACCCCTGAGTCACTTGTACTCAATCTTATGGGGAATGGAGTCCTGGTAACATTTCTTCCAATAAGAGATCACCCATTGGGCTTAGAAATCATGGCAAATGTGGTTCAAGGTACCAAAAAATTATAATGCAAAGTAGAGGGAAGTAATGGGAGATAAATGAGAGGTAGGTAGTAGCTAAATCACAGGTGTCAGGGTCATGCTTTGAAATGTATCATGAAGACGATGGATCCATTGAAGGCTTTTGAGGAGGGGTCAGCGACAAGCAAATTGGTATTTTTAAAAGATTAAGTCTTCACTCCAGAAAAGGAGATGGGAAGAGGAGAGTTGCTAGAAAACCATCACAATAATTTAGTCAAGTGGTAATGGAAGCCCCAGTTGGAGAAATGGATATGGAAAGGAAAGGATGGATACGAAAGACATTATAGAAGACTTGACTCCAAGATTTGAGCCTATAAGACAGGGAGAATGATGATGTATTTGACTAAAAGAGAGACATATAGAGGGGTAGATGGTCATAGTAAATGGCATTTTGGACCTGGAGTCAGGAAGACGTGAATCTGAATCCTGGCTCTGACACTCGCTAGCTGGGGGATCATGGGCTAGCTACTTAGCTTTTCTGAGCTTCACTGTTCTTATCTGTGAAATGGGGGTTCAATCATTCAACAATCATTTGAGTGCTGGCTGTGACTGTACCACACTGCCTGCAATGAAAAAGATTGAGTGAATGCATGCGATGTACAGGGTTAGGCACTGGAGACATAAGGCCCATCTTTCTAGACTGATTTCAGACTACTCCCATTCACCTGTTCCCGCCCAATTCTAATTCACCAATATCTGCTCTACCTATGTTATAGGTTTGCTTGGAGGCTCAAATAAGATAATATTCAAATCTTTGCAGACCTTCAAGTGCTATATTACAGATATTGATTTATGAGGAGTGAAGCAGCTTGTTAAGCAAGTTTGTCCTTCCCCTTTCTGGCGCGCCTAAAGCTCGGAATACTGCCCCTGCTCGCTCCTCACACACTGATCGTCAAACTTCTCAGAGAATTTTTGAAGGTAATAGGAGACTTTTGAAAAATGCATAGGTCTAGGGGCAGCTAGGGGGTGCAGTGGATAGAGCACTGGATAGAGCACTGGCCCTGGAGTCAGGAGGACCCGAGTTCAAATCCAGTCTCAGACCAGACACTCGATACTTACTAGATGTGTGAGCCTGGGCAAGTCACTTAACCCCATTGCCTAGTCAAAAGACAAAACCAAAAAAAAAAAATCACAAAAGAATACATAGGTCTAGAATTAGCTTCAATTCAATAAACATTTATTAAACACCTACTATGCACCAGACACTGTGTTTAGTGTATGGGATACAAAAAGAGACAAAAGGCAGTAATCATGGTAACTACAGAATTTAGCCTGACAGATATTATTTTGACTCTAACTTAAATTCTTCAAAAAAACAAAAACAAAAACAAAAACGAATAGAAACTTATTTAGTTAAATGTTGCCTAATAGACTGACACTTCTATCAAGTAAGTGGTCAGCTAAAGCTAAGAGCCCTATTTCTCACTAATAATCAGAAGTTGTTTTAAGTGTTGTCTCTCACTTTCTCCAGGATGGAATTACTGAGCACCACACCTTGCCCCCCAACCCTTGGTTGGACCAACGTGGAAGGTGTTGGACCAGCCCAAAGCCCAGTAATTGTGAAATATTGTTCACTTACCCCGGTAACAATTGGTGGCCTGGTTCTCCCCCTCACACCATGAATACAAATTGCACCTATTGTCGCCTCTGGCCTATTCAGGGTCTGCACAGGGAGCTGCAGGGAGCAGCTCTAGGAAGCTGTAAATCTCTCAAACCGGGGACCACCAAAGGAAGGGAATTTAGGTTACACTTCGTGTG
The DNA here is from genome assembly GCF_900497805.2 of Vombatus ursinus. Taxonomy (NCBI): domain Eukaryota; kingdom Metazoa; phylum Chordata; class Mammalia; order Diprotodontia; family Vombatidae; genus Vombatus; species Vombatus ursinus. Next base: position 19,450,373 of record NW_020954551.1, on the reverse strand, counting down.
AAGGTTACTGGCGTCCTCACTTACATCTGGGAGATGGCAAATGCAATTGACTTATCCAGAGAAGATGCAGTGCGACTGGCCTGATGCCAGGGCCCTGCCAAATGGCTATTGATTTTTCTCAAAGGGGGTCTAAGATGGAGACAAGAGAGCTGTTCTTTAGTCCTACTGTAGTCAGTAACTAAGGGGAAGGCTCAGGAGAGCTGGTTTTCAAGGGGCAGCACGTGCCCTTCACTGAAGAAAGAGGAGCGTGTCAGTCTGTGTGTGTGTGTGTGTGTGTGTGTGTGTGTCCAGAAGCCTTTTCTGTTTTCTACCTCCGTGGCAGAATAATGACTGATTTCTAGTTCCTGTTTAGAGCATGGAAATTGGAAAGGCAGACAAAAAAGAGAATAAGGCCTCTGTTGAAAGCCAGCAAGTGGTTGGACTGGGTTTAATTTTTTTTTTTTTTGCTAGATTTCTCCCTTCAGTCTCGGTCATAGCACCAGAAAGCACCTCACATCATCCACACTGAGTTTCCATCTTCCTCCAGGCCCCGCACAGCTGACCCACAAGCCTAGTATTAACGATTCGCAAGATCCTCATATTTCACCTCCTTAGGAGACCGCATCTGTAGGGGGACTGTAACTCCTGAGCTTTCCAGGGACGGTGATCTCTTCCTCTCCTGGCTGCCCACAGAGGTTGGCAGCTGTCCGTTTTCTGGAATCCCCATCTGGTTTCCCCTAAGAGTGGCCAGGGGCAAACCCAGAGAGAAGTAGAGCCAAGGGACATGGCAATTCAGGCTGTGAAATAGGAGAAGGGGAAGAAAGCAGCTGAAATGGCTGAGCTGCAGGTCAGAGAGAGCCCCACAAACAGGGCAGGAAGTTTTCTTCATGGAGCGCTGCAAGAAAAAATAAAAGCATCTTTTGGGCTGATCACCGGTCTTGCATCATTCTGGCTTTAACCGGGTCCAAGGAATCCTTTGATCCTGCTTCTCCAGGCCACGTGTTTTTTGTTGCTGCTTAATCCTCCTCTTGGCAGAGGCCTGCACTGTCCGTATTTTTGCCTCTTCTTTAGCTGGGTGAGCTGCATCTGACATGCATGAGCTTCCCCACTCAGAGCTGGGGAAATTAAGCCCGGAGTAAAGGATTGCATCATGTGTGTGTCTTCAAAAACAATAATTCCCCATTTTCCCTTCCCTTTCCCCACTCCCATTGGTGGGTTGGTTGTTGGTTGATTAGGGGGAGGCAGAAGGTGGATGAGTGTTAATCAGTCTGCGCTCACTACGTTCTTACATATGAAGTTGACTGTTATGTAAGTGTCTCATGGAGCTGCTGCACATCAGCTGAAGGGGCTTGTTGCTATAACTACAAAGCTCATAAATTCAGCCTGAATTTACGGTGATGATGTGTTTTTTCAAGCTCTCTCAGTAAGACTCAGAAGGGCCGGGCAAGCCTGATGCTGGACCATGACTCAAATTCTTATCTAGAGCCCAAATCTATCACTTTAAAGTAAAATTTTAAAACTGCAATGGCTTCCGACCAGGGCCGTCATTCCACACAGACCCTTGAAAGGGGAAAAACTACTTCGTTTAGGTCTAAATACATGGCATATTTTCCACTTTCTTCAGAGTCGTATAATTGGCCTTATTCTTCCCATCCCACTGAAAATGGGATCTGGAAGGTGGAAGGATAGAGACTCAGACAGGACATTTCTGGTTTTATCTGCGTCTTTTTTGTGATCATGGATGAGTCATGAGTTTTTGTTTTTGTGTTTGGTATCCACTTCATATTCCCTGAAAAATTTTGGATTTCTGGCAGGAGTTCTTATCCTGGATGTGGCTGAGAATCAGACTGCAGCACAAAGCACAACTCTGGGGACATAGCTTAGAAGAAGCCTTCCAAAATCTTCCTGCTAGAGATCTCTCTTTCCTCAGATTCCCTTACATTAATAGTAATCATACTAGGAAGAAGAAAGAAAAGAAGGAGGAGGAGGAGGAGGAGGAGGAGAAGAAGAAGAAGAAGAAGAAGAAGAAGAAGAAGAAGAAGAAGAAGAAGAAGAAGAAGAAGAAGAAAGAAGAAGAAGGAGAAGAAGGAGAAGAAGGAGAAGAAGGAGAAGGAGAAGAAGGAGAAGAAGGAGAAGGAGAAGAAGGAGGAGGAGGAGAAGAAGAAGAAGGAGAAGGAGAAGAAGGAGAAGGAGAAGAAGAAGAAGGAGAAGAAGAAGAAAGAAGAAGGAGGAGGAGGAGGAGAAAAAGAAAGAAAAGAAAAAGAAGGAAGAAGAAGAAAGAAAAGAAGAAAAAGAAAAAGGAAGAAGAGAGAAGAAGAACATTTATATAGCATCTTAAGGTTTATAAGAATAGCTAAGTGGCACAGTGGATAGAGTGCTGGGCCTGGAGTCGGGAAGACTTGTCTTCCTGAGTTCAAATCTGGCCTCAGACGTTTACTAGCTGTGTGAGTCACTTAACCCTGTTGGCCTCAGCTTCTTCATCTGTAAAATGAGCTGCAGAAGGAAATGGCAAACTACTCCAGTATCTTTGCCAAGAAAACCCCAAATGGGGTCATGAAGAGTTAGATATAGCTGAAGATGACTGAACAACAAAAAGGTTTGTAAAGCAAACCTCTTCTTCCTCAAATTATGTATATGCTTACTTGTTTCTGTCGTTGATATACTATATTCTTTCAGTAGAACTTAAGCACACAGAGTTGGGATCATATAAAATATTTTAATCTTTCTACTGTGTCAACAACACCTAGAACAGTGTTTTGCACATTGTAGAAGTTTAGTAAATGCTTGTTGGAACTCTGAGGTACCACATCACACCTCTCAGATTGGCCAACATGACAAAACAGGAAAATGGTAAATGTTGGAGAAGATGTAGGAAAATTGGAACACTAATGCATTGTTGATGGAGTTGTGAAATGATCCAACCATTTTGGAGATCAATTTGGAGCTATGCTCAAAGGGCATAAAAATGTGCATACCCTTTGACCCAGCAATATCACTTCTAGGGCTATATCCCAAAGAGATCATACAAATGGGAAAAGGACCCATATGTACAAAAATATTCATAGCAGTTCTTTTTGTGGTGGCAAAGAATTGGAAATTGAGATTATGCCAATATATTGGGGAATGACTGAGCAAGTTGTGGTTTATGAATGTGATGGAATACTATTGTGCTATAAGAAATGATGAACAGGATGACTTCAGAAAAACCTGGAAAGACTTGTATGGTCTGATGCTGAGTGAAGTGAGTAGAACCAAGAGAACGTTGTACACAATAACAGCCACGTTGTGCAATGACTAATAGTGATAAACTTAACTCTTCCCAGCAATGTAAGGATCAAAGACATCTCCAGAGGCCTCGTGGTGGAAACTGCTATCCACATCCAAAGAAAGAACTATGGAAGTTAAATTGCTAATTTTTTTCTGTTCTGTTGAGTTTTGTTTCCTCTTTCTGATGGTTCCTCCTATTGGTTTTAATTTTTACTTACAACATCACTAATGTGAAAATATGTTTAATAGGAATGTAAATGTATAGCCTATATCAGATTGTGTGCTGTCTTGGTGAGGGTGGTGTGGAGGAAGGGGGAGAAAAATTTTAAACTCAAAAGCATATGGAAGTGATTATTGATAAATCAAAATAAATTAGTAAAAAAATAAAATTTAAAAAAAGTAAATGCTTGTTGGATTAAGTTGGGAAAATGAGTGATGACTAGAGACCCAAGGCTCTCTGCTTTGTGACCTGGTTTATATTTCCTCCTTCTAGTCATCTCTGTCACACTCCAGACACAATATCCCTGTATCACTTGTCTCAAGTGATATCTCAGTCTCATGGAGAATGGAGTCCTGGGAAATTTCTCTCAATAAAAGATCACCGATTGGGCTTAGGAATCATAGTAAATGTAGTTAGATGACAAATTTATCTCATATGATATCTCATTTGATACATTTATCTCTATACATGTGATACCCTTCAGCAGAATGGAAGCCTCTTGAAGGCATGGCAAAGTATCCATGTTATTCTTGAGGAAAAGGTGAAGTGATGTCAGTTAGCCAATAGACTGAGATCCCTAGTGGATCACAGATTTAGGAATAGATGGGATCTCAGAGGTCATCTAGTTCGACCCCTTCATTTTACAGACAAGGAAACTGAGGCACATTGCCTAAGATCTCATGTGTATTAAGTGGCAGAGTCAGGATTCAAACCCAAGTCTTCTGCATGCTTTCTGTAGTATCACACTGAGATCTCTGCTTGGTCTTGTGTTGTTTACTATTTTTCTTAATGCATTGAGAGGTATAGTGTATGGCACCAGAGAGATGATAATCTCTCTATTTTTCCATGGTCAGACTACATCTGCAGTGTTACGATGGGTTCTGGATGCCTCATTTTAAGGTCACTTATAAGCCAAAGCATGTCCAGAAGAAGGCAACCAGGATGGTGCAGAGCCTCTTGATTAAAGATTCTTAGCCTATTTCAAGAAGTCTGTGAACTTGTATTCTCAGACCTGAAAAAAAATGACATTTTTATCTCCTCTAACCTCTAACTGAAATCTAGCATTTTGTTTAGTGATTTAAAAATATCATTCTGACAAAGCATACATAGGTGTTACCAGTCTGTCAAGGAGGGTTGTAACCCAAAAAAGGTGAAGAACCTTTATTCTGTATTGGGCTATTTGAAGGCTCAGGGCGCATGGGATGGCCAAAATTAAGTGACTTAAAGGACCATCACATGGAAGAAGGACTAGATTTGTTCTGTGTGGCATCAGAGGGTGGAATGAGGAACAACAGGAGGAGAGGCAAATGCAAGCTAGATGTCAGGAAAAGCTCCACACATTTCTAGCTACCCCAAAGTGGAATGGGTTGCTTTGAGGAGGTAGTGAGATCCCCATCATTGGAGGGCTTCAAGCAAAGGTTGGGTGGCCACTTAATGAGAACGTCGTAAAGGGGTTTCTTGCTATATATCCTTTGCAATTCTAAGATTCTGTGATTTTAACATCTTTTTTGTCCCCAGCTCTTAGCATGATGTTTTTGCAACTGTAGATAATTGATAAATGTTTGTAGAATTGAATTTAAGTGAGGATAGTTTTGCAAATTAGACTTCCTCTATACATGTTGAAGGAAAGTGTTATTGTTGAGTTGTTTCAGTTACATCTGACTCTCTGTGGCCCCATTAGGGGTTTTCTTGACAAAAATACTGGCATGGTTTGTCATTTCCTTCTCCAGATCATTTTACAGATAAGGAAACTGAGGTCAACAGGGCTAAGTGATATGCCCAAGGTCACACAGCTGGCACATGTCTGAGGCCAGATTTGAACTCAGGTCCTCCTGACTCCAGAGCCAGCACTCTATCCATTATGCCACCCAGAAGCCCTTTGAAGGAAAGTAGGCTAGCCCTAAAAGAGATAATGTTATAATTTTGTAATATTATATAATATTATAGTGTTGTATATTATAATGTTATATATGCTATTTCTTCTTTTTTTAAACACCTACAGCACTATGAGTCCATCAAAAATAATTTATTCATAGGGCATTCAGAGTTAGTGCTGGAAGGGAACACAAAGACTACTTAGTCTAATCCCTTCATTTTACAAATAAGCAAACTGAGGCTCACAGAGGTTAAGTGACCTGCCCAAGGTCATACAGGTAGTAATCATCAGAGGTGAAATTTGCACCCAGGTCCTCTAACTACAGAGGCAAATCACTTTCTACTATAGCAGCCTGCCTCATGACTGCTATGTGCCAAGAGAGGACAAGCTGAGTTGCCCAACTGAAACTGGCCAGCTTGGTCCTTTCAGGCAGCTCAGACTACTTACAGGTTGTGGTTTGTCCTTGGTTCTTGAAGAGGACCATGATATCAAGGAGATGATGACATGACTTGGAATTGACTTTGATTTGAGGGAGGGAGGGCTGTGCAAAGTCATCAGCCTCACTTTCTCCTCAAGAGCCTCCCCTCCCCTATGCTCCCCTCTCTCATCCCCTCACCTCTCCCCTCCCCTCTCCTTTCCTCTCCCTTCCCCTCTCCTTTCCTCTCCCTTCCCCTCTCCTTTCCTCTCCCTTCCCCATCCCCTTACCTGAGGGTGTTCTGCCCAAAGAAAGGTAAATTTTGATGTGCAAAACTGTCTACTTAACTTGGGGTTTACTGGCTAGATTTTTCTCTCAAAGACCAGGCCTTAAACCCAATTCACTCTGGAGCTTATTGATTGGGCAGCAATAGGTCCCTGCCCAAGCACCACTTAATGGTTATTTTTTGGGCATTCCTTGCTCGGAGTGAATGTAAATAGAAACTGTTTGTCTTTTGGTGAGCAACCCTGAGGGTCTTCCCCTTCCAGTCTGATTTTTTTTTTTTTTTTTATTAAAGCAGCCATCCCTTGACTCACTCCTTAAAGAAGCCTGAATGGGTATTGCCTCACTCAAAGTGAGAACTTGAGAAATCTTTAGCTTAGAAAGGCCAAGGTCTCACCCATTGCATCAGGGCCATTCTCCAGTCATCCTGATCTATATCTTGCTACTGGATCCAGATGGCTCCAGAGGAGAAAGTGAGGCTGGTGACCTTGCACAGCCCTCCCTCACTCAAATCAAAGTCAATTGCAAGCCATGTCATCATCTCTCTGATGTCATAGTCCTCTTTGAGAACAAAGGACAAACCACCCATGTGCCAGGAACCAAACAGACCTTGCTGTGGGCCTATGGTGCTTTATCCAGAGTTCATCATTTAGTCCTTACACTGAAAAATGCACAAAAGAATGAGTCAATAGCCTGGGTGGGATCTGCCTGTGATGGCAGAAGGAGACAGGCTAGTGTAGTGGATCGGGAAGTTGGAAACTCTGGGTCAAATCCTAGCTCTGACATTCATTGTTGGCTGCATGGCTGCAGAGGAGACAGTGACCATGTCTGAGCCTTAGTTTCTCATCTACAAAATGTGGCATAGTAGTACTTATACTAATTACCTCATAGGGTCTTCGGGAGGAATGTGCTTTGAAATCCAAAAAGATCTAATGTGCTGTATCATCATCATCTTACCACTTATTTTCTTTTTCCTTCTTTTTCTTTCCTTTCTTTCTTTTTTCGAGGCAATTGGGGTCAAGTGACTTGTCCAGGGTCACGCAGTGAATAAGTGTCTGAGGCCAGATTTGAACTCAGGTCTTCTTGATTTCAGGCCAGTGCTCTATCCGCTGCACTAGCTAGCTGCCACCCTCCCCTTTTTTTCTTTTTTCTTTTTCCTTTTCTTTCTTTCTTTTTTTCTTTTTGCTTATTTTCCTCAATATAAAAAGCTCCTGGGATGGAACTCCTTCTACAAATCCAGGTCGGCACCTTCTCTGCAAATTAAAGAGTGGCCTAAGCCACTGCAAAGATAAATGACCCTTCCAGGGCCATGTAGGCAGTATCTGACAAAGCCAGGGCTCAAACCCAGGTCGTCTTGACTTTCCAATCCACTCTTCTTTTTCCTGTGCTATGCTGTCTCTTTCAGTTTAAAAAAAAAAAAGACCCCCTCCCAGCTTTGGTGGCAACTTGAAGGTCACTATCATTGGATGTGCTGGTAATGACAACATGTATTGATCAGAAGTGGGAAGGACTGGAAAACGTTTTTCAAGCCCTGAAAAACCGGAGTAGATGAGTGAGTTGGTAAGGGACCATCTAGGCTATATGCAGATCTTCTTCAGCTACCTATACTCCTCTTCCAGGTCAGAGACCTCTTCAAAGCCCCATAGTCCTTCAGGCCTTGGGGCTAGAGATGCTTCAGGACAAGGAATGGCACCCAGGAACTTTTCTGTGGTACCTTTGGTCCCATTTTCCCTTTCAACTTCTCCCCTCTTCTCTTCCCCAATTTTCTTTGCCCTCTGCCCTCACCTAAAGCATCAGGGGAAGCCAGTTGGATGGGGAGAGAAGTAACCAGAATTGTTTTAGAAGGAGTCACAGACTCTCAGGGCCTCAGAATTGGAAGGGAGGGCAGAGGCCTTTTAGCCCAAAGCACACCTCTACAGTAGCCCCTCTAAAACATGTGGTCTTCCTTTGAAGACCTCCAACAATGGTGAACTCTACCTCACAAGGCCCCCCCATTCTACTTTGGGAGAGTTCTGAATATTAGGAAGCTCTTCCTGACAAGCCCAAGCCTGCCCCCCAATAACTTCTACCTACCACTTGTAGTGCTGCCCTCAGGGGTGGGGGTGGGGTGGCAAACAGAACCCATCTAAACCTTTCCCTACTGCAGGGCAGATATTGTATCCTCCTGCCCCTAACCCCTTGCTCTTCTCTCCTTCAAGTTAAATATTCCCAGTCCCCTCAAACAATCCTTATAGGACATAAATTGGCACCGTGGGACAAGTGTTGAGTTGGAAGTGGGAGGAAAGTGGATTTAAATCCTGACTCTACTACTTATTATCTATGTGACTACTTTGGGCCTCAATTCCAGGAGAATGAAAGGTTTGAACTAAACGCCCTCTGAGCTCCCTTCCAGCTCTAAATATATGGTTCTGATCCTTTAGGTTCCTAGTTGCTCTTCTCTGCACAGCCTGATCCATGCCTTCCAAACACGTGGTGCCTAGAATGGAACACAGTGCTGCAGATGGGATCTGACCAAGGCAGAGTGCAGTGTGGGTCTATCCCCTGCTTGGCGACCTAGACACATTCACATCTTCACCTTGACTTCTATTGACCCTCCTCACTTCAAGTCCCTCTTTCCTGTTGTCTGTGTTTGTGTTTCTCTCTTCATCTCTCTTCCATCTGTCTCTGTCTTTCTTTGTCCCTGTCTCTTTGTCTCTGCCATTTCATTTTTGTGTGTGTGTCTCTCCATGAATTTCTCTGTCTCTTCTATCTCTTTAAGTTTACCTCTTTCCATGTGTCTGTGTTTCTGGGTCTGTTTATGTCTATGTCTATCTCTATCAAGGTTTCTGTGTCTGTCTCTCTCCCTATCTCTCTGTCTCTCTCATTTCATTTTCTGTGTGTTTCTCTATGAGTCTCTCTGTCTCTCCCTCTGTTTCTTTAAATCTGCCTCTCTCTGTGGGGCTGTGTTTCTGGATCTGTTTCTGCCTATTTCTGTCTCTATCAATGTCTCTGTGTCTGTCTCTCTCCCTATCTCTCTGTCTCATTTCATTTTCTATGTGTCTCTCTATGAGTCTCTCTATCTCTCCCTCTATCTTTTTCTTTCTGTTCTCCCTCTGTGTGTCTGTGTCTCTAGATCTGTCCCTCTACTTCTGTCTCTCTCACTCTGTCTCTCCCGTATCATTTTCTGTGTGTCTTTATGAGTCTCCCTATGTCTCTGGGTCTGTCTCTGTCTGTTTCTATCTCTGTCTCTATCAGTGTCTCTGTGTCTATCTATCTCAGTCTTTCTCTGTCTCTATTTCTCTGTCTCTTGCCACATGGACACAGACTCCATATCCGTCTTACCATCTGTAAGTCTTTCTTATTCCTAGATCGACCAACTAACAGTCAGTCAATTCCTATCTCCCTGAGACAGCCCTGATCTGGACCTGTGCTGTGGAATTGCACGGGAGGAGCCTTGAGAAACAGTGCCTCTTTCCATGGAACGCAGCCCTTACAGTTCTGATTACTTAGGTCACAAAGCAGGATCAGGTGACTTTGAAAGTGAAGAGAAGGCTCATTTTGTTTGCAAATGACTTATCTCTCTTAACCTGGCCAACTCCCTGTCCTGTCTTCTTGTTCAAATGCCCCTCACACACTAAACCCTGAGTTGGCAAATTCTGTGGCATCCTTCAAAGATACTGTCAGATGGGTTCTGTCTATGGCAACCACAGCCAGGCATGGGAGAGATGAATGGGCTGATATCATCATGTCCACAAGACAAATGTCTTTCATAACCTCACTCTTATTAGAGCTTCCAGAACTGGCAGGAATCTCCCCTTTTCTGTTTCTATAGAAGAGACAGCAACTCCCTTGAGTTTTAGAAACTTCTTTGGTTGCTGTGGTTGTGAGATCCTGGCTAAGTCCCCTAACCACTCTGAGCCTCAACTTCCCTTCTTGAAAAAGGGGGATAAGACTGCTTAGAAGGGTATTTTAAATTTTAATTGATAATCTTTTGTTTTTACATGATCTTCATTTCTGAAAAATATATATATAGATAGATAGATAGGTAGATAGATAGATAGATGGATATGTATGTATCTCCCCCCCCCATCCCTTATAAAAAAGAAAGAGAGAAAAAAAGAATTTCAGCACAACTAGCCAACACATCAATGAGAATGATGATCCACAGTTCCTAACCATGCAGGGTTTCACACTCATAGTCCCCTACTCCTGCAAAGCACAGAGGGAGGTCACAGGGCTGTGAGGATCAGATGAGATAATGTCTGCAAAGCACTTGGCCTATATAAACATCACCTATTAAAGGTAGCAGTGCAGTGCAGCCTAGGAATCCAGATCCTCTCAGTTCATATCCTGCCATGACATAGATGGGCTGTGACCTTTAGCAAAAGGGCTGAACCTCTTAGGGGCCCAGGTTATGCTCTGGGACTATAAATTGTGGAAGAGCTACTGCTTCGAGAGGTTCCTTATGCTGAGTTAGTTCTCTGCACCCGGGAAATTACAGGTGTGGTTCTTCCCCCTCCAAATGAAAGCTTGTAGAAGGGTCTCAGCTCAGTGGGGTGGGAAGGGGAGCCCTGCTGCAGCTCTAGAAGGAGACCAGGGAAGGAAAAGATGAGAAAGCAACAGAAGAGTTCTACATTAATGATTGCCTATTGGACATTTCAAGCTAGATGTCCCAGGTTCATCTTAAACTTAACAAATCCAAAATTGACCTTATTATCTTTCTTCCCAAACTCTCCCCACTTCCAAACTTCCCATTTCTGTCAAAGGCACCTCCATCCTTCTAGTGTTCTAGGTTTGGATACTTGACACTATGCTGGTCTCCTCTCTCTTGAGAAGATAGAGGTGAGATACACAGAGAAAGAGAGAGAGAGAGACAGAGAGACAGAGAGAGGCAGAGACAGAGACAGAGACAGAGAGAGAGAGGAGAGAGAGACAGACAGAAACAGAGACACACACAGATAGAGACAAAAAGAAACAGAGACAGAGAGAGACAGAAACAGAGACAGAAAGAAGGAGAGGAATGAGAGGAGAGAGACGAGAGAGAGAAGAGAGACAGAGAAAGAGATAATGAAGAGAGAGGAAAAAGGAGAGAGAGCGAGGTGAGAGATAGGAGAGAAAAGAGAGAGGGGGAGAGAGAGAAATAGGGATCTAATCAGTTGCCAAATCTTTCTTTCTCTACCTTCATGACATCTCAACTCTGACCCTTTATATCCACCTATATAACGAGCACCTTAGCTCCTGCCCTCATCACCTTTCCCCTAAATTATTGCCACCACCTCCTAGTCTGTCTCCCTGCCTCAGGTCTCTCACCATTCCAGTCCATCCTACACACCACTACAGAAGGAATTTTCCTTATTTGCAGAGATTTCCATGGGACCACTCAGTCCACTCCAGTGGCTTTCTTTTATCTCTAGGTTCAAATATAAACTCCTCTGTTTAGCTTCTAAAACCTGCACAGTCTGGCTCTGACCTATCTTTTCAGCCTCTTTGGCATTACTGCCCCTTCTGCATTCTATGATCCAGCCAAATTGGCCTTATCCTTATTCCTGACACACACAACACACCATCTCTCATATCCATTTCTTTGCCCTGGCTGTTCCCCACGTCTCTCCATACTTCCTCCTGAGAGTCCATTATTTCCTTTAAGACACAGATCAAGCACCATCTTCCACATGAAGCCTTTCCTGATCCTTTCCCCTCAACTGCTAATGCCCCCCCTTCAAAACTACCTTCTATTGTAGCTCTTTTCTATGCATTTATGTGTGTACTTTGCAAGTGGGGAATTTCATTCTTTGTGCTTATAACCATGATACCTAGCACAGTGCTCGATATATAGCAGGAGCTTAATAAATATTTGTCAATTGATTGAAGAGGGAAAAACATGAGGAGAAAGGGGGAGAGAGAGAAAAGTGGAAAAGGTAAAGGATGAGAAAAAAGAGAAGGTGGGTAGGGAAGGGGAACTTACTCAGGGCTGTTTAAAAGGATTCTCTCTGAAGAAGAGAATTGGGAGAGAAGATAAAAGTCAGAGGATTCTCTAATATCACTCTTACAAACATCATCATGGTTTCAGATATCTGCAGCATAGCAGTCTACCATGGTAAGCAAAGCACTGGATTTGGAGTTAGGAAGATGTGAGTGCAGATCTCACTGCCTCAGATACTTAAGAGCTACGTGTAGCTGGGCAAACTACTTCTCTGAGCCTCCATTTCCTCAATGTGAAACGAGAGGGTTGGATTTGATGGCCTCTAAGGTCCCTTATGGCCAGATATTTGATGCTATAACCTATCTTTCTTTCCAAACTTTAGGGTGATTATTTATCTCATACACATGTAGGATGCCTGGTTTCCAAACCGCCCCAAGAGATTTGAGAAGACACTCTCAGGTTCCATATTCTCTTTGAAATAAGGCTCAGGAAAGATCTAGGTCATCAACTTGTTTCACCAGCCCATCAGATGTGTACTTTATCAAAAGATCCTGAAATTCCCTAAGGTCTTATGCAATCTAATACAGAAAGATATTGTGGAATTATACAGGGAGAAAGTTAGGGTCCTTTCTAGGTTTAGATCATAAGCTGTAGGATTGGTCCTACCCAAAGGCCCTTCTACCTGTATAGACTGAATTAAGAAGTATCTCTCTCTCTCTCTCTCTCTCTCTCTCTCTCTCTCTCTCTCTCTCTCCCATAGGGGGAGGTAGGGAGTTGATTTTTTTTTTTTACCAATCTACCACACCCACCTGGAAATTCCCATCATTTGAGCCACCTATCCTTTGTACCTTAGGCCCTAGGTAAAGTGCAAATATGGTTCTTAGAATGGTTAACAAACATTTTAACCCATATCATCCTTTCACACTTCAGCCCAGATTGAGCATCAAAATGAGCTAATCCTCACTTCAGAGATCAGAGCTGAGGAAATGAGATGCAGAGCAGGCAGCTGTCACACAGATCTTGCTGTTGGGCTCCTCAGCCAGGGAGATTCACACTCACTCACACCTTTCTTCAACTGGCAGCTTCCCATGGAGCCAGGTTGTAATTGGTGGAAGATCTTTACCCATCAGCTTCTAGTCATTCAGGTCTAAAACCTGGAGTCATCCTTGACTCTTCTGTGTCCCCTACCTCTCCCCCAAGGTAAATCAATTCGTGGATTCTACCTTCACAGTATCTCTCTCCTCTGTCCCCCTTCTCTTGATTCACATGGCCCTTTGTTCAGGCCTTCTTTATCTCTTACTTGGGCCATTCCAATAACCTCCTAATTAGACTCCCTGCTTCCAGTTTCCCCTCCCAAACCCTTTTTAATCTATCCTCATATAGCTGCTGAATTGATATTCCTAAAACTGTTTTAACAATGGCTTCCTATTCTAATCCATCCATCTTCACTCTTACTCAATAAACTCCAGTGTCCCCCTATTGACTCTAAAGTCAAATGCAAACTCTATTTAACGTTTAAATCTGTTCATAACCTGTCCCCTTCTAGCCCTTTCCAATCTTTTTATACATTATTTCCCCTCAGCCATACTAGCTACTTGCAACGTTCTATCTCCAGTCTCCATGCCTTTGAACTAGCTGTCCTCTGTGCCTGGGATGCAGTCCCTCTTTACCACCACCTCTTGGAATCTATGGCATCTTTGAGAGCAAGCTCAGGTGCCACCTTCTCCATGAAGTCAACTTTCACTATCTCCCTATCTATTAGTTGTACAAAACTAACTTTATATTCATTTTTTTACTTTAACATAAATACAGAAGGTCTAGAATTCTTCATTAAACCAATCAAAGGTATAAATTAGGGGTTAACATATCTTTATTCAATACGGGAGGAGTGAAATGTGTTGATTGTTGGATGGATTTTCTCCCCCTTCCTCTCCTCCCCCTTCCCAAGATGGCATGTGATCTGATATAGGCTTTACTTATACATTCATATTAAATGCTTTCCCATTGAGCATGACGTAAAGAAGAATTGGAACTAATGGGAGGAACCAGAGAAAGAAGAAACAAACAAAATAACAGAAGAAAAGGAGAACAAATAGTATGCTTCTATCTATATTCAGACTCCAAAGTTCTTTCTCTGGATGTGGATAGCATTTTCCGTTGTGAATCTTTTGGAGTTGTCTTAGATCCTTGCATTGCTGAGAAGAGTTAAGTCTATCAAAGTCAGTCATTACACAATGTGGCTGTTACTGTGTACAATGTTCTCCTGGTTCTGCTCATTTCACTCAGCATCAGTTCATATTAACTCTTACCAGGTTTTTCTGAAGTCCTCTTATTCATTATTTCTTATAGCACAATAGTATTCCATTACATTCATATACCACAACTTGTTCAGCCATTCGCCAATTGTTGGGCGTCCCCTCAATTTTCCATTCTTTGCCACCACAAAAAGAGCTGCTATAGATATTTTTGTACATGTTTCCTATTTTTATGATCTCTTTGGGATACAGACCTAGAAGTGGTATTGCTGAGTCAAAGAGTATGCATAGTTTTATAGCCCTTTGGGAATAGTTCCAAATTCCTCTCCACAGTGGTCAAAGGATATAAACAGGCAGTTTTGAGAGGAAGAAATGAATTTGCTTTTTCATACCATGTATTCTCTAAACTTGAACCCACTCTCCCCAGGAAACTTGTGTGTGCAAGGTGGGGAAATTTGGGGAGATCTTTTGTATCTGTGCTCCTTGCTATACCTTCTCAGCAAATATCCCTTTTGTAAAAGCAAATTGACATCATTGGTTGATATATGGAAACACATCGGATGATGGCTAGTGAGCAATAGTGTTAGTAATCCCAGCCCTTTAGGGAGAAGTATAGCCACCCTCTAGAGGAGTTAATGATATAGCGCCAGAGGTGCTGTTCCATATATTAAGTGTATTCTAATATATGTACATGTTGTCTCTCTCATTAGAGTGGAAGATCCTTGAAGGCAGGAACTACTTTATTTAACACAATGCCTGGCATATAGTAAGTGCTTAATAAAATTTGTTGGTGGTCTACTACTCACCCCACTACTCAGATCTTCAGTGGTTTCCCATTACCTCTGTAATAATAACAGCTACCATTTATATAGCACTTGAAGATTTGCAAAGCACTTTACATATGTTATCTCATTTGATCCTCACAACACCTATGGGAGAAGGCGCTATTATTATCGCCATTTTATAGATGAGGAAGCTGAAACAAACAGAGGTTAAGTGACTTGCCCAGGGTCATACAGCTAATAAATGTCTGAGACAGGATTTGACCTCAGATCTTCCTGACTTCAAGTCCAGATCTCTATGTACTATGCTAATATGTAGCTATAATTCTTAACCTGTGGTCTATGGACCTCCAAGGGGTCATGGATGGATTTGGGGGGCAGGGGTCTGTGAACTTGGGTGAGAAAGAAAATTATGCCTTTATTTTCACTAACCTCTAACTGAAATTTAGCATTTCCTTCAATTATTTAAAAACACGATTCCACACAGGGGTCCCTAGGCTTCAGTAGAATGCCAGAAAGGTCTATAGTATGAAAAGGTCAAGAACTGCCATTCTAGAATACCATACCAACTCTTCAGACTGGTTTTTGAACCCTCCACAATATGACTCCCACCTTCCTTTACAGCTTGATTTCATATTATTCCCTTTCAGACATTTTTCATTTCAATTAAACTGTACTGCTAGCTGTTCCCCCTTACAGGCATTCCATCTCCTATCTCTGGTCTAGGGGTCCCCATGTCTGGAATGCACTCCATCCTTATCTCTGTCTCTTAGAATATTTAGTTTCCTTCAAAGCCCAGGTCAGGTGCCATATATCACATGAAGATCACTTTAGTCATTAGTACCTTCTCCCTCTGTAAGTTACATTGCATCACATAATAAACACTTTATATTTACTTACTTACTTTACTTGTATTTACTTACATGTTGTAACTATCTCCAGGCAGAGTGTCAGCCCCCTGAGGGTAAGCAATGTTCCTTTTGATGGCTCTCAAACAACCCTTAATGAATATTTGTGGAATTGAATTAAAATACCTAGTCCTAGGTTCACTTTACACAAAGGTCATGAGATTTTGGTTTTGCACAATTTAATGTAGAAAACATTTTATTTTTTTAATGTTGTAGAAGGGCAGAATTTGAAGACTTTAGAGCTGGCCCTGCTTATAAACAGCCACCTGTGTGCAGCAATTTGAGAGATATGGAAAGAGCAAAGTTCAGCTCATCCCTACCTCCAATACCTTCAGTCAACTTTCTGTCTAACTTGAAATTGCTATCATTAAAGCCACTGAACGAGTGTCAGCCCCAGAGGTGAAGGGCAAGCGTGTTTCTTTGTTAATTCACACAGGAACCCTTATCAGGCTTTCACACCTTAGTCCAGATTGATTTATCAGATTAGCTAATCCTCACCTCAAAGATCAGGACCCAGAGGGAGGGAGGCACAGGATAGGTAGCTATTACATAGATGGTGCAATCAAGCTCCTACCCAGGTAAGCAGGTTCACACTTACTCTCAGCTCTTTACCTGGCTGCTACCTACTAACCCAGGAGTGGGGAACCCGTGGTCTTGAGGCCACATGTGACCTTCTAGGTCCTTGGGTGCGGCCTTTTGTCTGAGTCTAAGTTTTACAGAACAAATCCTTTTATTTATTAAGGGAATTTGTTCTGTGAAGTTTGGATTCCGTCAAAAGGCTGTACTTGAGGGTCTAAAGGGACACATGTGGCCTCAAGGCTGCAGGTTCCCCACCCCCGCACTAACCTGTTATAGCTGTAGCTAGCAGTGATTATCAGTGATACTCACCCTGGAGGCTGGCTGCTGGCAGAGGGGCTTCCATGTCAGCTCCCCGAAGATTTAGAGCCCCGAGTCATACTTGACTCTGGGTTTCCCCACTTTCCCATGTCAAGTCAGTTGGCAAACCTTACTTTTTCTACTTCTACTCTATCTCTCCCATCCTTTCCCTTCTCTGGACACACACATCTTCTTCCCTAGTTCAAGCATCCATCATCTCTCCCCTGGACTATTGCTACAGCCTCCTAACTGGTCTCCCTACTTCCACTCTGTCCTGTCTCTAATTCATCCCCCTCACAGCTGCTACATTAATATTCCTAAGCCACATAGATTTGACTATGCTCAAAAATCTTGAACAACTCTCTATTGCCTTCAGGATAAATTAAAAGTTCCTCAGCCTGGAATTTGAAGCCCTTTACAACCTGGATTTACCATACCTTTCCAGACTTCTTTCTTCCTACTTTATTTCATGTATGTTACATTCTAGGTATTCTTAAAACTGTGCCCCAAAATGACATTTTATCTCCTACATGTGGGCATTTGCATAGATCATCGAACACAGTTTTACTTCATCTCTACCTCTTAGAATCTCACCCTTCAAAGCTCAGCCCAGGAGCCACCTCCTGTTCAAAGCCTTTTCTGCTTCTCCTTCCTAGTTGGTAGTGTTTTTTCACATTATCTGATACCTAATTATTTGTGTATAAATTGTGTCATATCCTTCTAGTATGGAATAAACACTTTTAGGATGAGACTGTTATATTATGTTTCTATATCCTTATCACCTAACACAGTGCATAGGTTTAACAAACATTTCTTGAGTCAAATTTCTCAATATGAACCAAAAGATGCCTCGCACCCATTACTGGTTATGGTGCTAGGACATCTGACTGTGTGTGTTGACAGAGGTTACTCTATGTATTGTTGCAGAAACTGACTTGAATTGTAGTGATATATTATCTAGTAGATGAATAGGACCCAAAGGATATTCCTCTCAAAGCTGCAGGAGACCAACTTTCCTTGGCATGTTAAATTTTGTGTACCACCCAGCAACCAAGACTGCTAAGTGGAGTGCTAATGAAGTGCTTAGCAGGTCTGCAGTTTACATTGATCTATTACTTTAAAATTTACAAAGTGATTTACATATATAACCTTTGTGTTGGGGACTCTTCCATATAATTAAAAAATTTTTTTCCAGTTAACAAGGCATTTATTTTCTCTTTCTACCTTCTTTTTCATTAAATTGAAGAGAAATAAGATAAACAAAAGCCCTTATAATAAATATGCATGGTCAAGAAAAACAAATTCTTGCATTGTTGATGTCCAAAAATGTACGTTTATGATTCATCACGCATCTGGGTCATCACCTCTCTTCCAGGTGGTGAGTAGCATGCATCATCATTGGGACTCTAGAATTGTGGTTGGTGGTTGTATTGAGCAAAGTTCAAAGAGTAAGTCTTTCAGAGCTGTTCGTCTGGACAGTGTTGGAGGGACAGCAGGAACATGGTCACACAGCTGGTTCTTCCATTTCTCGGGCTTACTGTTCCCATTTGGATGATCTAAGAATTTTAGTGTTCTACTCTTCCTCTATGCCTTGAGTAGTCACAAACTGCTCTTAAAACACACATTCCCACAAAACTGAAGGCAAGAACAGTTTTATTTATAAGTTAAAGGAAACAGGCCATACATCAGAGCCTACAGAAAGTGACAGTAGCCAGCAGTAAGCAATCCTGCCTTCAGATATCAGTACAATCTCAGTGACTTTCCACTGAGAATAAGGAACTGCCTCACCTGGGGCCTTAGAAGCAAGACTCCTTCCCCAGTTCTCTGTAAGCAGATGGTGGCTCTTACCATTTGCATCTTCTCTCTAAGGCTTTTCTAACATCTCCTTTTGTTTGTTCCAACACTTTTCTCTGTGATTTGGGGCTGTGTTACCAGTGTCTCTCAGATTGTCCTTCCATCCCTTACCAGAAGTGGAGAACCTGTGGCCTTGAGGCCACATATGGCCTTCTAGGTACTTGGGTGTGGCCTTTTGACTGAGTCCAAGTTTTACAGAATAAATCCTTTTATTAAGGGGATTTGTTCTGGGAAGTTTGGATTTAGTCAAAGGGCTGCACTTGAGGACCTAGAGGGCCACATGTGCCCTCCGAGGCCACAGGTTCCCCACCCCTGCTGGCCCAAACTTTCCCCTGGGCAGCTGGGCAGAGTTATGCAAAAAGCTGAAGCTGTCTCCTGAAACGTTTAGAGAGGGAAGAAGGGGAGACTTGTGATTACTTGGGTATATATAGGGAGAGAAAGATGGGTAATCTTTGCTTCACAGAATCTTACCTGAGGCAGAGCTATCTGAGACTGTCTTTAGTGGACAATCTGCAGAAGCAGAGTGGGAAGTCAGCCAACCATGACAGGGAATTTTGATGAGAGGGAGATTAGAAAACAATCCAGAACTGCTGGAGGATGAAGATACAAATGAACAGCGAGGGTCTGAGCAGCTGAGGCAGGGAACGCCAGAGGCGAGATGTGAGGACCTGCTGCACCGCCTGCACAGCTGTGCTGAGGATGGAGAGTAAGAAAGTTATCAGTGAATGGGCTCTGTCTCCATTGGAAGTCTAGAACTACTGGCCTCTGGGTTTGTTAGCTGAGTGAATTAGACCAAAATGTTAATGCAGCCAAAGGAGGGGAGAGGGAGAGGGAGGGAGGGAGAAAGAGGAGAGAGACAGACAGAGACAGAGAGATAAAGAGAAAGACAGAGAGCAAGGGAGAGAGAGAAATGGAGAGGGGGAGAGGAGAGATACAGAGAGAAAGAGAGACAGACAGAGACAGAGAAAGACAGAAAGGGAGAAAAACAGAGAGAAAGGAAGAGAGAGGGGGAGGAGAGAGACAGAAACAAAGAGAGAGAGAGAGAAAGGGAGAAAGACAGAGAACAAGGGAGAGAGAGAAGGGGAGAGGGAGAGAGAGAGAGAGAGAGAGAGCAAGAGAGAAAGAGAGGTTTTGCAAACAGCTTCTTGGAGTCTTGCTCTGTAATCTGGAAGAGCAAGCTGTTTGACAGGTAGGTGCTGGGGTACACAGAATAAAAGCTTTAGGAATAAGAGAGACCTGGGTTTGCATGAGCCTCTGTTTTCTATCTCTGTGACCGTGGGTGTGCTGACCAATTTTGTGGTGCAGAGATAAAAACCACAGGCCTCAGTCAGAGGGCTTGGGTTCAAATTCCTGCTCAGACAATTGCTACTTGTGTGACCTTGGGCAGGTTACTTCATTTCTCAGGCCTTCAGTTTACTCACCCTTAAAATGAGGGGAGTCAGACCCGCTGGCCTCTCAGAGCCTTTCCAATGCTGCTTCTAGAGTCTAAAGACTTTTCTGAGCTAGAGTAAAACAGATGGCACAGCAAAGTGGAGAGCTGGCTGAGGAGCCAGAAAAACCAGATTTCAATCCTGGCCTCTGACTTGTGTTGGCCATGTGACTTTGGGCAATTCCCTTAACCTTTTGATGCTCTAAAAATTCTAAGGCTATGAATTTTTAGAGAAGGTGGTGACCTACATTGGTAGAGGGAATTTCCTCCAGTGGAAGTTCCCTATACCAATGACATGTTTTTGCTTTTCTTTGAATCCCCAAATCTTAACAAGATATCTGGCATATAGTAAGTGCTTCATAAATGTTTACTGACTGAAATCACAGGTGTAGTTCCTATCCATTTGCCTCTATCTCTATCCCTTATATCTAATCTGTTTGTCTACATTTCATCATCTGTATCTATAGCTAGAACCCACCCTCATTTTACAATGAGGAAAGTTTAAAGCACAATATAAATGCGAATGATTATTATTGGCCTGGGTATACGACTGTGGATGATTCAGCATTTGTCTGAGGGCTGATGGACTCATAGCGCCTTCTTTTTACACGTGAAGGTTAGCACAATAGAATTAATTATTAGATTGTGTTTAAAATGTTTAAAAAATACGTGTGCGACAGAGACCATCAATGACCTTAAGGCTGGGAGATTGCATGTTCACCAGGCAGCTCCCATCCCCTCCCTGAAATCTTTCCCTCTAATTAAAATCCCTATCACAAAGGCAAGGAAATTGACAACGCTAGGGTAACTATTGAACTTGCGACCACCCCGTGGTTTAATGCCTAACATCTCATCAGTCAATGTAAATATAATCTTCCCACTTAAGGAAGGCGGTGTATACAATGCAGCGGGGAGGGAGGGATGTGTTGCAGAATGCAAAGCGGTGATTTAGAAGAGCCCCGGGAGCTGATGTGATACCGAGCAGCTGCTGCTCGCCTTGATGTCACCGGAGCCCCTTGTCAGAGATCATCTCTTCAATCAGAGGCACTCCAGCAGCCCAGGACGATCAATTCATAGCATGCCAGGAGCGGAAGAATGGCCGCATTTGCCATTCTGTAAGATATATCCGCGGCCAGCCGGACTGCTGGTTCTCGATGGGGGCCACTCTGCCCTGGAGCAAACATGGTGTGGAGAGGGGAGGGAAAGCAGAAGAGAATAATCCCAGGGAGGTGAGTAGAGCAGTAACTAGCTGGCGACTGTGCCCTCAAACCAACTTTTTAAGCTGAGGCACCAGCCCCATCGGCTGACATCTTGGGACGACACGAGGTCCTCCAGGGGAGGAGAACAGAGCAATATGGTGCCAGTGTGGGGAAGGGCTCCCGTGGGCCACAGACCCCAGAAGGAAGAAGCAGGCTATATGGTAGCTTTCCATTTTAACCAATTCTTTCAAACCGAGGTCCAGCCATTTCTACACTGCAAGAGGATTCAATACACTTTCCGAATTCTCTAAATTTAGCACCCCGGGGCTCAGGTCTTATCACACCCCTCTCTAATTATGGCTCTGCTGAGACATTGGATATTATTACTTGGTTTTCCTTCTCAGTCCAGAGTCAGCCTTAATGTTTTAAGAGAGAATCAGCCCAAGTTCCCTATAATCAATCCTTATTGGATTTGGCAGTTGGCAAATGGTTTGGCATCTTAAACTTCTCGAAGCATTTTTCAGGTGTATCATTCCATTTTCTCCTCCACAATACTCCTAATGGGTTAATAGGGTAAATACTATTTAGCTGTATAGGAGAAATAGATAACCCCATTACACAGATAAGGACGTTAAGGTACAGAAAAGGTTAAACAATCTGCCTTCACTCAGGCAGCTAGTAAGCTTTAAAAAAAGGGAGAGGGAACTAACACGCATTTCCACTTTTTTAGTCCCAGGTTCTTTCCATTACCCCACAGGATTTTTTAGAGAAATAGCACCATCCCCACCTCTTATCACGCCATTGCCAGATTTGCTGCTTATTTTATTTCATCAGACATTTATTAAGCACCTGCCATATGCATGTCATTGTGTTAGTCAACAGGAATGCAAAAATGAGTATGATCATGACACCAACCCACCTTCCCCAGGTACTTGCCGTCTAATTGGGGACAAAAAACCCTAAGTATAAATAACTGCATCGCAAGGATGCTCTTCTTTCTCATCTCCTCCTTGAAATAGCTGGCATTTATTTAGGGCTCTAAAGTTTACAAAGCACTTTACACCCTTAATCTCATTTGATCCTACCTTGGGAGGCAGGTGTTATTATTATCCCCATTTTATAGATGAGGTAACTAAGGATGAGAGAGATTAAGTGACTCACCCAGGGTCACACAGCTGGTAAGCATCTGAGGGACAGGATTCATACTCAATCATTCCTGATTCTTAAGTCTACCAGGTGACTTAAATCCCTTGCTTTCTTCAAAGCCCAGCTTAAGTACCATTGTCTTAAGCACCATGTGGGGTTAAGTACCACTGGGGTATTGACCCACAGTTCAAGAAGTGCTGAAGGGGTCTCCAGTGGAAAAAGTTTAAGAAGCCCTGGTCTACATGAAGACTTTCCTGAGTCTCCTCAACTGCCCCAGTCCTCTCTCCTTAACCAATTTGTATTTTTTGTGCTTCATTTGGCATATGCTTAAACAGGTGCATCTTTTCTCCCCCAATAGAAAGAATGTAGACTCCTTGAAGATGGGGCTATTGTGTTTGTGTTTTTGCTTTTGGTTTCCCAGGATCTGGCACAGTGACTGGCACAGAGTAGGAACTTGATAAATGTTTGTTGATTGATTAATTTCTGACAGAGAGCATAGAGGTACCACTAGGCTGAGGCCACAGAGACTGGCAATCTGCTCTACCCCATTCTGTGTACAGCTGGATGCTATTGGACTAGGATCAATGCTAAGGGAAATTTGACCTTTCCTTAGGAGAATGGACTTCCCATTCTCACATTCATTGGTTTGTTACTTCCACCCTTGCTAATTATAGTCAAAGGTTTAAATTCCCCAAAAGGGGAAGGTTAAAAAAGTGCTAAATGTATAAACATGAACTGGGTATAGGATAGATGATTTATTCGTATTCACGTGAAAAAAAGAACGTTATACTTCAAAGAATCATAGCTTGTATAACAGAATGATTAGAACAGAATTCAGTAATGCAATTTATTACTACAAATTGATGTTGTTATTTAGTCATTTCAGTCAATGTCCGACTCTTTGTGACCCCATCTGGGGTTTTCTTGTCAAAGATACTGGAGTGGTTTGTCATTTCCTTCTCCAGCTCATTTATAGATGAAGAAACTGAGGCAAACAGGGTTAACTGACTTGCCCAGGGTCACACAGCTAGTAAGTGTCTGAGGCTGGATCTGAACTCTGGCCTTCCTGAGTCCAGGCCCAGTGTTCTATCCTTATGCCACCTACCTGTACTTACAAATTATTACTATTATTAATAAATCATTAATTTGTTGCCAATTATTATTATATTGTTATGCTATTACTACCTGAAACCATCACCGGAGGCTAAAATTCAAGTTTTCTGGGACATTAAACAGTTTTGACAAGGCTTATATTTGTGTGTTCCTGGTACTGTCTGATTAAATAGCTAATCTTAATATTCTTTCCAGTGGCCTCTTTTCTCTAATTCATACCCTCTGTTTCTCTAATTCATAGTCCTCTGTTTTGGGGACACTGCAGCTATCAGCACTCAAAAGCTGTCTAGGACCTTCTGACCTTTTGAGACTCACAAGGTCACCACCTAGACACGTCCATCCAAAAGTTGCTGTTCAGTCATCTACTCAGGGAAAGAAACGTGAGAGAAAGAGGGAGAGGCAGCCAGGCTACCTTTTTTGGGGGGGGGGTAATTGGGGTTAAGTGACTTGCCCAGGGTCACACAGGTAGTAAGTGGCAAGTGTTTGATCTGAGGCCAGATTTGAACTCAGGCCCTCCTGACTTCAGGGCCAGTGCTCTATCCACTGCGCCACCCAGCAGCCCCCAGGCTGCCTTTTGTACTCCCAATAAAAGACCAGGTAGTTGAGTTCACCCCCAACATAGGGAGCATTAGCCCTTGCATCATTATATCTAGGTAGACAAGTATCAACCTCCTCTAGCCCTCACTGTAGTCCAGTCTTGTCACTTGGAGGGCTGCATTTAGGACAGCACCATCCAGAAACTGACTTTTCTTGTTAAGACATATGGCATCTATGTGTTAGTAGTTCTGCCAGCTCAGCAACCAATTAGGGGTATGTTGGCAGGGAGAGGAAAGAGGGAAGTTACAAGGATTTGATACAGGAATAGATGGAAAGCTTGATTGATTGATTGAAGGCAATAATAATAATAGCTTGCATTTATGTAGTGATTTAACTTTTGCCAAAAGCTTCACATATATTATCTCATTTGATCCTCAGAACAATTTGGTAAGGTAGGTTCTGTGGTTCTGTGATTATTATCATAGAATGTACTAAAGGCAAAAAGCAGGTCCAGGCACAGTGTCATACGAAATATAAGAAGAAATGGCAACTGAGTTGAGCCATGAAGAAAGGGAGGGAGGGGCTTCAATATATCAAAATGGAGAATTGTTAATTCCTAGAACAGAAGACATTTCAAACAAAGATGTAGAAAATATTTTTGACTTAATCTTCCCAATATAGCATGTAAACATTTCAGTCCCCTACTAAAAAACTTTCAATGACTCCCAATTGCTCACTTATTAAAATATAAACTCCCCAACGTGGACCTGACCTAGCTGTCCAGCCTCACCATGTGTTTTTTCCTTCTATGCATTACATGTTCCATGCTAGACAATGGGGTTGTAAAAATGGATGTGATAATGACACTGATTCTGCTTCTCAAAATGATATTGTTGTTTGTTCAGTCGTGTCTGACTCTCGGTGACCCCATTTGGGGTTTTCTTGGCAACAATGCTGCAGTGGTTTGCCATTTCCTTCTCCGGCTCATTTTACAGATGAAGAAACTGAGGCAAGCAGGGTTAAGTGACTTATCCAGAGTCAAACAGCTAGTAAGGGTCTGAGACTGGATTTGAACTCAGATCTTATTGACACCAGGCCTTTACTCTATGTGTACTTAGACATCTGAAGGCAGAAAAAGACCTGAGCACAAATAAAAGTGGCACAAAGAAAACTCTTCTTCCTCATCTCCCCTTTGTAATGCTAATAGCTAGCATTTATTTAGGGCCCTAAAATTTGCAAAGCACTTTACATATTTTTTCTCATTTGATCCTATCCTGGGAAATAGGTGTTACTATTATACTCATTTTACAGATGGGGAAACTAAGGCAGAGAGAGGGGTTAAGTGCAACTAACAAACTAAACCAACTTCTGTGCCCTGTTCTGATGCTGCTTTTTTTTTTCTATCTCTGTACCTTTGGTCATGCCACCCCTCACATTTGGAATGAATGCACTCTTTCTACAGCAATCAATCAACAAATATTTATATGCCTACTATGTACTAGACACAATGCTAAGTGCTAGGATTACAAATACCAAGAATTTAAAATCTCTATTGTTAAATAGGTTACATTTTAATGGGGAGCCAACATGTGTGGATACACAGAATAAGTTCCCTCCCCTACAGGGTTATCCCCATCAACCCCCTCCTGCAGCTATCAGGTGAAAGAGATTTCTTCCTTCTCAGATTTCCCATAGTACTTTCCAAGTCCTTTCCTTTGTACCTTTCTGTCTTCCTTGCATCATGGTTATTCATGTATTTGTCAATTCCCCCAATTAAGTTGGAAGCTTCTGAGGGCAGGGCCTTTGTGCATCTCTCTCTGTATTCCCAGTATTTAACATAGTGCCTGGTTCTAAGTAGGTACTTAATAACCTTGAGAGTGTAGTAGCAGAGAAACCAAAAGACGAGAGAGTATCAATGAGACTTAACATTATTTAATGGTACAGAGGTGTCAAGCAGTAGGAGGAGAGAAAGAGGGCTGTTGTAATTAATGATAAGGATGTCATTTGTGACCTTGGAGAGAGCTATTTCAGTAGAGCCATTGGGATGGAAGCTAAATAATCTTCCTGTGATTGCCATTCACTGGTCTTAGTTCTGGCCCCTAGAGCCACACACAATGAGTCTAATCCTTCTTCTCCAAGAAAGGTGAGGGGTATGAGTAGAAAAGGCAGTGGGCTAGAGATTGGGGGCCCCAGGAATTCTTAGTTACATGACCTTGGCGAGTTCCTTCCCTTTGCTGGGACTCAGCTTCTTCTTGAGGGTAAAACAAAGGGATTGGAAGTTAAGGCATCCTGAAAGCTGTCTTCTGGATCTCACAGTCTATGGGTCTGTGAAATATTTGAACATTACATTCCCTATAAGTCTCCTATTTTATCTACCACAGTATATCGTAAAGCTTGGATTCGCTAAGATGTTTTTTATTAAAAAGATTTTTCAAAAATCCTCAGCTCTCTAGGGATGGGGTTTGAAACCTGAGATGGGTTCAAGAAGATGGTGACCCATTCCCAGCAGCTGTCCCCAGGGCCTAGGAGGAAAGGAAGTGTGGAGATTTCCTACTAGCCTAGAATCTATCCTTTTTTCACCCTTCTCCCAAACCTTTAGTTGACCTTCCTCCAAAGCATGTTTCTCTTAGGGTTGTTGGACCAATGACATCACAAGGGTGGTGTCTAGATTTGTGAGTGAGTTGGATTTAAGGCAGGGTTGGGCAAAGTCATCAGCCTCACTCTTTCCTCCAGAGTCAAGAGAAGGGACTCTTCATTCTCTCAGCCAATCGGGAATCGGGTCTCCTTCCCTATATATCACTAGGCTACCCCTACCCTACCTTGCTTGGATTGGAGCTGGGTTACACATATATTAGAGAGTCAGAGTTAACATTATACGTGGTAAGAAGCTCATTATGCCTCCATGTGGCCCTGTGGTCAGGCTGGACTCAAATATACTCCGCATCTATTTGCCAGAGTTGAAGAAAGCTCAACTGCCTAAATAATTTTTTCCTACAATACTATACTAGTGTTTGTGAAATTGTTGCTCTAGAAGTAAAAGGCACCTCAGAAGCCATCTAGTGAACCCTCTCCCTCACCCCACCCCTTGCATTTTTACTGATGAGGAAATTGAGGCCAAGAGAAGCTAAACATTTAGCTCAAGGTCACAAATGCAGCAAGTATCAGAGATGAGATTGAACCCAAGTCCCCTGACCTCAGTTAGCACTCTTATACCGTGTATCCCCTAAATGGTTCCCTTGTGCTTCTCCCAATGAGAAGGTACTTAGGAAAGCCAGCTGTAGATAATCATGGAGATTCCCGGTTTGGGGTATAATCCTTTTTTTTTCTTTCCTGTTCTACTCTGTATATAGAAGTGCTCGTTTTATTTAGAACTTGTTAATTTCAAAATAAAAAAAAGGAGACATTTGATACATTTCCATTCAGATCTTAATAACTGTCAGCATTGCGAGTAAGGAGGCAGCAGGACAGGAAGTAGCTTAGCTGAATTGTGTTCCCCACACTGGCATGTGGGCGCTACCGGGAGTCTTTGTATATTTAAGGAGTAAGTGTGGTGATGGCCATCAGTGGGCAATTAGCCTGGTGCTAACCTCAATGCTCTTTGGCATAGTCAGTTGTTTGCAGAGCAAACAGGTAAGCTTCTAGAGCTGGGTAAGGGCATGAATGCGTTGGCTGGACTCCCTAGGAAAATTCCCTGTTGTGGGCATGGCTATATGTATTTCTACTAGGATACTGCAAAAGAGAAAAATGTGAGAAACATGGATTGTGCCTGTTTTCCCTGTGGCTTGTTGCATGCTCTGGCTATGCTTGGGTAAAGAGGCTTTCTTGGGCATGCCCCTATTGCCGGGAAGCTCCCAGTCTCCTGCGCATGGGTGGGAGTTATCTCCTTGGGTTAGCTGCCTAACAGGAAAGGCCATGTCTTTAAATGTGACTGTTCTGGGGCTTGTCTCTCTCTTTCTAGCTCGCACTCTCTTTCCTATGTGTTCCTTCCTGCTGTGTCTAGAGCATGAAGACCCCAGTTCACCCCCATCTTACTGACTCTGTCATCAGCTCTCTGTCCGCTACTCCACACAGCCTCTCTCTAAGACTTTATACAGTAGCTATCCAGGCCCATCCACCTTCTCTTGGTGACAGAGCTTTGTCACCTAAAGGTCGAGATTGCCAGAAGACATGTATGAAACCCAATTTTCCATGTTCATACTGCAAGTTGGCATATTCTCCTGAAGGAAGCATAAAGAAGGATTTGCTCCTGTGAAGGTGTAATCTAAAGACAGGTAGAAATGATCATAAAGAGATGTAAGAAACTAGTTTGTCAATAGAAGCAGGAGCAATAGTGGGTGATATTAAAGAAGGATTCGTTTGCTGGTACGTTAATAGTCAACAAGCATTTATTAAGCCATTACTGTGTGCAGGGCGTGGTGCCAAGTCCTGGGAATGCAAAGAAAGGTGATAATGCTTTACCCTCATAGAGATCAAATTTTAGTGGAGAAACAGCAGAAACTGACTCTGTATATGTAAGACAGTGCGATGGAAGAGTACATGGAAGGCGATTTCCAAGGGGCAGAAAGCCCTCCTGCAGAAGCTGGGGTTTGGCCTGAGTCTTGAAGGAAGGAAGCCAAGAGGCCCAGAGAATTCCAGGGGTGGGCGTCGGCCCGTGCAGAAGCAAAGTTGAGTATGGGTTAGGCCAGATGGTCACTGAAATCCCTCCCAATTCTGAGCTTCTGTGATGCTGTTGACCTGGGCAAGCCAATGAGCATTTATTAAATGCCTACTACGCGCCAACTGGAACCAAGATTGTGCTGAAACAGCTTTCACTCCAAAGGCCCCTAAGGTGATGGGGCAGTCACTCATTCCTGAGACAACTTCATTCCACTTTTGAATAGCTCTAATTGTTGGGAAACATATTCTTCATATCAAGTTTGAACAGTGCTGAGGAAGGTGGGATTGGTAGTCACTTTTAGCCTTTTGACCACAGTTCTTCGCTCTGGGGCAAAGCAAAGTAAGTCTAATCCTCTTCCCATAGGACAGCCCCTCAACTACTTGAATCAATTAACAAGCATTAACTAAGTGCCTGCTATGTGTCAAGCCCTGTACCAGGCCCTGCAGACACTAGGGCAAAAATGAAGTAGACTGTGTAATCAGGGACCTCACAGTCAGCTATTACGTCCTCTCTCCCCAGATCAGCCTACGAAGTCCACACTTACAGGATGAGAGGACCTAGAGCTGGAATGGTTATAAGGGTCTGACAGCCCCACTTCATGGATGAGGAAACTGAGACCCTGCAAAATTAAGTGATTTGCCCTTGGTCACGTAAATGGTACAGAGCCCAAATAGAATTCAAACTTGTCTCCTCTAACTACAAAATCCAGGGCTCTCTTTCCCCTGTATGGCATTGTCCTTCTAGCTGTTTTCACTGATCTGCCCAGGGCATGGCTTTGAGTCCCCTCGGCAGCTCAGTCACCCTCCTGTGCGTCCACTTCATTTTGTGAATGCCTCTGCCAGTCAGAGGTGCCAGTCAGAACTTGAAAGTGGCATGACCAGGGCAGAAGACAGTCAATCAATAATCAGTCCACCAGTATTTTTGAAGGCTTACCATCTGCCAGGGGGTGTTCTAAGAACTGGGGATAATAAAGAGAAGCAGGAAAACAAAGAGGAGCTCACATTTGAATAGGAAGATGACATGAAAAAAGTACAAACACATACACACATAGATTAGGTAGAAGGTAATCTCAAAAGGGAAGGCATTAGAATCTGGGGGAGGGCAGGACAGGGAGAAACTGAGATTTGAGCTGAGTCCTAGGGGAGCCTGGCCTTTAATTAGAGCTTCTTTTCTCACATACTTGCTCAGGACACAGGCTTTGCATTCTATGGCATATATTCCAATCCAGGCCCCTTAGATAAACACATGTAAAAAATATGCAAATTAAAAGCAAAGAATTGGCGGGGGAGGGGACACAACTTTTTTCCTCTCCTTGTAATCTCTTCTTTGTGATCCATCCTCCCAAGCTGAAAGTTGGTTTTGTCTGGTCTATCTCTCCAAAGGGGTAGAGACAAGATGGCAGCATAAAGGCAGGGCCTCACCTGACCTCTCCCAAATTTCCCTCCAAACAACTTGAAAATAACACCTCAAAATGAATTCTGGAGCAGCAAAACCAACCAAAGGATGGGGTGAAACAATATTCCAGCCCAAGACAATTTAGAAGGTTAGCCGGAAAGGTTTGGCTCACTGGAGTAAAAGGGAAATCCAGTCCAGTATATGCCAGCAGTAAGGTTCTGAGCCCCCGAAAGCCAGCAGCAAGGCCCCAGGCCTTTATACAAGGCAGGCAGTGCTGGTCTGGCCTGGTGCAAGCCAGCAGCAAGTCTTGGGGGCAACTGAATCTGTGGCAGTGACTTCCAGAGCTCTCAGCCCACAGATGGTAGGGGAATTGGACAACTGGTCAGAAGGAGGTTATAAGGGATCCATTGCTGGCTTTTGGTGAGTCAGCACAGTTCTGGGTCACAGTTCCAGGGTGAGGAGGAGCACTAGCACACTAGAGTTCCGAGCCGAGGGAAGGGGGTACGCTCATCACAATTCTAGGGTGGAAAAAAGTGCTTGTGGTCACTCACAGACCAGAGTATAAGCCAGGAGAGCAGTGGCCACACCTCTCCTTAAATCACACCACCTTGGAAGAACTGAAAACTTAAAGACCCCTAGAACTAGCTCTGAAAACAACAGAACAACAATCCCGAAGCTTGGGAGTGCCTTCTCCACTCTGGGTCCAATTTTAATATAAAGCTAAAAGTCAAGAAATAGCCTGGAAAAATGAGCAAAAAACAACAAAAGAACTTAACCATAGAAGGTTACCACGGTGACAGGAAAAATTAAAATACAAACTCAGAAGAGGACAACAATGTCAGAAATGGGTACATGCAAAGCCTCAAAGAAAAATGTGAATTGGTCTCAGCCCCCCCCCCCAAAAAAACCAACTCATGGAAGATCTCAAAAAGGATTTTTTAAAAATCAAATAAAAAAGGTAGAGGAAAAATTGGGAAAAGAAATGAGAGTAATGAGAGAAGAAAGTAACCATTCTGTCCCAGATTCTACTTCCCCTCATAAAGCCCCCTCTTTTTCTCTCTCTGTGTCCCTGTTTCCCTGTGTAGTTCCCTATGGGGTACTGACTCTGTCTGCTCCTGCAACTCCAGCAGGCAGGGGATCCTGGGGCACAGATAGGTTAAGTCACTTAGCCAAAGTGATACAGCCAGTATATATAAGAAACTGGACATGGACCCAGGTCTTTCTGATTCTGAGGCAGCTCGTTATCCACTAGCAGAGTGGTATTAAACTCAAATAGAAACATAACCCAGCTGCATGTTGACTTAGAAAATCACAAATTCCCATTATCTAAATTGTATTGTATTTTTAAATCTATCTTGTTAAATGTTTCCCAATTATATTTTAATTTGATTCAGGATGTACTCCAGGGTGTTACAGGCTGCTTGGCCAGTTTCAGACCTTGAGTTTGACACCTCTGGATAACTAGAATAATTGCTTCTCACTTAGTATCATAGGAGGTCACCTAGTGCCAACCTCACTTTACAGTGGAGGGATGGAGGCAGCTTAGATAGGTTAAGTGATTTGCCTTAGGTCACGCAGGTAGTCAGTGACAAAGTGGAGGATTTGAACCCAGATTCCCTACTCCAAAGTCAGCATGTTTTTTACACATTTCTCATTCTCTGCTGCACCATCTATATGGTTTTAGTTGTTTCATCTCTCTTGTTAGATTGTAAGGACCTCCGGAGCACATCTTGCTATCTCTCCCAGGGCTTGGTCCAATGTCTTTCACTTAGCAGGGGCTAAAACAGATTTGCTAAATAAAATGTCCATTTCAGGTCGCCCAAGGTGAATTTTGACCAGTACTAGTTGCTACCATGAATGAAGAGAATCCACAGATCTGATAAGAAGGCTGATTGTCAAAGACTTCAGGTTGCCTGAGAGACTGAAGATAGCCTCCTGTCAACTTGGACCTGCAATTTGAGGCAAGGGGGACAGCTCTAGAGCGGTGAGTGGAGATGCTCACTTGCTTAACTGCAAAACACCAGAAAGCAACGGTCAGCAGGGACAACAAATGTATCTCTAACTGGTAGCACAAAAAATTGGGGGGGCAGGGAGGAGAGGGAGAATCAATTAGGTCATTCATTTTGACTGGTCCACTTGGAAATATATTATTTTGGCCTGAAATGCATTGTCTCAGGGTTACAAGACCCTCTTTAGAGCCAGCCATCTGAGGTTTGTATGGCGGTATTGTTAGAGCCGGGTAATTAGAGAGGGTTGAATGTAGCTGAAGGGCTAAGGGTGGGGGTGGAGTTGGAACTCAGGCCTTGATTTGCAGCCCATCCTTAAAATGAAGATGCATTGAAAACTACAATAGGGTGACTTGAATATTTTCACCCAGGCTTCCTCGGTGAGAATGAAAATATATGGTTTAATAAAAACGGCAGATTCAATTTCAAACAAGTGGCTCAAATGTGACTGAGTAGCAAGGGAGTTGAAACCCCAGCTTGGGGCATGGCGTCAATGAGACGCAAGGTGAAATCTACCTCAGGGTTGAACAATTTCACAGAGAGCCCATTTGAGGCGGGCTTTTGAAAATAGAGTGATATCGAGGTCTTGATATTGAATTTTTTTATTGCAGCATAAACCAGGATGCTAAATTGAATTAGCAGAATGTAATTACAAAGCAGGAAAGCAGTTTAAAGAGAAAACAATAGAGAGGGTTGGGATCTCCTAACATTCTGAACTGGAGCCCATCAGTGGGAGGTGCTGGAGGGCGGTTCTATCAGCTCCGAAGTGGTTTGTCCAAGGCTGGAGAGGCTCTCCTTTTGTTTTCTCTCCACTGGGGCTGAACCAGCCCGAGACCAGGGAATGTGTTCAGAAACACCCCTCCCTCCCACTCCCCCCCTTCAGCCAACTGGCTCTGATTGTTATTTGAATTGAAGAGATCAGAGGTTAAGTGAAAGATCAGACTTCCAGGGTCAGGGAAAAAAAAAGAAATACAACTCAACCCAACCCCCCTAGAGCATATTCTGTCCTCGGCCGTGCATGTAGACAAAGCCCTAAGTACAGATGGGGGGATGGTCTATATGCTGAACTGTCCTTTTCTGTCACCATATAAACTGATTGATTTTTTTCTCCCCTTCAAATTAGATTAGATGCTTTTCAGGGGAAAAGATGGAATTTAATCATTCACCTTTGACTTTTGTCATGGTGGGTATCTGATGGAAAATTCTAGAATCAAATTCTGACTTCTCCTTTAAGTAGCTTCATAAAGTAGATTAAAGATAGAGAAATAATTAAGCACTTTGTGCCAGGGACAGTGCCACTAATTGAGAGTATGGATACAAGTGAAAAGAACCATAGGACCTGCTATCCAGGAGTTTATGTTCTAATTGGGGAAGAAGACAAATAAAAGGGAGCTGAAAGGGGGAGAGATGGGAAAGGAAGATGAAAGATGGAAAAGTTACCCAGAGAGTCATGGGATGAGCTGGGTTTGAAGTGAGGATGGGGGCATGGATACTTCCTCACAAGGAGGTTCTGGGAAGAAACTCACCCATCAGAGAAGGAGGCTGTAGGGGTGGTTGGGTTACCAGTGTGAGAGGGTCTTCATGAATGACCCAATCTCTTTGAGCCTTGATTTCCCTGTTTTCCAGAGAAGAGAATAAGGCCTTATACAAAGACATGATGAGCTATGTAACAGAAAGAGTATTGGTTTTGGATTGGCCATCTCCTATGCCAGGAATGCTCTCTCCCTGCTTGCCCTTAGACTCCCAGCTACCCTGGCTTCCTTCAAGACTCAGGTCAAATCCCATCTTTTCTAACCCCCTAGGATTACCCTCCATCTACCCTCTGTCAATAGCTTACTTGTTTTCATGTTGTCTCCCTGTTAGACTGTGAGTTCCTTGAGAGACTATCCTTACCTTTCTTTCTCTCACTGCCACATAGTAAAGGCTTGTTGACTCGTTGATTAAGAGTCACAAGACTCAGAAATCTTTGCTTTTCCACCAATTAGATGCATGGCCATGGCTGAGACACTTTGCCTACCTTGGCCTCAGTTTCCTCAAACTGTAAAATGAAGGGCTTGGACTAGATGATCTTTAAAGTCTTCCCCAACTCTAGCATTCTGTTTAATTCAATTCAACCCATACTTACAATGAACTATGATTGGCCCAGTACTAGCTACGACCCTGGAAAAGTCACTGAGCCTCTCTTAGCCTCAATTTCCTCATCTGTAAAATGAGGATAATAACAGCACCTACCTTCCAGGGTTGTTGTGAGGATCAAGTGAGATAACATAGAGATAGCACTAGAAACCTTAAAGTGCATTATGATTATGATTATTAGAATACAAAGACAAAAATTATGCTAGGAAGGGGAATATGTCAATAATCAGTCAACAAGCATTTATTATATTCCTATAATGTGACAGGCATTACGCTAAGTGCTGGGGCTACAAAGAATGGCGAAAACATTGTCCTTGCCCTCAATGCACCCTCCTTAACTTCAATGGTAACCCTAGCTCAAAGGCAATTTGCATGAGACTCTACTTTTTGATCACTCCCTGATTCTCTGCTGCCTGAAGAGCAGCATGGTGAGAGTCTGGGAGAAGAAAGACCATGGTCTTCTGGCTCCCAATTTCAAGAAAGAAAACATAATTCCAGATTCTGGGAAGAAGCCAATATCTACATATTGGCTTATGTCCCTGTCCCCACCTTACTACACTAGAGACTTCAGGAAATTTCTCCTTGGGTGAGATTTGTAATTATTCCTTTTGGTTGAGCTGAGATACCAACCTCCCAATAAGAGAACTGATTCACTGTGTGCATTGTCTGATATATTCTGATGTATATACCTTCTCTGATTTCTGTTGGCTATTTGGTTGGATAAATGGGTTTATTTGTTATCCCTGGGTGTTCTTTATGGAACTAGCATTTGATGGGAAGGAAGTTGAGTCTTAGATACATGGCTTAGGACATTCTTTCCACATTAAAGGATTAGCAATTCAGCTTGAACCTAAAAAATTATTTCCCTGACATTAACAGTATTGGGGGGAGAGGGGCAGGTAGAAATAATTTTAACCCCCAGGACCTTTTCTAAAGGAGAGCAGAGTGGTTAGGCTCTAGTAATAATTGCTTACCTTCTCTCCTTGCAGGAATCAAAGTCTCCCTTAGAGAAATGTGGATGACAAGGATTGTAGAAATATCTAGTCATGCATCCTTTGGAGTCATATCTAGACAGACCTACATAAGCAAAACCACCCTTCACATTCTGGTAGGAGAGACATGTAAATAGCTATGTTCATTAAAGATATATATGTATATATATAATATATATAGTTATATATGTATATATATACATGTAGATTAGATAGGCAGATAGATAATATGGAAGGTACTATCGGAGGGAAGGCTCTAGCCTTATAATATGAGGGCTTAAAAGAGGTCCACCCACAGATATTTGAGAAAGGAGAGACTCCTCACAATGGAGTGGGTAGCCTTAGAGACCAAGATGGGAGAAGGGATAAGAAGGAGATGGATCACCAACTTGGTGGATAAAAAGCCTTCTGAAGGCAGCTAGGCAGGATTCGAAGAATTCTACATACAATGAGATAGAACTTGGGAAACTCCTAAAACTTGTCAAGAAACCAGACACTTGTCAAATCAAAAGGCATCAGTAAAACATTTTTTTTTGCTTGTCATTTCTTTTATTTCTTTTGTTTTGTTTTGTTTTTTTATTAATTTATTTCGATTTATCAATAATCACTTCCATATGCTTTTGAGTTTAAAATTTTTCTCCCCCTTCCTCCCCACCACCCTCCCCAAGACAGTGCACAATCTGATATAGGCTGTACATTTACATTCATACTAAACATATTTTCACATTAGTGATGTTGTAAGTAGAAATTAAAACCAATAGGAGGAACCATCAGAAAGAGGAAACAAAACTCAACAGAAGAGAAAAAAATAACAATTCAACTTCCATAGTTCTTTCTTTGAGTGCGGATAGCATTTTCCATCACAAGGCCTCTGGAGATGTCTTAGATCCTTGTATTGCCCGGAAGGGTTAAGTTTATCAATATTAGTCATCACACAACGTGGCTGTTATTGTGTACAACATTCTCTTGGTTCTGCTCACTTCATTCAGCATCAGACCATACAAGTCTTTCCAGGTTTTGCTGAAGTCAGCCTGTTCATCATTTCTTATAGCACAATAGTATTCCATCACATTCATATACCACAACTTGCTCAGCCATTCCCCAACTGATGGGCATCCTCTCAATTTCCAATTCTTTGCCACCACAAAAAGAGCTGCTATGAATATTTTTGTACATGCAGGTCCTTTGCACATAAAACATTTTTTAAAAAAGAAATAAGGCACAAAATAGGTATAAGGTATATTTACATGGCATATATTAATGTAATATGTTTCCCTTTTGTACCAAGAAATTCTCCTGAAGTAAGATTCAAATCAGCCAATAAACAAGCATTTATTTGATTTGTTTGGCTTTTTTCTTGCCTATGAAATATCTGGGTCTAGGAATTAAGTTCAATTTGAAAAACATTTGTGGCTCTATCGGTTCGATAGTCTTTGTTGTTCAGTTATGTTCAACTCTCCATGACCCCATTTGGGGTTTTCTTGGCAGACACTGGAGTGTTTTGTCATTTCCTTCTCCAGCTCATTTTACAGATGAGGAAACTGAGGCAAACAGGGTTAAGTGACTTGGCCAGGGTCACACAGTCAGTAGGTATTTGAGACCAGACTGAACTCAGAAAGAAGAATACTCCTAACTCCAGGCCCGATGCTCTATCCACTGTGCCATCCAGCTGCCCATCAATAGTTTCTTCTTCTCTGTCCTCTCTTCTGTTTCTATCCTCTAATGTTTCCTGATTTACTATGAGAATGAAGATAAGACACCTGGGAGGGGCCTCTCACCAGCTCTTTTTTGACTGATTCTTTCTGACTGTTCAAATCCGTTGCCAGCCCTCCAATTATCTTTAAGACTATGTGGCTGTATTAGTTCATCCCTACAGACCTGAGTCTTGTATCAAGTGATTCCTTTCTAATTTGACACTTTAAATCCTCAACTTTCACAATACCATGTGCTTCCTGGTACGGCTCTGGAGTCAGAGGCTGAAGAAAGAGTTTTGGAATGTTGGAAGATAATATATGATTATTGCCTTCAGCCATGACCTTTATCTTAACAAGTCAAGAGAATGATGACTCGGTGTCCCTCTAACCACAAGTCCTCTGTTTGGCATTTAAAATTCATTATAACCTAGTCCCTTCTTACTTTACTACCCTCCACGTACTGTATGATCCAGCTAAACTGGATTACTGCATGTTCTTCTCAAATGACACCCCATTTTCCAGTTCTATGCCTTTGCAATGGCTGTCTCCCATGCCTGAAACACTCCTTCCTCTACCTTTTAGTTCCCCTGCTTTCCTTTGACTCAGTTCAGATCCCATTTTTTATGAGGCTGCTGGTACCTTCTGAGATTACCTTCCATCTACTCTTTGTCTATATCTTTCATGTACCTAGTTATTGACGCTGTTTCCCCATTAGAATGGAAGCTTCCTGAGGGCAACGTCTGACTTTGCCTTTCTTTGTATCCCCAGTACCTAGTATGAAGCCTGGGAAGCAGTGAGCACTTAATAAATGTAGTTAATGGACTGACTGACCTTGAAAGAGAAGCAGAGATGAAAGAATGACAGCAGGGTGCAGAGTCCAAGAGGAAAGACCATTGGAGGCACTGTGGCGTTGGGGGTAGGTCCCCTTTCACTTGTGCCCTTAGTGGTCCCTCTATGTGTACCACCCATAAACGATCCCTCTTTGTGACTACTCTTCTGACCAATGATGTGTCCATTTGTTGGATGGTACACCCCTATTTTATGGAGGAATTTTCCCATTTCTACTTCTTAAAACCATGATGTTTCATTAGATAACTTTCTTTTGAGGTCATTTTGTCCTCTAGCAGACAAGCAAAATTAAATGTACTGGTGAGACCCCATAAACTATCATTTTGGGTGTAGTCCCACCTAGTACCTTGAACCTGGGGATGGTAGGAGGCAGGTTGTAACTTTTACAGAGATCCACAGGCAAGAGAGGTTGACTGAGTGCTACATAATTTCCAATCTTGGCCTCAGAGAATAGATCATGAAGCATGGCTCCCTTCTTTTGATAGAGAAGTGGTTGACTCTGTGTGCAAAATAATGAATATACTGTACTTTCAGATTTAGTCATTCTTCTCTTGGTTTTGCTAAGTGTTTTTCTTTGTTATGAGAAAGGGCCGATTAAGGGGAGGGGAGGTATATCCAGAAATGTCTGTAATGTAAACACCAAAGACATCAATAAACTATCTTTAAAATTAAATTAAGGGGTGGGATTAGATGATCTCCAAAGTCCCATTCAGCTCTGAATCTATGATCCTATTAATTTTTAGCTCTAGATGGCAAAACCAGTGATAGCTTACAGATGGAACCTCCAACTGAAAAGTCACTCAAGAGAAAAGAACTTCACCTCTCTTTCTAAAGTGGAGACTGTAACCTCATTTCAAACACACATGACATATTAACCAGGAGAAAACAACAGAAAAAAATTCTCACGTTCTTTTCTTGAAAGTGCAGGGACGTTAATTCAGGAATATTTCTGTAATGGAAGCCAGATTCTTGTAAAGCTAAGGAATAGATCAGAAAGTTATGTCTGTCTTCCTTCAGGATTTGCATGGCCCTTTTGGGGATGTGTAGTATAGGTATCTGTGTGTCTGTCTTGGTAGGTCTGGATACAGAGGTGGTCCTGCAAATGGATCTCCAAAGAAGGACGTAATGGCATGGGAGAATGTATGAAATCTTGTTCGGATTGTCAGACTCCTAGATGCAATTGTGGGAGAAGCATTTTCCCAGCTTCCTCGTCATTTGAGAGAACATATTTCCTCCTGTCCTTCACTACAAAAGTAGAGGATCAATAAAAGAGTAGGCAAAGACCCCCACTTACACTTCCTCTCTCCATTCTCTTTGTCAGCACAGATGAAACCCCAAGCCCTTCTGAGTTTAATTTGGGAGTATGGGAGGGGGGATTCATCTCATATTGGTCAACCCTGGGGATGAGGCTTTCCAAGCATATCTAGGCTGGTCCTTGGGTGACAGACACGGTTCACCACCAGGCCTCCACAGGAAGCTTTTTCTTCCTGGTAGAACCTGCTAGGGTTTGCATCTGCTAGCCAAGACAACCAGTCAGGATGAGGTATCAGAGTAGACCTTCACTGGAAGGCTATGTTCCAATTTAAAGTAAAATGGACTACCCCATTTTCCCCTAATCCAATCAATTATTAAGTTTTTTTTTTTAATTCTATCATCTTTTCTATCTGCCCTCTTCTGGAATTGTTGTTGTTATTGTTTCTTTGTTCTTGAAGAAGACCCTTGTCATTGTTCCCTTTGTGAAGTAGTGCATAGCCGTAACCTTCCATACTGATGTCAACATAAAATTAACCAAAAACATAGGTCTGACACCATCACACCTCTGCTCATCCATCTTTTGTGGCTTTTGATTGCTTCTAATATATCATTCTTATCATCTATCTCTTTTTAATATTCATTCTTTAAAAAATTGAGTTCCCAGTTTTCTTCCTCCCTCCAGCCCCTCCCCCACCCATTGAGAAGCAAACAATGTATCACTTAGATATGTTAAATCATGCAAAACGTATTTACATATTAACCATGTTGCAAAAAAAAAAACCAACAAAGAAAAATAAAGTAAAAAAATTATGCTTCAATTTGCACTCAGAGTTCATCATTTCTCCCTCTGAAGGAGGATAGCATTTTTCATTACGGTTTTTTTGGAATTGTCTTGGATCATTGTATTGATCAGAGTAGCTAAGTCATTCACAATCCTTTATCTTACAATATTGCTGATACTGTGTACAATGTTCTCCTGGTTCTGCTAAATTCACTCTGAATCAGTTTGTATAAGTCTTCAAAGATTTTTCTTTTCTTTTCTTTTGAGGCAGTCAGGGTTAAGTGACTTGCCCAGGGTCACACAGTAAGTGTCAGAGGCTGGCTTTGACAGATAGTACTTCCTAGGTTTTTCTGAACCCACCCCCCTTGTCGTTTCTTATGGCACAATAGTATCTAATATAACATTCAAACTGATGCAATTCACAACCTGCTTGTAGCCTACTTCTTCTCCAACCTTATCTCACATCAGTCCCTTATATATAGTCTCTATTCTTTTTTTTTTTTTAATATGTAGTCTCTATTCTAACCTAACTGCTCACTTACTATCCCCTGGCCTTCATCTCCAGGCTCTACACTGTTGCTTTGTTCTCCATTCCTGGACTGACCTCCCAACTCAGCTCTGCCTCTTAGAATGCTTAGCTTCTTTCAAGGCTCTGCTCAGGTGCCATCTGCTGTGTTCTGATCCCCTTAAGTTTTAGAATTCTCACTGTAGCACACAGCACCCCCAGTAGAATGTAAGCTCTCTAAGGGCAGGCTTGGATTTCATTTTTTTGTCTTTGTGTCCCCAGTATCCCTTACAGTTCCTGGCACATAGTTGATGTTTTAAGAAATGCCTATTTTATTGAATTGAATTTTGTTAGAGTAAATGTATGCTATAGTCATTCACACACACACGCACACACACACACACATACACACACTAGCTGTAGGTACAGTCTTTTGCTCCTCTAAAGAAAACAACCCGAATGGAGCACCTTGAAAAGTTTAGTGTAGGTACCATACAGTCACGAATTTGGCTCCATCTTTGTTTCTTGACGGATCCTCTGTGACTGAATTTTCATCTATTTTGATGTCCAAATTAAACACCGCATGGACGAGCCAGTAGCAGCAATGGCTGCCTCGGCTAAATAATGAATTACACTCAAATAATTCATTTGGGTGTTTATGTGGGAGTTGAGACAGATTTGATGAATGTGATAAAAAAAAAAAAGTGGTTTCACTCAGGGAGAGTAATAGAGGGGCACAATTTTAGGCAGCATGTGGTCTGATTGCCAGAAGTCAAACAGTGGCAATTTTGGGGGGCACCCATAACACTCAAGGTAAGGTGCCCCATTGACTCAGTCCCAGAAAGCTATATACTCTACTGTTTACAAAGCCCAGCAGCACTAGTGAGAGTAGTGTCTCTGAGAGGGGAGCCCCCAAACTCCCGCCTGGGTTCCTGCTGTGGTTACCATGGCAAATCCTGCTAATAGAGGAACCTGCAACAGGATATTCATGTCAAGTGAATTCATTGAGACTTGGTCAGGAAAGCCAGCTTGTCTCTTAGGGAAACTGGGCTCGGCTTTTGTGCTCTGGGCGAGCTGTTACTTCTTGTCTAACTGGGTACTGGTCTTGATCATGATGTAATAGAAAGAACCCTGGATTGGCAGTCTAGAGACCTAGGCTCAATCGTTCAGCCAATCAGGAAGCACTTACTTATTAAGGGCCTTCTATGTGCCACACACCTTTAGGTGCCGGGGACATAAGTGGTTGATTGTTGTCATTTGTTCTCAAAGAGGACCAAAATGACATCACTATGTTGGGGTCAAGGTACAATGTGTCCAGCTGTGTCTGACCAGACCAATACGAGTTTGGAATCCCCTACCACAGGTCAGGCACAAATAGTCCGTGTGAACATTTGGGGTGGATTCTCTAAATTTGTGTATCTCTGGTTTCTTTTGAGCTATTTCAATTCTGTTCTGCTCATAGAGCACAGCACCTTCTGATGAAGGCACCCCACGCTGGGTGGTCCTTGGCAGAATCACCCATGTCGCCCAATAGATTTCAAAGTTCTTCGGAGAGACCTTGAGAGTGTCCTAGTATCTCTTCTTCTGACCAACATGTGAGTGCTTGCCTTCTGTGAATTCTCCATAAAAAAAGGGGACATAAGTACAAAGAATGAAATAATCCTTCCTCTCAAGCAGCTTCCATTCTAAATGGAGAGAACCTGAGTTCTAACTGTAACTTACATTCAAACAGTGGAGAACCCAGTGTCACAAATTTGCTGTGGGATTTCGGCTTGGTTATTTTAGTCCCCTGAGCCTCAGTTTCTATTCCTGTAAAAAAAAAAGTTGGGGGGTAGAATTAGATGCTCTCTTAGGTGCTTTCCAGCTCTAATATTCTATAATTTGAAATACTAATTGCATGTTGGGTTGCTGTTCCCATTTGGAGCAGCAAGGTGGGATTTTTTTCCCCTTTTGTATTACAAAATCATACGTTGTTTCCCAGTGAGATTGCAAGTTCCTCAAAGGCTAGAATCATGTTTTCCCCTAGTTTTGCAACCTGTATGGAGCCTAGTCCTGTACTCTCTGCACAAGGCATGCTCCAAAAAGATCTGCTAAATTAATGGATTGCAATGGAGTGCATTCCTTCTGTTTAAAGTGAGGGTGGGGAAAATAGGTTGGAGGTGACTGAGAAACCGAGGAATGGGATTAATTAATCTGCGTCCTTGCCAGCAGGGTATGGAGGTTCTCAGAATGTCACCCTTTGAATTTCAAAGAATTGTGGGGAAATCCCGGTCTGTGTTCACCTCCCTCTTCCCTAGGCTCTAGTGCTAGGCTAGTTGGGGTTTATTCCCTGAATTGTACTAAGACCCTGGCTTTCCATTGAGTTCCTAATTTGGCACGGGTCTGTTATTCCCATCAGAGCTACAGAATGCTCCTTTTTCAGTCCAGGAGGCTTTTTTTTTTGTCATTAAAAAATAATAATAAAAAGAGCAATTCAACAGGGAAATCCCTAAAAGCCAATCACCAGACCCTGAAGTTTGGCTGTATATTTACTGAGCAGTCATTTGACCTGGGAAGTTTACATTGGAATAACTTGGTAATATCCATGGGAAAAGGGCCTAAACTAGAGGAGGTCTAAGGATCCTCCTTCTAATCCAGCTGCCTCATTTTACAGATGGAGGGACTGAGGCCCCAGGAAAGTGAAGCTGGCTCAAGGTCACCTCACAAATGAATGTCAGAGCTAGGACTAGAAGAATGCAGTCGCCCTGACCACCCCTTCAGGAGGCTAAATCCTACCCCCTCCCCAATACCTGAAACCTGTCTCCAGAAACAGGAATATTTGCTTTCAAGATCAGGTCTCTATGAATTCACTTCACGTGAATTTTCCTATTTTGGATCCCTTTGATGAGCAGAATTTGCCATGGTAACAACAGCAGCAGAAGGCATCCTTGTAATAGTCTAGGGCTCTGTTCTCTGAGACACTGCTCTCGTTAGCACAGTCTGTGAGAGGGGAGAGAGCTTCATGGCACTGAATCAAGGGACAGCCCTGCTTCCCCTCTACCCTCACTCCCCCCAAGGAGAATGAGATTGAGCCCTTCTGAAAGTGCCCCTGTGACCTGCCCAAGGTCAAACAGATGGCAAATTGCAGAGCCAGGAGTCCTATTCTATTCTATATGCATTTATTAAGCGCCTGTTAGGTGCTAGGTGTCCAAAGAGAAAAAAAAAACACATAAAACCCAGTCCCTGCCTTTAAGTAGCTTATATGGTGGTGGTAGGGGAGAAGGGTAATGATATATACACAGGTAAGGAAATTTCCTCTCTATAGATGGATAGATAGATAGATGGATATAAGGATACAGGTGTGTGTGTATATATATGTATATATATACATATATGTATGGAGATGGAGATGTATACACACATAGAACATATAGAGAATTACTATACCTGCATATGTAGAATTTCCTTATATATGTATGAGTATACATATATGTGTGTGTATATGTACTATATTTTAAATATGTATTTAATTCATTTGAATATATGATCTTAAATTATTTATATATTAAATATGTTTATCATATATAATATAAACATGCATGTATGTTATATATAATATACTATGTAGTACATGATATATAATACACTATATATGTCTCTATATATTATATCTACATATAACATATAAAAATATAAGAG
Source organism: Vombatus ursinus (assembly GCF_900497805.2). NCBI lineage: Eukaryota > Metazoa > Chordata > Mammalia > Diprotodontia > Vombatidae > Vombatus > Vombatus ursinus. The sequence continues at coordinate 19,406,386 of NW_020954551.1, read as the reverse complement.
ATTACTAAAAAGTGAATTGAGCTAGAAGTTCCAAGAGTCAGTGATTAAGAGGGATGGCATGCCAGGCATCAGGGACAGCTTGTGCAAAAACTTAGAGGTGGGAGATGGATTGTTATTCATGGTGAAAAGCAAATTCAAACTTACATCCTCCATCTCTAGTACTACTCTTTTTGCCAGAATGGAAAGAGGCAGATATAGGTTTGAATTTTAATTCTATCCTTGCTAAGTGTGTTTGAATTATGGGTTTGGAGGTAGAGGGAGCCTGGGAAATGATTCAGTTCCCAGCACTTACATTGGAGCCAACTCACATTGGCTTGGGAGAGCTGGATAAACGGCAGTGTGAGCATTTATAGGAAAAATAGCAAATGCTGCAGTCAGGGCTTGATTGATTGTCTTGGTAATTGTCTAGACTTGAGGAAAGTGTTAATGCAGATTAAACTTAAAACTTTGTATTGGGTACATTTTTATTCCCCCAGAGAGTTCATTGTTAAACATATCCTCACACACCCCTGGTTCAGCTCTTTCATTTATAAACAAGGAAACGGGTTAATAGATTTGCCCAAAGCCATATGAGTAAGAGATGTAAGAGGTAGACCTTGAATCCAGGTCCTCTGACTCTGGAGTCTGTAATTTTTCTATCGTGCACTGCCTCATTTAATTTCTCCATGCCTCAGTTTCCTCTTACATTTCTTTTTGTTGTTGTTCAGTCATTTCACTCGTGTCTGACTCTGTATGGGGTTTTCTTGGCAAAGATACTGAAGTGCTTTGCCATTTCCTTCTCCAGCTCATTTTACAGATGAGGAAACTGAGGCACACAGGGTTAAGTGACTTGCTCAGGATCTCCTAGCTAGTAAGTGTCTGAGGCCAGATCTGAACGCAGGTCTTCTTGACTCCAAGGCTAGCACTCTATCCGTTGAGCCACCTACCTGCCCTAATTAATCTTTAATTCTATTCATTCAGGTTTTACTGGGCTCCTGTGGTGATCCTGGTCATTAATTAGGAAGATCCCATTGGCTTGCTCATTTGGCATCCCTCCATGTGGTGATTCTGGTGAGATGGCTTCAGGATAATCATGATGATGAGGGGCAGCTAGGTGGCACAGAGTCAGGAGGATTTGAGTTCAAATCTGGCCTCAGACATTTGACACTCACTAGCTGTGTGACCCTGGGCAAGTCACTTAACCCCAATTGTCCTCACCGAGAAAAAAAAATACAGAGAGAGAGAGAATCATGATGATGTAAAAAGACAGTGACTTAGGGCGAGTGTGGAGCATATGTAGATATTCTTTAACTGGTCTTGGCTGGCCAAGCACATGACTGGGAGAAGCCAGAACTATCCAAGTCTCCAGAAGGCCTTCACCAGCATTGGCCTGTCCATTCAGTCAAGGGAGCTGGGCGTCTCTTTCCTTTGGTCCCCATAAGGAATCGGGGCCTTCTTCCTCTCTAAAGCCATATGGCCCTGAACAGGGCTCTGTCCTTCATCTTTTTGTTCATTCTTTTCTATTTGAGGTCTAGAAGTAGAGCTTGGTTGGGAGAGTGAATCATGGGAATCCAAGAGCTAGAAGCCCATCTGGGTTTTACAGACAGAGCATCGTTTTTACACCTAGGAGCAAGGAGAGCAATCTTTGGGAGTGACCTTTGGGGCCTCAGCCCAGCAGAAAGACTCCTCGGATGGTCTTTGTGCATCTGGACCAGTGCTAAGCTAAATTTTGAGCCTCCTCCCTTCTAAGACAAGCGAGGTGGTATATTGAGTAGAGCTCTGACCTTGGAATCAGGGAGAACTGAGCTCATATCCAACCTCAGCAATTTACTAGCTATATGATCCTTGGCAAGTCATTTAACCTCCATTTGCCTCAGTTTCTTCAACTGTAAGATGGGGATAATAACAGCATCTACCTTGCAGGGTTGTTGTGAGGATCAAATGAGATAATTTTTCACACAGAACTTAAAACAGTGCCTGGTATATAGTAATCAATCAATAAAGATTTATTATTTATTTATTATTAAGAGCCTGTGTCAGGCTCTGTACTATGGGCTGGGGATACAAGAAGAGGCAAAAGATAGCCCCTGCCCTCAAGGAGCTTATAGTCTAATGGAAAGAAAACATGGAATATAAACAAGCTATATCCAGAGTAAATAGGAAATAATTAGCAGAGGGAAGACATTAGAATTAAGAGGGATTGAGAATAAAAGATGGTATTTTAATTAAGACTTCAAGGGAAGTCAGTGAGTGCTTAATAAATGTTTATTCTCTCCCCTTCCCTCAGAGACCAGGATGGTATGAGGAGAATATGCCCTGTAAGTATTGGTGAAAATGCATCTCTGTTCTTACTCCATCTTTGAAGTGACTGTGGCTTTGAAAAACAACCAGATCTTAAGGGGTTAAATGAAACTGGGCTGCTAGTTACAGGCCCCTAACAACAGTAGAGAGGGACACATCCAGGAGGCTCAAGCTAATGGCAGGGATGAGAGACACCCCCCCAATCCCTCAGGCTACCCAGGCACTCTGTGAGGCTGAGCAGCCTTCCTAGATCTGGCACGCACATATTCTGTGTCAGAAAGCTTGGACTCCCTATCTCACAGAATCATCGTGAGAAAGCTGCTTCAGGAACCTTACATTGTCCTATCGGTGGCTCTCGAAGGGTTCGTAGTGAGGCCGGGCCAAGAGCTTTGCACCAGCCCCCCAGCCCCCAGATGCTACCTGCTGTTCCTGGCTTGGCATCAGAAAGGTCACCACAGGAGCTTTCTGTGCAGCTTCCTCCTAAGTGAGTCCAGGGAAAATAAGGAAAGTAGTGGCTGAGACAGTGGGGGAGGGGAGGGAGAAGCATAGGAATTCCAAGGACAGCCCAATGGATTGGGAGGCCCACTTTTGCCTTTTGAGTGCTGGGATTTCTCTATCTAACCCTGAGGAACCACTGCTGGGCCACACATCACCGACCTTGGCTGGGGTTAGGGAAGGGGGGAGGTAGTGCAGTGCCCCTCCCTATTCTGTACCCAGGCATGGGGCTTTGACTGAGATCAGGGGACCCTCCCTCTACTAAGAGGGATTTGGGTCCCTGTTCTCACACCTTTTATCTCATAAAGTCCCTTATTCCATCATCTTGGGGATGACTTTACCTGGCTCACATCTAGAGACTTCCTGTGGGCTCCTGGCTACTCAGAGGCAACGGGGCTAGCCACCCCACTCCCCCACCCACCAGACTCTCCCTTTCGGAGGCATCTTGAAACGGTCATGGGACCAGGCTGGTGCCTTGCATACCGACCAATTCTCAGCTTTTCCCGCTCCAAGTGAACTTGTGGTCACTTCAGCGACCAAGTGCCTTAGCGGTGAGGCACCCGTGGCCGGAATCAGTCCCTCCAAAGCTTACACCTGGTCAACCAGAATTAGGAATGATGCTTCTGAGCATGGTGGGGAGGGGAGGGGAAGGAGAGGGGAAGGCATCTCCTGCTACACTTGCAACAAAGAACATTGTGCCGTGAATAAAAAGAATGTGAGAGCCACCACAGTCTAAAGATGAATTGCTATCCCTGCAACAAATGTGATTTGTAAAGAAATTTTTCACTTTGTTCATTTATATGGCCCTTTAAGGTTGGTAAAGTACTTCACATGTAGCATCGTATTTGATCCTCACATCAGTCCTGATGTGAGGTAGGTGCCATTATTATCCCCATTTTACAGATAAGGAGGCTGAGGCTGAGAAAGTGCCTGATCTCCATTCCTGCCCCACCGACTCCCTGCTGGGCATTTCGGAAGCCGTACAGTCATTGAAAACTCAATCCATCCCAAAGAGAACTCGTTATCATTCCCTCTTCCCACCTGTCTTTTGTATTTCCCTCCTGCTGTGAAGGGAACCACCATCCTTCTGGTCCCCATCTTGTCAGTTCTCTCCTCTCTGCTCACATAGCTACCCCCTTATGTCAGGCCCTTATTACTTCTCACCTATACAGCTGCAACAGCCTCCTAACTGGTCTCCCTGACTCGGGTCCATCCTCTACTCAGCCACCAGAATGATCTCCCTGAAGTGTGGATCTCAGCATGTCCCCGCCACAACAAAAGATTCTCTGTTACCTCTAGGATCAGATATAATAAACTCCTCTGTTTGAATGTTAAGTGTCTTTCCAACCTGGACTGCTCTTCCCTTTCCAGTTATTTCACACCTTACTCCCCCCTCATACTCTACACTCCAGCCACACTGGCCTGTTCAGTATTGCACACACACGATGCTCCATCTCCCGTCTCCCATCTCCCAAAGTTTCAATTCCTTGAGCAATCGACCAGAACACACAAGGCCCGTGCAGAAGGCCAGGCAAATGCGTCACCAGAAGCCCAAGCACGGTACTCATGGCACAGGAAGGGGCCATATCTAGGCACAGTCCATCAGTCGGACTTTGGCCAGAACGAATGGGGAGTGAGGAGAGGGGATGTTCCCTTGATTATTCTCATTACATTGTACTACCCCAAGCAGCATCCCTGGTGAGAACCGATCAGAATGAAGGAGGTGATAGAGGAAGGGGTGAGGGGATGGTGAGGGGATGGTAAGGGGACTGGAAACCATGCCATAAGAAGATTGACTGAAGCAGTTGAAAGGACAGCATGGAGTACTAGACAATATACCTACTATAGTTAATGAACTCTGCTTTTTATGTGACCTCTATGTGATCTTTGAACATCATCTATAAAATTAGTCAAGTTGGGCTAGATCGGGGGCTCTTAACCTGGGGCTTACGAACTTATTTTTTTAAAATATATTTTGATAACTATCTCAATATAATGGATTTCCTTTGCAATCCTATGTATTTGTTTTATTTTATTGGTGAGGCAATCAGGGTTAAGTGACTTGCCCAGGGTCACACAGCTAGTAAGTGTCATGTGTCTGAGGCCAGATATGAACTCAGGTCCTCCTGACTCCACGGCTGGAGCTCCATCTACTGTACCACCTAGCAGCCCCCTCTATGTTTTTTTTTTTGTTTGTTTTTATCTATGTATTTTTTTAACTGAATTTAAAGACATCATTCTGAGAACAGCTCCATAGGCTGCACCAGCTTGCCAAAGAGATGATTTCAGGCAGGGGTGTGTTAGAGCCAGCTCCAAATGGAAAGCCAATCATTAAATTTTCATTGTCAATATTTACACTGGAAACTGTCAAACTACAAATCAGAGTTTGTGATGGGAAAGTGTTATTAGTACAGATTAAACTTCAAAGTCTATTGTGTATACACTTTTTTTTTTAAGAAATCTGGTTGTTAAACATTTACCAGCACACTGGTGTCCAGGTCAGAGAAAAAGTTAAGAACCCCTGAGCAAGGTAATGACTATGTTGCCTTCCACCTCTAAATCTTATAATCCTGTGAATTAGGCTATTTGGAGTGAAGAGACAGCCAGGATATGATACCTTCAAATATTTGAAGGGCTGTCCTATGAAAGAGGGGTTCAACTTACTCTTTTATCTTCTTTCAGTTGTTTTTCAGTCATGCCTGACTCCCTGTGACCCCATTTGAGGTTCTCTTCGGAGAGATACTGGAGTGGTTTGCTATTTCCTCCTCCACCTCATTTTATAGATGAGGAAATTGAGGCAAACAGAGTTAAATGACTTGTCCAGGGTCACACAGCTAATAAGTGTCTGAGGCCAGATTTGAATTCAGGAAGAGGAGTCTTCCTATTTCCAGGCTGGGCATTCTATCCACTGTACCACCTAGAGATTCTGCTTGGCTCCAAAGGGAACAATTAGGACAAATATCTGGAAGTTACAAAACACAGATTTCATCTCCTTATGAGGGCGAACTTCCCAGCAATTAGCAGGGAACAGTACAGTGGAGTTTCCTCTGGAGGCAGTAAACTCCCCAGCAACGGAGGTCTTTTCATGGAGGCTGGAGGTCCAGTTATTCAGACCATCTGTTGTAGAGGAGATCCCTGCTTTAGGTATTGTTGCTATTCATTCTTCATTCTTGAAGATGATTCATGACATCACAAGGAGGACATCTTTGTCTAGAGTGGACCTGAGGACCTATCCAACTCTGTGAGCCTCAGTTCACCTCTGCTGTAAGATGGATGAAAAAGACTCACCGTGCCAAAGAATCAAAAGTGCTCCTATGTTCTAGATATTTGCAACTGAGAGATTTTCCGACTGATGCCAGAAAATCCTCTGTGTCCCCTGAAGAGAAATCAGTGCCCTACAGATGAAAGTGGTTGCCCTGTGGAAGAGGATTCCAACCTGATTCAACTGAACAAGCCCTGGATTTGAAGTTAGAGGACCCAAATCCCAGCTTGACCACTTATCTCCTGTATCTGCTTGGGCAAGTCCCTTCACCACTTTGGGCCTCAGTTTCCTTATCTGTAAAATGAGGAGGATTTAACTAGATGACCTCTAAGGACCCTCTCAATTTTAAATCTGTGGCCCTTTGCTATGTAGGAAAGTCCCATAAAGCTTTCAAATATAAAAATAAAAGGCATTCCATGAGTTAGCATGGTTTAGGAGAAAAGGAACTGAATTCGGTCAGAAGTCCTGGGTTTTAGTACCTTGTTTCCTGCTTATCAGGAATATAAAATATGAGGATTGGACTAGGTGTATCTCTAACTTTAGACTAGAAAAGAGTCCTCAAAGGGATGGAATCTTTACTGGAGGAGTTCCTTACGCCTGTGAAATAAAGTATAAATCTGGACCAAGAAGGGAAGAAAAGAAACCTCTCCTGAATGTTGTGAGGAAAGCCCTTTGCAAACCTTGACCAGCTAGAGCAGGGATGGGGAACATTCAGCCTCGAGGGCACACGTGGCCTTCTAGGTCCTTGGGTGCCTTTTGCCTGAGTCCAAGTTTTACAGGACAAATCCTTTTTTTAAGGGGATTTGTTCTGTGAAGTTTGGATTCAGTCAAAGGGGCACACTTGAGGACCTCGAGGGCCATAGGTGGCCTTGAGGCTGGAGGTTCCCCACCCCTGTGCTAGAGCAACTCTGTAAAACTCCAGTTAGAGGGACAAGCTTGTGGGGCAGTGGGCAGCTGAGCCTCTGCTCCTCCCCCTGCTGCATTCTGGCCCCAGCATCTTGTCCCATCTCCCTCTGCAGCACCAGCCCAAGTTGGGCTGCAGGAACAATGAACGATTCCAAAGAGACTCAGGGCAACAATAGAAGGAATGTCACAAGGCAGCCAGCACATGATTAATCACTCAATGAATTATATAGACAGTAAGAGCTCGAAGAGTCCAGGGGAGGGGGAGAGAGCACCTTGGGTGGGTTGGTTTGGTCAGAGAAGCCAGAGAGGAGGCAGGATTTGATCTGGGTCTTGGAGGACAGCATGGATGGGGCTGAGGGGGTGGGGGAGGGCAGGTGCAGGGTAGGAGAAAGGCACTGAGCAAGAATAAAAAAGCTAATAAATGGACGCTCTGCCAGTGGGGTCACAGTCCACATCTTAGCACGTGCCAGTCGTTCTGACAAAATAAATCATTCAGAAGGGTAAGAATTCAGAGAACAGATGATCTTTGGGGAGTTCACCAAAGTAAGTCTTTGCAGGGTAGGTTCTGGGTGTCAGCTCTTCTGAAAGGGGGAAAGGGAGAGAAGAAGCATTTATTAAGCACTTACTGTATGCTGAATGCTTTCCTAAGAGCTCCTTTGATCCTCACAACTTTATGAGTAGGTGCTATTATTATCCTCATTTTACAGCTAAGAAAATTCTAGAAGACAGAGGTTAAGTGACTTGCCCAGAGTCACAACCTAGGAAGTGTCTGAGGCTGGATTTGAACTCCACAAGAATGTTGACAGACAGGAGGCAGGGAAACAAATAGTGTGAATCACCCTGGATCAACAGCCTGCCAGGTAATTGAGTTGGAGGGCAGATGGACCCGCTGGATAGCTGACCTGTTGGCTGCTGTCATTCCAGGAAACTGTATAGTGCATTTGGAGCAACGTTTTGAGAATCTAGACTATGAGGAGGTTGAATTAAGTCTGCTTCATCAGGGTGTCAGTGTGGTATAGTGGAAAGATCAGTTGAATCGGATTCACAGGATCTGGGTTTGAAAACTAGCCACCGCTCCTTATTACATCTATGAATTGGTCCAATCAGTTTATCTCTATGGGCCCTAATTTCTTCATCTATAAAAAGAGGATATTGGACCAGGGCAGGGATTTTTAATCTTTTGGGTCACGGATCTCTTTTGGTAGTGTCTGGTGAAGCCTATGGATCCCTTCTCAGAATCATGTTTTTGAATTCATAAAATACATGGGATTACAAAGGAAACCACTTATATTGAAATGTAGTCATAATTAAAAAAAAAAAAAAGTTCTCAGACCAAAGCTAAGAAACTGTAGATGAGATTTTCTGCACTCCATTTTCTATCAGCAGCTTTGCTTGGCTTTGACTCCATGGAACACTAAGCCCCTGTCTAGGCACCCTCTGGTGTTCCTCCCTCCCTTTTCAGCTTCTTTTTGTATTTTGTCCTCCCCCATCAGATTGTAAGCCCCTTGAGGACCAGGACTGTCTATTTTTCTTATTTGTATCCCGAGTGTTTAGCACAGTGCCTGGCACATACTAAGTGCTTAACAAATGTTCATTGTATTGGACTAGATGCCCCATAAGAGCCCCTTCCAGTTGCAAATTCTAAGTATTCACTTACTCTTTACTGTAGTCTAGGCATTGCGAGAGCCAGATAAACGGAAAAGGAAGGTAGTTTGGTAAGATCGTAGCTCCAGGAGTTGAAGGAACCTCTCTGGTCGTCTCTCAAACCCCCTCCTTATATAGATGAGGAAAATTACATACAGGAAGGATTTGAACCCATTTCCTTAGACTCCACAGAGCCAGGGGTCTTTCCATTGTACCATATAGTGAATTTGGAATCAGGAAGTCCCAGGTTCAATTCTCTTTTCAGACTCTGCTGAGTTGTATTCAACCCAAGATTGGCTCTGGTCACTAAGAGCCAGTTAGGAGTTCGCATGCCTACACCCTCTGTAGGGAAGTGCCCCATCCAGGCAAAGGTTTGTGCCTTGTAATCTCATCAGATTGATCAGGGACTCCCCAGCCAACCCCCTTACATATTTTAAAGCAATTTCAGATTATATGTGTTATTCCATATCTTTCAAACAAATGTAGCATGCTTATAATCCCCACTATGGAGGGTGGCGGTGGTGGATCTCTTGAGCTCAGGAGTCCTGAGCTACACTGTGCTATGCCAGTCCAATGTCTGCATTATGTTGATCTGTGCTCAGTTTCACATTAATATAGTGAGGACCCTGGAAGTGGGAGGAGGGTCTCCACGTTGCCTAAGGAGGGGTGAATGACCAAGGCCTGAAACAGAGTAGGTCAAAGCTACTGAGCTTTGTGGGTTGAGGACTGAGCTTATGAGGCACCCTTGTACTTCCAGGTTGGGAAAAATAGAGAGACCCAGGTTTTTTTTATTTTAATTGATTAAAAACAAAAATGAATAAAACAAATTGTCTACCTAAAGATGGCAACTCTCCAGATCACCTCCCACCATTTCCTAATTTCCCTTAAATGCAAATGCCCTACTATACAGAGCTAAGAGGAAAAGATAGTTTGGAAATGGACAAGGGAGGAACTGAATTAAGAAAAAAGGGCTGTAAGGCGACAGATGAGAGAAGGAACTGAAGCCCAGAGGTCACACAGGCAATACTTGGCAGAGACAGAATTTGAACCCAGGCCCTTTGACTACAAATCCAGCACCATATCCTAGTAATATCTTCACAGAAATTTTAAGCATAAAACAAAATCCCCAAAATATATTCTTTAGTACTATTATTATACTATAGATTATATATTCATATATTATTTGTATATTAATTTATTGATGTGTTGATATATTTATGATATAGATTATTGATATATTGGTTTAAGATATTTATTATATAGATTATTTTATATCAATACATAAATAATATGTTATATAGATGATATATTTATCTATCATTTACTAATGTATGGCATATTTATATTATTGATATATCAATTTAAGATATTTGTTATATGGGTTACTGATATATCAATATATAAATAATATGTTGTTATTATGTGTATGTTTATTAACTTATTAATGTACAGATATAATGTATGTATTGGTATAAAATATAATATTAATGTATGATATAATATATAGATTATTGATTTAATATATTTATTATATGGATTGTTTACATATTGATATATAAATAATGTTGTTATTGTTATATAGGTTTGTCTAGTATAAAATGCTCCCCAGAGTCCCAAGTCCCAAGTGTGTTTGGAATCCTAGGATTGAAACCGTCTTCCCTGATAGCCCTTCCTGTACTTTCTTTTGTAACGAGTACATCATGGGCTGTCATGGGCTCAGCTTTCTTGAAATGCGAGAAATGAGAGAGCACAGAATAGTTCTTACAAAACTAAAGTCTAACTTGGTATTGTGATGATCTTTTATTGAAGGCAAAGATAGCAGTGAATGAATGAATGAATGAAGGCTATGCTAAGCACTGGGGATACAGATACAAAAGGAAAATCCTACCCTTTCCTCAACGACCTCACGCTTTCTAGGGGAGTTGTAGCTAGGGAGGGATGTTTGGTCTAGGAAAGTTACCATCAATTGACATTTTTTGGTGGAAAATTTGTTACATTTGGGTACCCTGAGGGGTTGCTATTTTAGGCTGGTGATCTGATGAGAAAGATTTAAAAGCCTCTAAATTTGCAGTAATTCTACCCTGGGAAGGAGAGTTCTGAATTGTAGGATTGGCTTATAATGGTGCTCCCAATTAGAGAAAAAAAACTAACAATGGCCTGGGATTTGGGAATCCCAGCCTAACCCTAGAAAGGTCATTCTCTCTCTTGTGTGCGCCCTATAGAGCTGTCCAGTGAATAAAGGGCAACGCAAGGACAGGCAAAGAATGGTGAGCCACAGGCATTTATGAGGAATAAGATTAGATCCGTCAGACATGATCTTAATAGGATAATTTAAAAAAAGACGCACTAAAGGGTGTTTACTAGTTTCACTTATCTTTGAGTAAGGCTGGGGAAGGGGATAAGGACAGTTAGTTCTGTTTTTTTCTCAGCACTTAGAGAAGCATGGACTTGGGGAGAGAAAAAAACCAAACACAGTTTTATACTTTGCCTCTAATTTCTTGCCTTTCTAGTGTCCCAGGAGGAAGCATCGGTGATGTCACGAAGGCTGCTGCCATATATCTTGGAAAGCCCAATCTCCTCCCTCCTTCCCACCCTTTCCTCTCCAGCCCCCCATCTCCCTCTGCCTCTCCCTTTCCCTCTTTCCTTAGAAAGACCTGCTATAATTCTGATCTTGGATTACCTCTCTTTTCACCCTGGAAAAAAATAAAACTCATGGGGTCTTGAGCAAAGTAGATCTCCTAGCAAGCAGCACAAACTTTGCCATTCATTTTTAAATGAGGAAACTATAGATAGGAACAATAAACATGTCAGAGTTATTTGATCGTGGTTTATGGTTCCAGAACTAGCAGGAAGGGGGTGAGGGAGGAAGATGAGAGGACACACAAGGTGGCTGGGTGGTGGTAGGGGAGGCTGTGGGGGTGTCCAGAGAGGAGGGAATGAAGTGAAGCTTAGCTGGGGCTATATTAAAATAGTGTTGGGGGTGGCTCACCAATCAGAAGTTTCCCATAGGCATGGTTTCCGATGTCCTTCAGGTGGTGAAGATAAGTTTGTTTAAAGAGAAAGGGATAAAATCAAAGCATGACTGGGGCTATCCTGAAATAGTAGGAAGATTGTTGGATTTGATCTGAGTTAAAATCCTGGCTCTGCTACTTAACTACCTGGGTGACCTTGGGGAAGTCATTTAACTGCTCTCAGCCTTAGTTTCCTCATCTGAAAGATAGGAGTTTGGACCAGAAGACTTATGAGGTTCCTTCCAATTCTAAATCTATGATTCTATGACATTGGGTTCTACTGGAGCCAGTCAATCCGAATCCAGGGCAAAAAAAAATGTAGAGTTGCTTTTATGGGGCAAACAGTCCAAACTGCTTTTAATTGGAGGCTCTCTCCACTTGTTTATATCCTGGAAAATGGGCTGGATTTCATCTGCCTTGCTAAAAGTGACCTCCTCCTCCTCCACAGTCCTCTACCATGGAGAAGAGTGCCTTAGTATCTTAAGAAATGTCCTAAGTTCTTTGAAATTTTAAATACAATCCAGGTAGTCTCAAATGTAGATAACGGGAAGTTACAAAGAGTCAGGTTTAGGTTTCACCTAAGGAAATGCTTCCTATTAGAATTTGCTGAAAGTGGAAGGTCTTGCAGAAGGGCAGGTCTTAAGGTGGAGATGCTACTGGAGTCATTAGGGAGATGTTTAAAGGGATAGGCAAAGCTGATGAGAGTTAGAGGTAGAAGGGGTCTTGAAATCATCAACCCGCTCATTTTTTAGATGAGGAAACTAAGGCCAGGAGAAGTCCAACTCCTTGGCAAGGCAGTGAGTGTCAATGCCAGGATTTTCAGCCAGGTCCTTTAATTCCAAATCCTGTGCTTTCCTCACTAAAGTGCCTCTGTCCTGCTTATCGATAAAAATATGAGATAAAAATAGCTATGGGCAAAGTGTTTTACAAACATTATTTCATTTTATTCTTGTGTACTTGAGGCCTTGTGGGGTAGGGATTATTACCCTCAATTTACAGGTGAGGCAATTGGGTCGACCTGGGGCCAAGAAGACCTGAGTTCAAATCCTGCCTCAGATAATTACTAGTTGTGTGACCCTGGACAAGTCACTTAAGGAAGGGAATAAGCATTTGTATAGCACCTTGTTCAGTTGTTCAGTCATGTCCAACGCTTCATGACCCCATGGACCAACTGTCCATGGAGTTTTCTTGGCAAAGGTACTGGAGTGGTTTGCATTTCCTTCTCCAGTTTTAGGCAGGGGTTAAGTGACTTGTCCAGAGTCACACAACTAGGAGGCGTCTGAGGTCAAATTTGAACTCTGGTCTTTCTGACTCCAGGCCCAGTGCTCTATCCACTGCATCACTTACCTGCCCTATATAGAACCTATTATGTGCCAGTCACTGTATTAAGTGCTTTACAAATATTCTCTCATTTGAGCCTTACAACTCTGTGAGGTTGGTGCTATTATTTCCATTTTACAGCCAAGGGAGCTGAGGCAAACAGAGGTTAAGTGACTAGCCCAGGGTCACGCAGCTAGTGTCTGAGGTCAGATATGAACTCAGGTCTTCCTGACCCCAGGCTCAGTGCTCTATCTACTTTGCCACCTAGCTGCCTCTGTCTGCCTCACTTTTCTCATCTGTAAAAAGGGGGCAACATCTCAGGGCTTTTGTGGGAACCAAATGAAATAGCATATGTCAAGTACTTGGCAAACCTTAAAGGGCTATATTTTCATCTAATAATAACATCTAGTTATTATTAGATGAGAAAACTGAAGCCCAGAGAAGCTAACTGGCTTACCCATCTACACAGCTAGGAAATATCAGGGCCAGGATTCTGTCAGGGTCTTTTGGACTCCAATTCCTTAAGCACGTGGGATTTAGGTGGGGTAAACCTAGCAGATTGACCCGCATCAGTTCTGTGGATTGCAACAGCAGATCAGCTAGCCAGGCTCCAGGGCTCGTTTAGGGGTGGGAGCTCTGGAGTTTAGGAGGTTGGCTGCCTCTGGGAGGTGAGCGAAAGGACCGATGTGCTGGGAGCGGGGGAAGGGAACAGAAAAGAGAATAAACAGTCTGTGCACCAGCTAGGGCCGCCGCTGCACCATCTTGCCTGGGGCGGGCCCAGAATACAATGGAGCTCCTTTGTATCAACAGTCCACTGCCTACAAGAATTTAAGCGTTGATTGTATTTTTTTTCTTTTTGGTTGAGTTAAAGAACAATTCGTTCTTAGGACTTCAAGTTACCTTACCAGAAACTGTACAGTTAAAAGTGCATCTAGAAAGTCCCATGTTAAAGTGGACTTCAGGGCAAGACCATGGATCTATATTCTTAGGTTTAGTCTTTTTTAGGAAGGATTTTCCTCGGATCCCCCCAAACCTCCACAATGGACTGAAGCCCCAGATGAATGCAGTTGAGTCAGAAAGGATCGCCTAAGTCAACTCCCTCATTTTACAGATGAGGAAACTGAAGACCCAAACGCTTAAATGAGGTCCACAAAGCCACATCAATCATAGGCTTAGGGATGGAAGAGACCTTAGAAGCCATATATTTCATTTTACCGTTAAGGAAATTGAGGCCCATGAAAGTTAAGAGACTTCTCCAAGCTCACACAGGTAGTGAGTTGCCCATACAGGATTCTAACCTAGGCCTCTATTTACAGTACCTTAGTGATAAGATGCAGAGCTGGGATTCCAGCTAAGGCACTCTGATTCCTTCTAATTAGCCCTTGAGACCTAGAACTTTTTTCAAACAATAGATCTTGTCAGTGGGCTCCCAGAGATAGAGAAGGAGGTCACTTTGACTTGTGAGGAGAAAGGTTACTATGTAAATGCAAGGTGGTATTCTGTAAGGATCATTATTGGTAATAATAAAAGCTCTAATAAGGCCTCACCTGCTCCTGGGTGCCATTTTCCTCCCATGTCTGCTATTTGCCATTTCATGAATGTGACAGACTTGGGCCCTTTTCTGTCCTATCACCACCTGGGTCACAGCTACTATGGGAAATGTAAAGAGACAATAGCATCTCAGTGGAAAAATAAAAAGGCCCCAGCAGCTGCTTAGCAACTCTTATCTTCGTTCCCTCGTGGAGCCGACAAGCAGACATAAACTATCTAATAAAGAGGATGGCAAAGGGGGCTTGGAACAATGTGTGGACATTGTCGAGTGCTCTCCTGCAAGTTTCTTCACAGAGAATGGAGACAGGAGCAAACAAAGACAGTCAGCTGGGGCCCTGACCCACAGAGCCCCATCCCTCACGGGGACGAAGGAAGGTGCCTGCTTGGCCTGGTAGACTGGAGCCTTTTCTAAAAAGCCCCATCCTGGGGCAGCTAGGTGGCACAGTGGATAGAAAATCAGCCCTGGAGTTAGGAGGACCTGAGTTCAAATCTGGCCTCAGACACTTACTAGCTGTGTGATCCTGGGCAAGTCACTTAACCCCAATTGCCTTAAAAAAAGAAAGTCCCATCCTTTGACGGAGCTAATGCTTTCCAGTCAGAAGGAGGCCAACCCACCCTTCCCACTCCTCGCCCACCCTGCTCTATCCCAACAAGCCATGCGACATGGGATGGGGACTGGTGGTCCATCACAGCTCCAGTACTCCATTGAAGAGAGAGACCCACTCAGATCTCAGGACCATAGAGTCAGAGCTGGGAGGGACCTAGAGGTCATCTGGCCCAACTCTTTCATTTTAGAGACGAGGATGAATGAGGCCCAGAGTACTGATTTGTCCGAGGTCACACAGATATTAGAGGAAGAACTTGGCTTTGGAAGCCAGAAGGTCTTTGACTCCCATGAATGATGTCTTTGTCAAACATTTTGCGAGATAGTGGGGAAAGGCTAGAGAATTCTTTTTTGGCTTAGGATCTTGAGATCACGATGGCTTAGTCCACTAGACACCTGGGCCAAAGCTCATGCTCTGATCCATGGCCCTGTAGATTCTCTCTATCTCTATCTATCTGTATTTATTTTTTTAATTCCTAAACAAAGATAAGCCTCTTGAGAATAGGAATTTTTTCTTTCTCCGTATTTGTAACTCACCCCACTCTCCACCCCCCCCAACACAATACCTGGTACATAGTGAATGCTTATTGATTGACACCAGGAGCATTGCTTCTGGCCACAAGACCTTTCCACCTGATTCCTTGTTTCTGTTGACCCTTCCTGTGCCATCTTCAGTGCCCTGAGGTCCCTCCCTGGAGGTTGCTCACCTCCAGCCTAGCTTCTATGGCCTTTTCCTCCTCCATCCCCACCCACTTCCCCAGGGCAGGCAGGTCACCATCAGGGCAAACATGTTCCTATCTGCTATAAGATGGGCCTCCTGAGTTTTCACAAGGTATAGCATCACCACTTGTGATGAGGTTGGGTCTCAGAGGAGGACCTTGATTAGCTTACCTAATCACTTGGGCTTACTCAGCAGGCTTCTCTCCAATCACAGATATTCTGCCTGCACTCATTCTCACATGCCATATTCTCCGTATCTCAGTGATTTGTGACCAAACCCAGTTCCCCATCCTCAACTCCTTGTGCGTTTACTCTAATACAGTTCAATGCTATTCCTACAATGTCCAGCTGCAGATCTGCCTGCCCCTGCCATTGTAGAGTGCCTGCTCCATGATTAACACTTTCCTTTTGAACTTAAACCTCTTCCTTTCTCTCTGCTTCTGTCTTCTGGCCCTCATCAAGACTTGGGAGCCTCATGATGACCCTGCTTCCCTCACCACCTTTTCCAGTTCTGGTTGTACTTTCTCTTACATCTCTCTTATATTCTTTCTCTTACACTCATTGGCTGTGATTACGGAAGTTGGAATCCATCTTGCTACTCCTTGTCACCTTCATATTCTCCTTTTACTGCCTTTGCTAAGCAACCTTTGCTTCTTTGAGGTTCATGCTATCTAAATGTATCACTCAACTCAGATCCTGGTGGCCATTATCTACCTACTCTCAGGATGTTCTTTCCTCCATGATTTCAGTGCATGGCTTTGTAGCTTTTTTTCTCCCCTACTTCCTGCTCTCATCCTATGAAACTTCAAAATATATATACTGATGAAACTCTGAGTTTACTTCTCACACCCATCAGATTGGCAAAAACGAGAAAGGGAAATGACAATTGTTGGAGGAGCTGAGGGCAAATGGGCACACTAATACCCTGGTGATGTATCTGTGAAATGGTCCAGCCATTCTATAAAGCAATTTGGAACTATGTCTACCAAGTCACTAAATTCTGCCTACCCTGTCATCCTACGATACCACTACTTGGCCTACCCAAGGGTATGTTGTAGCCACTGTCAAATTTTCAGCACAAGTCTTTATACCTCAGAAATGAGCAATCAGGGCTTGTTTTATTGTTTTAAACATCAAGACTTAAGAAGGGCAGCCAGGTGGTGCAGTGGATAGAGAGACAGGTCTGGAGTCAGGAATACTCATCTTCCTGAGTTCAAATCTGACCTCAGACACTTGCTAGCTGAGTGACCCTGGGCAAGTCACTTAACCCTATTTGCCTTAGTTTCTTCATCTGTAAAATGAGTTGCAGAAGGAAATGGCAAACCACTCCAGTATCTTTGCTGAGAAAACACCAGATGTGGTCACAAAGAGTTAGACATGACTGAAATGAGTGAACAACTACAAGATTTAAGAAAGTGATGGAGAAAATGTTAATAATATTAATTAAACTTAAAAGTATGCGGTGGCTACATTCCCTCCCCCCCGCCCCAGTCAGGTAAGCATTTACCAGCATGCCACTTATACACTCTGGGCTATCAAAGAAAGAGAAAAAGGACCTATATATACAAAGTTATTTCTAGCAGCTTTTTTTATAGTAGCAAAGAACTGGAAATGAAGGGGGTTCCCATTTATTAGGGTATGGCTAAGCAAATTATGGTATATTAATGTAATAGAGTATTATTATGCCATAAGAAATGACAAAATGGATGGTTCAGAGAAATCTAGATGAACCATTAAAGAGTAATCTGACCAGAACCAAGAAAGCAATTTTTACAATAACAACATTGTGAAGGAAAAAAAAACAGACTTTGACAGACTTAAGAACTCAGAAAACACAGTGCCCAACAACAATTCTAGAATACCGCTGTAAAAACTTGCTGTTTATTTCTTGATGGAGAAGTGATGGAATCAAGTTACAAAATAAGACATTTTCAGACACAGTCAATGTTGGAATTTGTTTTTTGTGATTGCTTGTATTCATTATGAGGATTTTGTTTTTCTTTTCTTTTTTCTAATGGGGTGAAGTGGAGGGTGAAGGGGCTTGGGGATAAGATAGCAAAAAGAAAGAAAGAAAGAGGAGAAAGAAAGGAAGAAAGAAAGTCATTTAAGCATCTCTTTTAAAAAATACCTTAAATACCTTAAAAAAATGCAAAAAGAATCGAAGGAAGGCCAAAAAGAAGCACAGATAAAGCAGGATAGCTTTGAAGATGTATGTAGAAGAGCCCTGCAGTTTCACATATAATCCTCTTTTTCTACTACCTATATGGAAATGCCCATCTTATTTGGTAGTCATCATGTTCAGTATAAAAATGAAAGGAAAACAAGTATACATACGATGCTCCCTTAAATACCACAACTTCCCAGTTCTTCATTCAAGTTAATTCCCACCACCTACCCTTGCACTCCATCTAAGCTAGATGCAGAGATGGTTATACTCACAATGTTGCCATTACCCACAAATGTTCTACTTCCATGGTCTCCAACTCCAAAATTACCTTATCTGATCATCAGTGACATACCCAGTGGATTTGACACCTGGAGCAGATAAGTTTTTAACACCCCCCTTCCTCTACATGACAAAATTATTTTCAGTAATAATCATGAAATAAGGCCAATAGTAAATGACCAGAAAAAGAAATGAAGATGGTGAAAATTTTCTTTTATTGAACTTCATATATATAATCAATCATGGCAGTAAACATAAATAAATAATAAAATAATATTACCATACATGAAAGGGGGGAAAAAAGCAATTACATGAATATATATCTTTTAGAAAAAAGGGGAAAATTAATATTTATGTGTATATCGGTCTATTTTAGTAGTTAATAATAAAATTATGGTTTCTGTTTTCAAGTCTTAAGTTCTGCAAATTTGTCAATGATTTTGACAAAACTGATCTTTTCATATTCATGTTCAATAGTCAGATTTGTCAATCTTTGCAGTTCATCAAAGAACACTTTTAAAATTCATTTTAATTTCAAAAGGCTTTTCTCATTTATTATTTCATTTTTTCCCAGTTACATGGAAAAACAATTTTAATGTTCCTTTTTCAAAGTTTGAGTTCCAAATTCTCTCTTTCCTTCTTCTCCTTCCTCCCTCCCTCATTGAGAAGGCAAGCAATCGATCCTAGATTATACATGTATAGTCATACAAAACACATTTCTGTCTAAGTCATGCTGTGAAGGAAAACACACAAAAATCCCCCAAGAAAAACAAAGAAAGTAAAGAAAAAGTATCTTTGATCTGTGTTCAGGCTCCACCAGTTCTTTCTCTGGAGATGAATAGCACCTTTCATCATAAATCCTTCAGAATTGTCTCGGATCATTGTATTGCTGAGAAGAGCCAAGGTATTTATAGTAGATCATCTACAATGTTGCTATTCCTGTGTACAATGTTCTCCTTGGTTCTGCTCATTTCACTTTGCATCAGTTTCTCTAAGTCAAAAGGCTTTACTCATCTGAAGCACAGATATACAAATGGTTTGGAAAACTATTAAAAATAAAGATGTTTGGCAGAGATTCATAAAAATCTCATTTTGCAAACGTATTTTAATAAAACTAAAATGTCTGAAAAAGATCCTATTTAGGCGACTCCTAAATCATGTCACCGATACAATGTTTTATTTCCTTGATTTCTTTTTTAGTTTTAAAACAATTAACCACTTAAAAAGAAAATTTTCACCATCTTCATTTCTTTTTCTGGTCATTTACTATTGGTCTTATTTCATGATTATTACTGAAAATAATTTTGTCATGTAGAGGAAGGGGGGTGTTAAAAACTTATCTGCTCCAGGTGTCAAATCCACTGGGTATGTCACTGATGATCAGATAAGGTATTAAAATTGGCATACCTGCCAATTCTGGGCATCCTCCAAAGCTCTGTATTTCTCTTCTCCTTCTATGACCCTGTCTAGGTAGATGATTCTCAGATCTATATATCCAGCTCTGGTCTTTCTCCTGAGTTACAGTCTCACATCACCAATTTTAGACACCTTGAACTAGATATCCCTTAGATATCAACCTTAAAGATAGTATTCAAATTCAGTAACAAAGTTCATGTATGAATTAAAATTGGCATGAACCCAGCAGAAAGATTATGTCTTGCAGTTTGCACTGTTTCACCATTTTAAATTTTAGGCACAAATAAAAGCCCAAGTGGTCACATAGGCTGGCAGAATTAAGGCCTCAGAGTCTGTTCCTTCATTTTTACAGTCATTATGCTCTCGTTGTTTATATAGAATCTACCATTTAAACACAGGAATATGGGGTTCCACAACTCAAGCTTGAATGAATTTGAACAATTCTGAACCATTAGAAGAAAATATATCCTCAAAAGAAAAGTGTGTAGCTGAGTCAGCATATGTGGGCCCAGTGTATAATTACCTTCCATATAGAATACAAAGTTTATTGTTTTAAAACTCTTGGCAAACTATGAACCCCCTTATTGCCTATACCCTAGACTACCTTTATCACCCTTCTCTAAATCATTCCACAGCTCTTATCCTTCCACCCTTTCCTGCGCCTTGTGAATCCTAATCTTGTCCTTCATCCTCACTGTGTGATCCATTCTTTCTACCCTTTGGTTCTTTCACAAACCATCGCCCTTACACTGGCTATGCTCTCCTCCCTTCCCAACCTCACAATCACTTACAATCTATACTATCCTCTATTCTTGAATATCTTGCCACTTTATCCTTTTTCTGATCATGCCTTGCCAAATACCAATCCTGGATTACTCCAACCATCCATCTCATTTGCTCCTATTCATGTTCCCCTGGAGAGAGTTAGAGGAAATCATGAAATTCTGCTGACTGGATCCCCAACATATTTATGTTATCTAACTCCTACTGGGCCCCCTTATAGCAAGGCAGCCAAACTAAACCATTCACTCTATGCTACTCTTCACAGCAGCTGTTTCAAACCTTCTTTGTGCAAACTTCTCATAGCATCCCCTTCCCAAACTCTGAGCTGAAAGACCTTGCCTCATACTTCAGTGGAAAACCTGCAGCCATTAACAAGAGCTCCCTCTTCTCCCTTTCTCCTCCACTATCCCTTCCTTCAGTCCTGTCTCAAATCAGATAGGTGACCCTTCTTTCAAAGGTCAGCTACTCTACCCTTGAGTCAAATGCCTCCTGCCTTTTTCAGCACATTGCTTCTACTATTTTTTTTCAGGCAATTGGGGTTAAGTGACTTGCCCAGGGTCACACAGCTAGTAAGTGTCAAGTGTTTGGTCTGAGGCTGGATTTGAACTCAGGTCCTCCTGACTTCAGGGCTGGTGCTCTATCCACTGCGCCACCTAGCTGCCCCCTGCTTCTGCTGTTACCACTCTCTCATCTTCAATCTCTCTCTACCTGTTGGTTCTTTCTCTACAAAAATGCCCAGGCCTCCTAATTCTTTAAAAACAACACCCCATTTGTTCCACCTATCCCCCCATCATCCTATAACTTTCCTCCACTTCTCAGCTAAACTCTGAGAAAATTATGTAAACTCTCACTTTCTCATCTCTCACTAACTTCGAAACCAAGGGTAGGGAACCTGCAGCCTTGAGGCCACATGTGGCCTTCTAGGTCCTCAAGTGTGGCTCTTTGACTGAATCTATACTTCACAGAACAAATCCCTTAATAAAAAGATTTAGAATCTAAAGGTTTAGAATCCAAGCCCTCTCTAATCTGGGTTCTGACTTTAGTATTTAATGGAAACTGCTCTCTTTAAAGTTACCAATGATCTCTTAATTCCCAAATCTAATGGCCTTTTCTCAATCCTCATCCTTTTTGACCTCTCTATAGCCTTTGACATTGTTGATTATCTTCTCTTCCCTGATACTCTCTTGTCTTTGGGTTTTCACGGCACTACTTTATTCTGATTTTCCTCCTTTCTCTCTGACCTCTCCAGCTCAGTCTCCTTTGTGGGTCTTCATCCGTGTCATACCTGCCAATTCTGGGCATCCTCCAAAACTCTGTATTTCTCTTCTCCTTCTATGACCCTGTCTAGGTAGATGATTCTCAGATCTATATATCCAGCTCTGGTCTTTCTCCTGAGTTACAGTCTCACATCACCAATTTTAGACACCTTGAACTAGATATCCCTTAGGTATCTCAAACTGAACACATTCAGAACAGAACTCATTATTTTCCTCACTTCCACAAACCATTCCCTCTTTTAAACTTCCCTATTATGGTAAAAGGCACCATCATACTTTCAGTCACCCACGCCCATGATCTCAAAATTATTCTGGTCTCTCTCAGCCCCATCTATCCAATCCCACTTCTTTCTGGGAACTCTAACTTAGAGTCAAATGCTTGGTTGGAGGAGTGACCCTAGAGGAAGAATTATACTTACAGTATGTAATTTGAGGCTCAAAACAGCACTGTGATATAGGTGCTATTATTATCCTCAGTGCATAGATGAAGAAACTGAGGTTCAGAGAGGTTAAAAATAACTTTTGTTTAAGCTAGTAAGTACTTGAGGCAAGAGCCAAACCCAGGTCTTCCTGACTTAAAGATCAGCCCTGTATCCAGTATGCTATGCTGCTCATGCCATTTATGATGATTGTCCTGTTATTTAGCAGAGCTTAAAGCAGCATGAGGAAAGTTCTAGTGTGACTTTCACTGAAAGTCACCTGAAATGAATCCCTAAGTCATCTGAAAGAGAAGAAACCAGTGCCTTTATCCAGAACTTGATTCTGGGCAAATTGAGCACCAAATGGCTGAAACTTGCCAATGGACACTTTAAAGATTTTTTTCTTCAGATGTGGGAAAATTCAGTTCTCTCTCAGAGAAAAGCAGTAAATGCAGAATGTTCTCTGCAAAAGCAGGAAAGTGGGTTGAACCAGCCTGGGAGAAACAGCTTTACTGTGTCAAAAGCCTCAGCTTTACTGTGGCAGCCTGGGCTGAGGGAGCTGACAACACTCCCAAGATCTGGGGTCTTTTTCTGATACTCCTCTTTTCCATGAATGATGAAATCACATCATGCAGACCTCTTTGATATTAAAACAAACTAACAAATAACTCACTAAGGAGTTTTCTAGAAACAATCTTTTCTTAGAAGCCTGTCTAACTCGTGACCTGATCAATGTTTTAATTCAGCTCAGATGGTCTCAAAATGTTAGAAAGAGAAAGAATGCAATCTAATGGAATGGGTACTTAGGACTGTGGTAGAGCAGAGAAATAGCTAGAGTTGGAGCTGGAGGGTCTGGGTTCATATCCTTGATCTGCAAATTTTGATTTTTTTTTCTTTTTGGTTTGACTACATTCATTTGTTATAAGGGGAGAGAGAAGTTTTATTGAGGGAGTAAATCAGTGGATAGTGAGAGAGTCCCCCCCAAAAAATAAAGGAAAAGATGTGATAATGGATGGATGGTCTAATGGCTAGATTGAGGATAGATAGATGACTGGATAGATAAGTAGATAGATGATGGATGGATAGAGAGATTAGGTGGTTGGATAGATGGATGGATAAATAGATAATAGACAAGTGGTTGGATAGATAGATGGATAAATGGATGGATGGATAGATAGATGCTGGATGGATGGATAGACGGATAATAGATGGATGGGCGAATAGATGAATAGATGATAAATAGAGAGTTTATTAAGTACTTACTATGTTCCAGACACTATGCTAAGCATTGAAAAGACAAAAATAAGAGAACAAGATAGTCCCTAAAAGGAAGTTCAAAGGGGACTTGTACAAATGGGGCATTTTTGTTACTACTTGTTTAAATTTGATACACACTTTTAAAAAAAGCAACAGAAGATGGGCAGCCTAATTTACTAGAACAAACCCTGGTTCTGTAAGGAGCTCAAATCTTGCCTCTGACAGTTATTACCTTTGTAAATTTTATAGGTTTCAAGGAGAGAGCACTCGTAACTAGGAGGATCAGGAAAGGCCTCATGTAGTCCCTCATGTAGGGGGCACTGAGCTATATTTTGAAAGAAGCTCAAGGTTCTAAAAGTAAGAGGCGGGGAGGAAATGCCTTCCAGATGTGGAGTCTGCTCAGGTGTGTTTAACTGGCTCTTTGGGGTGTAAAATGTAGGTGTGACACACTTTTTGGTTTAATCTGCTTTATTAACATTTTCCCTATTACTTTTTGAGTCTAGACAATTAAAAAAAAATAAATAAAGCCCCAATTTACTGATCTCCAAGGTGTAAATACACTGAAAATCGAACAATCTGCTTCCTCCAACTGCTTTGAACTGGATCCAGTACAATCCTGGGTCCGCCTATGCAAAGGCATGGAAGCAGGAAGAAATGTTATGTATGGGAGCCACTTAGCAGGTCAATTTGTTGTAAAGAGTTAGTAAAAGGAGTAAAGACTGATGGGATGGGGGAGGGGGACCATATTGTGGTGGACTTTAATGCCAAGCAATTAAGAAGTTATTGCAATAGTTCAAGTGAAAGGTGGTGGGTACATGAACTAGGGTAGAGACTTTGTAGAGGAGGGTTTGGATGGGAGACATATGGAAGAAGAATTATCTAGATTTGGCAGCTGATAGAATAGAGAGGGTAGGGGAAATGTCACATGATTGACTTCAAGTTTGTGAACGTGAGTGATTAGAGGGCTGGTCATATACTCAAAGGAAATGAGGAAGTCTGGAGAGATTAGGGATGTGGTTTAGTCTGGAAGATAATGAGTTCTTTGGACATGTTGAATTTGAGATGTACATGGAACATCTAGTTTGAAATGTCCAATAAGCAATTTTAATTTTTTAAAATTGAGATTAGGTCTCTCTATCTTGCCCAGACTGTGATTTCACCACTGATTCACAAAGAAACTTTGATCTTCTCCATTTCTGACCCAGACTGATTCACCCCTCCTTAGGCAACCTTTTGGCTCCTTCTAACTCCCAGGATCTCACCATCTTGGTGCTGGTCTTAGTTTGGACATCCAATCTACTTTTGTCTTACTATAGATCAGAGCTCCCAAGCTCAGGCTATTTGCCAGCCTCAGTCTTCCCATCAGCAAGGATTACAGGTATGAACTACTATGGCCAGACCAAGAGGCACTTAGGGTATAGACCTGGAGCTTAGTTAGGAGAGCTGGATCTAGGATTCATCAGTAGAGAGATGATCATTGAATCAATGGGAACTGATGAGATAATCAAGGAAGGAATGTAGAAAGAGAAGTGAATCTAGGATAGAACTTTGGGGGATGCCTACACTTAGTGGGTGGGAGAAGGGTGATAATCCAGCAAAGCAGACTGAGGAAAAATAGTCAGACAGGTAAGACAAGAACCAGAAGAGAGCTGTATTTCAGAAGTCAGAGAGGAGAAAATGATTGACAATGTCGTAAGTTGCAGAGTTAATAGACCACACTGATAATCTAGAAGAAAGCAACTTCAGTGGAATAGTAGGGTTGGAAGCCAGTTTTCTAGGAATCAAGAAGTAAGCAGGAGGTGAAGAAATGAAGGCAATAAGTGTAGATGACCATTTCTAGGAGTTTATGAAGGGGAAGAGAGATAAATGTAGGATGATGAGGGTATGGCAAGGTCAAACAAGGTGTTTTTTTTTAATTAGTATATTTTAAGCTTAAATACTAAAACTTAAATATACAATAAGGAAAGAAAAACTAATATATTATAAACTTAAATAAGAAAAGAAAATAAGAAAAGGAAAAAAAGCATTGCCATATGCACAGTAGAATGTAAGAGGATTCAGAATGTTTTTTTTTTCAATATAGGGAAACACTTGGATATTTGTAAAAAGCTCTCCAGTTACTTTGTTTTGGAATTAAAATATAACCAGAAGGAGTAGCATACTAGCACCTTAGTGTGAATAAAGTCACTAGAACCCCTTCTTCTATAACTCTAAGAGATCTAAGAAAACAGGAAAGCAGAAGCCTGAGATTTAGAAGTATGGAAAACCAGGTGGTAGAGTGAGCCAAAGATAAACCTTGTCTACTTAATTTTTTTCTTTTGAAAATTTTTATGTTTTATTTTTTCCCAAATACATGTAAAAACAATTTTTAACATAAAGTTCCAAATTCTCTCTTTCCCTTACTCCCCTTCCCCCTCCTTGAGAAGACAAGCAATTTGCTAGAGATTATACATGAGCAGTCATGCAAAACATATTTCCATATTAGCCATGTTGCAAAAAACCAAAACAAAACAAAACAAAAAACAAAAAACCATAGATTAAAAAAAAACACCCAAGAAACATAAAGTTTTTTTTTTTTTAAAAAGTATGTTTCAATTTGCCTTCAAACGCCATCAGTTCTTTCTCTGGGTGGCATTTTCCATCCTAAGTCCATTGGAATTGTCTCGGGTCATTGTATTGTGGAGAGCAGCTAACAAACTCCACTGGCTCACTATTACTTCTAGTATAAAATACTACCTCTGCTGGGTATTAAAAACCCTTCACAACCTGATTCCAAGTTACCTTTCTAGCTTTCTTATTCATTAAGACCCTTTCCATAGGCTGCAGCCTAGCCGAATAGGTCCTCTTGATGTTTCTCACACATGACACTCCATCTTTTACTTTCATACCTTTTCACTGCTTGGTCCCTATGACCAGAACTTCTCTTTTTCACATCTTAGAATCCCATTTGATCCAGCTCAGGCACCAGCTTCAACCTTTTCTGATGCCCTTCCCTCCTTTTAAGGCCTTCCTTCCCCAAACGACTTTGCATTTATTTTGTATAAACTCTGCATATACAATGATTACTCTGTCCCCTCCTGAAAGTCAAGTATGTCACAGGATAAGCAATAGCAGAATGTCTATTCCTGGAAGTAGGTCCTTTGTGTCTCCCAGATGGGTGCCTCCATCTTAGGTGATCTCGGCATGCAGAAAGCAGTTATACTTATCTGATTAAATGTCATTTCCCTCAGTAGAATGTAAACTCCTCAAAGGCTGAGACTATTCAATTTTCTCTTTTTATCCCTCGTCCTTAACACAAAGTTTAGTATGCAGCAGCTACTCAATAAATACTTGCCGAATGACCAATTATTTCAGACTTGCCTTGTGATGGAGTAACTATGAAACCACCATAGAATGACAGTGATAATTTTGAGGAAGCTAGCTAGGACATCTGGACTTCCCCGTAGATGCCCCCATCTGTTCAGAGGAGGGGATCAAAGGACAGATAAGGCCCTTGAAATTCAGAAAGTCTGTCAGGCAGTGTGCAGGCCAGATAGGCAAGCCTCAGGTGCATAGCTTTAAAGGGTAGCAGACTTTCTCTAGGCAACTATAGTCACAGTCTTCTCCTGGTGCCTACCATCTGTCCAAAGAGGGTTCCATTTGATGATCAAATGATCCTTTGCTGGCATCCAAAGTCCTTCACAATCCAGCTCTTTGCTATCTTTCCAGCATTCTTACAATTGACTCCTCTCTACCTTCTCTACAATCCTACAGGCCAATCGTCTTGACCTAACTCTTGCTATTGGACTCCCATGACTCTGGAGGAAAAAGTGAGGCTGATGACTTCACACAGCTCTGCCTCACTTACATCCAATTCACTTGCAAGTCAAGGTATCACCTTCCTGATGTCATTGGTCCTCTTAGAGAGTGAAGGACGAACAACAATCCTACAACATTGGTCTTCTTGCCATTTCTCAAACGTTTCCCTCTATCTCCTGACTTCATGCCTTTTCGTTGGCTATCCCCATACCTGGAATGTACTATCTCCCCCACTCTGCCTCCTGTTTTCCTTCAAGCCTCCAATAAAATTCTGCCTTCTTCAAAAGGCCTTTCCAGCCCCCCACACTGCTAATGCCTTTCCAGAGATTACCTCCAACTAACCCTGCATGTCTCTTCTCTGCACAGAGTTGTCTGCAAGTTGTTTCCCCCACCAGGATGTGATCTCTTTGAAGGTAGGGTCTGTTTGTTTCACTTTTCTTTGTATCCCAGTGCTTTAGACAGGGCCTGCTCCACAGCAGGCACTTAAAATGCCTTGACATTCTCATTCTTTGTGGGGACTTCATCCAGAAGAATCTTAATTTCTCTGAAAATATTTTGAGCTTTTTTGATGGACTTGCTTGAGGTTAGATTAGCTAAAGTTGGACTCAATAATTTTTCCAATAGAACTGGAGAAGAGCTCAGAAGATCTGGTCCAAGCCTCCAGACCAGGGGTGGGGAACCTGTGACCTTGAGGCCACCTGTAACCCTCTAGGTCCTCAAGTGTGTCCCTTTGACCAAATCTTTGTTCTATGAAGTTTGGATTCAGTCAAACAAAGGGGGCACTGGAAGACATAGAGGGCCACATGTGGCCTTGAGGCTGCAGCTGCCCACCCCCGCCCTAGACAGTGCACAAGTTCATGCACCTAGTAAGCATTAGAGGTGAGATCTGTAAGTAAGAGGTGGGCTCTGAACTCCCATCCTCTGACTCTACAGACAAGATTCTTTGCGCTATATCAAAGATTTTATTATTTCTAATTGGCAGTTCAAGGTTTTTTTTTTTAATTATTATAGTTTCCCTGGGGAATCCTTTTCTGAACAAATTGTGGTTTCATTATACCTTTAACCTAAAGCTATATAAAATGCCAATTTGTTGGTTATTAGCACTGTAGAATGGCTGGGGTACATGTGATTAAATATTGACATTGTGATATCGTTGGGATACACTGTGATTGTAATTGGAGCTAACATAAAGCCCAATGACTCTCCAGTCTTTGGGAAATTGGAGCCCAATTATAGAATTGGAGTCTCATTAAAGACTATTAGCATTCAGATGCCTGTTGACTTTGAGAAAAAAGCTATTGGGGAAATGTCAAGTACTGTCTAAGGCCAGGGTTCTTAACCTGGTGTTCATGAATCTGTTTTTTAAATATTTTGATAGCTGTATTTCAATAAATTGGGTTTTTTTGTAATCCTACATATTTCATTTTATGCATTTAAAAACATTATTTTGAGATGGGGGCTGTAGGTTTCACTAGGCTGCCAGAGGAGTCCATGACCCAACACAAGTTAAGAACCTTTGGTCTAAGTTATCTATGGAAGAAGACAAAGGTGCTGTATGTTTTTGTAAATTACTTTAAATAGTGGAATATTCTGTTATTCATAAAGATAGGGTTAGGGTTAGGGTTAGAAGTGAGTTAACACTACTCCCCAGTACGGATGAGGAGATAGCAAGATTTAAAACAGTTCTAGAGAGAAAAGACTGACTGAAGGTGAAGCAGAGCCAGTGCTAAGGCTGGTGACAGCACCTATAGGATCAGCATTAGCTGGGGATGGTGAGCAGACTACAGACCTGTCAGTGCAGAAACAAAGGACTCACTTTTAGAAGAGAGTTTTCAGAGGAGAAACCCTGCCCCTCAAGCAGGGAATTCAGTAGCTAGGACGTATGCTCTAAGTAATACAATCTGTGTGATTGGAAAAGCTGTGGAGAAAAAAGGAGGAGGCTGTCAGAAAATTTAGGGGCTCTCAAATGCTTCCTGAAAATGGAAAGTTTTGGAGCCTCCATGCTACAGTACCTGCAGGGGCTGGATAGAGAATTTGGGGGAGAAAAGAGCATGAGGGAAGCATCCATCCCTTTAGAGAGGAGAGAGAGAAGGCTTCTGACTGTGCCCTACATGGAGAGCCTGTTTCAGAGGTTGAAGGAGCAGAGAGATTGCATCACATTGTGCAAGCCGTGATTGAATTAGCAAAGAACCCAGGCATACCTGGTCACATGTCAGGGATTGAACAGCAAGGACACTTCTGAATATGGAGAGCTGGTGAAGAGATTTGAGGGAAGGAAAGAGAGAGAGACACAGAGAGAGACAGAGACAGAGAGAGATAGAAGAAAGAGAGACAGAGAAAGAGAGTCAGAGAGATAGAGATACACAGAAAGACAGAAGAAAGAGAGAGAGAAACAGACAGAGAGAAACAGAGAGAGAGAGAGAGAGAGAGAGATTGAGTAGCAAGTAAAACCAGTCTCCATTTGCTCTAGGTCCTCTTGTCAGGTATGAGCCAATGAAGCAAATCTGAGGCCACCCTAGGTCACCCAGATTCTGCTGTGGCAACTTGAGGCATATGTGTTAGAACAGGAAATAGTTGTAGAACCATTCCTGCTAAAATGACAAGATCATGAAACCAGAGGTCTTGACTGCTGGCCAGAGTGTGCTGAAGTCAGCTCATCATGGAAAGCTGATTCTTAAATTTGCAGGGTTAAACATTTACACCTCAGAAATTAGTAAATACTACTAATCAGGGCTTAATTTCTTGTTTTGTTGATTGTCTACACTGAAGAGAAAATGGAGAAAATGTTAATTGTGTAAACTGAACAAGTGAGTACATTTTTTTCCCAGAGAGTCAGTTGTTAAACATTTATCATCCTGCTCCCACAGCTGCCTCAAGATGAACCTTAGAGAGACAGAATTGTGTTTCCTGCAGCTGTGGATTTAATGGATGCTCCATGAGGCTGAGAGGGATTGAGAGTTAGTCAACTAGAATGTGATTTCCTCCAGAATGGCCTGGTAGAAACCAGGGGCTGAGCCAGGCTGAAGAATTGAAGGCCAGCCTTACCATTGTTCTCGCTGGGGTCCTTTCTACTGGGAACAAAGCAGATAATAATGCCTGGTCTTTTTAATGACATTTCCACTGATAAAATCATATTAACTTCTGATATTAACTAGTGATTCTGGAATCCAGGGCAAGAACTGCAAAG
This sequence comes from Vombatus ursinus, assembly GCF_900497805.2. Classification (NCBI taxonomy): domain Eukaryota; kingdom Metazoa; phylum Chordata; class Mammalia; order Diprotodontia; family Vombatidae; genus Vombatus; species Vombatus ursinus. The sequence continues at coordinate 19,376,010 of NW_020954551.1, read as the reverse complement.
GGCTTCCTCAATCAATTCCTTGAGACCAATTTAGTGGAGGGGAGAAGTCTGGCAAATATTGGGACCACCAGAACAGAAGACCCTGTGAGTAGAGATTCTGAGACATCCCCTAGTTGGGCACAGAGACTATTCTGGAGGGCCAGTGAGCGGTGGGAAGGTTCAGGGTGGGGCAATCGGAGAGTTTCCTATTTAATGAATTATTCTTGCAAGCAAGATGCTAAACTGGACTTGGCTGTTTCTACCCACCAAAGGAGTACTAGGGTTGTCAGCACCCTGGGGGCAAAGTCACATTAGCCCAGCCCTAGTTAGAGTAAAGTGTTTAATAACCATTAGTCAGGGAAAGACCAGTCAGGAATTTTTGTGTGTAGAGCCCAGGGGAAAAACAGCTGTAAATGTCCTTTTCTAGATTTAAAGAAGGGAGAAGCAATTTCCAGTCACTGGGCCTTTGTTAATTTTAATTTTTTTGAAGCAGACCTATGATTTTATTGTCATAGGACACATCCTCTGGATAAAAATTCTCATCTGCTCTACAATGTAGTTTTAGCAAGCTGCTTGGGGCACTGAGAGGGTAAATAAGATGGTCAGGTTCTGAGGCTGGCTGTGGTTCCAGGGTACCATACCACCCTCCTTCTCTGTTATAATCACTGATGTCAAAATAAAGGATACAGTGGAAACGCATTCCTGTCCAGACTCCTTGTTTTGACCCCAGATATGCCACAATATGTATAAAAATATGGAAATAGATGTAGCTATGTAGATAAAGATATCATATATACACACATATAAATAAGTATATCCATATATGATATATAAATATATGTGTGTCTATATAGAAATGTGTGTATAGATAGATATAGATAAATATAGTTATCCCTTATACATTGCTGGGATTAGGGACATGGCGCCCCTGTGATCTGGAAAATCCCTGAAAAAATTTTTGGCTCTCCCTTTGTATCAGAGAAGTCTGAATTTTTTTTCTTTTTCTTTTATGGGGTGTTTATGGTACCTTATTGTAAAATTTGGGTTAAGTATTTGGTCATGGGCTTTGTGTTGTCTGTTGGCCTTAGTGTGTCATCTGCGGCTTCCACAAAACTCCCCTAAAATTCCCATTTGATTTCTTATGCCAACCTGCAATACATCGAAACCATGATGGAGAAAGTAAGCATGTAGAAGGGATAACTGTAGATAGAAATAGAGATATATCAATGGGGCAGCTAGGTGGCACAGTGGATAGAGTGCCAGCTTACAGTTAGTCAGTTTAAATCTGGCCTCAGAGACTTAGTAGCTATTTGACCCTGGGCAAGTCATTTCACCCTGTTTGCCTCAGTTTTCTCATCTGTAAAATGAACTGGAAAAGGAAATGGCAAACCACACCAGTATCTTTGCCAAGAAAACCCTAAATGGGCTCGTGAAGAATCAGGCACGACTTGAAACAACTCAACACATATAAAAATATGTGTGTGCATGTTTATACACATGTGAAGTCCAGCCAGAAACTGATCAGCTCTTCCAGGACTTCAGTACTCAGCAAGACAAATGGTGTGGGCACTTCAACAGGTCTCAGGCTCCTTTGAATAAAACAGATAAAACTCTACACAACTCCTTTGGTGCTTCATGGTTGCAGCTATGGATTCATCAGCTACTCCAGCTCTTTGGTTCTGTGTTCCTCTCCTATCTCTGGGGAAAGGGGCAAAGCCCCATTGACCTAGCCCTAGCTCTTGCTAGGATGGAGAAAGGGGTCTAGTCTGACCAGGCCAGAGGGTGGTTTGGGTGTCTGTGAGGAGAGCAGTACCTAGCTAAGTACCAGGCAGGATAGCACCCACTTTCTCCAGGGTTGCAAGAAGCTGAAGGGGAAGTCCACAGCCTAAGACAGGGAGGGTCAGGTTGAAGGTCAGCTGGCTAGGAAGGACAGGCTCTCCAAGGTCAGAACTGGGAGGGAGAGGAAGACGCTGCTCCGTGGTTTAAAGTCATGCCAGATTAACTGAATAACATGAGATTTTATTCTTTAGCTCAGATGTAAAAATAACTGTTTGATGGAAGACACTGTGAGTGCAGCAGGATTGCAGAGGGGGAGCACCCACTAGAGACCAGAAAAAGAGAGACTGAGAATCCCAGGACCACTGGGAAACAGCTTTTAGAGAGGGTAACTCAAGAGAAGCAGCTACACCAACTCGTAGGGTTAGAGCCAAAAGGACCTTCCAGACCACCCCTCATTTTACATAGGAGACAAGAGAGGCTCAGAGAAGAAACATGCCTGATGTTACACAGGTAGTAAAGAGCAGAGGGAGGATTTGAATCCAGGTCCCTTGACAATAGATGCAATATTCCTCCCTCTATACCACTCTAACCCCAGAGTTAGGAAAACCTGAATTCATATCTGGCCTCAGACTTTTACTAGCTGTGTGACCCTGAGCAAGTCACTTCACTCTGTTTGCCTCCGTTTCCTCATCTGTAAAATGAGCCAGAGAAGGAAATGGCAAACCACTCCAGTATCTTTGCCAAGAAAACCCCAAAAGGGGTCACAAAGAGTGAGGCATGACTGAAAAACAACTAAATAACAACACCCTGGAGGCTGCTTCATTGGCAAAGCATTTTCACAACCATCAGCCCATGAAAGGCTCCCAACCATCCAGTGGGGTAGGCCGGGCTTATACCCCTTTTACAGATGAAGAAACTCAGAGTCAGAAAGGTTAAGTGATTTATCCAAAGCCACACAGCCAGGAAATAGATCAGCTGAGCCTAGCACCTGGTTAACATCAGGCCCTAATCTAGTGTTCTCTGCATTGCACTATAGCTCTGTCTCTCTATCGGGATGGGAGTGGGGAGCATTTTATTTTTATTTTTTTTAAAATAAGGAATAATAATAAGTGATATATCCATAAGGTTGTAAGTTTTACAAAGCACTCGATACCTATGATCTCCCTGAATCCTAGAGCCAGCCCTGGGAAATATTATCATTCCCCTTTTATAGAGAAGGAAGCTGAGACTCAGAAAGGCTCCTGGCTGTGCCTGCAAGTAATGTATGCATGTGTATTTTTTTCACTAAGTTAAATAACACATTAGAGGAGCTCCAGAATTTGGGGGAAGGGAGGGTGGGCTTGTGATTTCTTCATTATGGAAACCTTCCTCTAATACAGAGATTCCCAAACTTATTTGGCCTACTACTCCTTTTAAAAAAAATTACTCAGTGCCCCCCTGGAAATCTACTTTCTTTAACCCTTTCGTGTTTTTTTTAATTTGCATCATTTCAATAAAATATAAACTATTTTTAAAATGATGCATCTTAAATTTAATAATTTATTATAAATTTGTTGGGTTTTTCCTGCATAGAAATTTTTATGATGCAATATTGCATCTTGTAACCATGTATTATCATATTGTAAACAAGTCATCACACACATATATTACTGCCAATGCATGCTGGACTTCCTAATAATGTGCAACATGCTTGCCTGCCAACACTTGCTTGTTAAGACTTGTCGGCATACTTGACCACTGATTGGTTATAACTTGCATTTTGTGTGTTTATTTGGAAAAAATAATGTAATCACCATGACTATAACTCTGTTACACAACAGATGAAACACATATGAATGGTTTCTCAAAATTTTCTTATCTTCTCTCTTTCCTTGTGCTTCTACCGCACTCTTATTTTTAATTCAACACCTCCCCAATTGCACTCAAAGCTACTACTGCCCTCCCAAATTGTTCCAGCACCACCCAGGAGGTGGTATCACTCACTTTGGGAACCTATGCAAGTCTAATAGATGAACATCAGCAACTCTCTGTAAATTAGTCTTTTTTTTTTTTTGCAATTGGGGTTAAGTGACTTGCCCAGGGTCACACAGGTAATGAGTGTCAAGTGTCTGGTCTGAGACCAGATTTGAACTCAGGTCCTCCTGACTTCAGGGCTGGTGCTCTATCCACTGCACCACCTAGCTGCCCCTATAAATTATAGTCTTAAAGAATTTCCTAACACCTTGAGAGTTTAAATAACTTGCCCAGGGTCATCAAGCTAGTATGTGACAAAGGCAGGAATTGAACACAGTACACCAGGCATGCTTACTTTCATGGAGCACTTGACAGATTTCAAAGCACTTTCTTCATTACCATCCTGTGAGGCAGGTAGTCTAAGGTTATTGACTCATTGTACAGATAAGAAAACTGAGGCTCAGAGAAGGTTGTGATTTGCCCAAAGTCACACAGCTGCTAAGTGTGGGACTTGATCCTAGGTCTTTGCTTTTTTGCCAGGGTGGGGGTGTGTGGGGGGAATTGGGGTTAAGTGACTTGTCCAGGGTCACACAGCTAGTAAGTGTCGAAGGCCCAAGTTGAACTCGGGTCCTCCTGACTCCAGGGCTGGTGTTCTATCCACTGCACCACCTAGCTGCCACTATACTATGCTTTTTTCTTAATATAATATTTTATTTCCCTCCCAATTACATGTTAAAACAATTTTTTAACTTTTTAAAAAAAGTTTTGAGTTCCAAATTCTATTCCTCTCTCCCTTCCCCCCTTCCTGAGATGATAAGCAATCAGACATAGGTTATATATGTGTAATCATGTAAAACAGTACTATGCTTTTTAACAATATTATGGGACCTTTTGGAAAATCAAACCAATACTCCAGGAGCAAATTATAGGCTATCCTAGAATATATTTGAGAAAGCCAGAAATGATGAGGGCAAAGAGACCTTTGCAAACTCTGATGCTGGAGAAAGAAAAATAAATTTTAAGCAAATAAGTATAGGTCACTAAGATAAGGTCAAAATGGATACATGATTTAGACATAAAGGCTGATACTATAAACAAATTAGGAGAGCAAGGAATAGTTTACCTGTCAGATCTGTGGAGAATGGAAGAATTTATGACCAAACAAGAGATTGAGAACATTATAAAATGCAAAATGGATAATTTTCTTTACATTAAATTAAAAAGGGTTTGCACAAACAAAGCCAGTGCAACCAAGATTAGAAGGGAAGTGGAAAACTGGCAAACAATATTTACAGCCAATGTCTCTGATAAAGGCCTCATTTCTAAAATATATAGAGAACTAAGTCAAATTTATAAGAATACAAGTCATTCTCCAATTGATAAATGGTCAAAGGATATGAACAGGCAGTATTCAGATTAAGAAATCAAAGCTATGTCTAGTCATATGAAAAAATGCTCTAAATCACTATTGATTAGAGCAATGCAAATTTAAACAACTCTGAGTTACCACCTCACACCTATCAGATTGACGCATATGATAGAAAAGGAAAATGACAAGTGTTGGAGGGGATGTGGGAAAATTGAGACACTAAAGCACTGTTGGTGAGTAATGAAATAATCCAACCATTCTGAAGAGCAATTTGTGACTATGCTCAAAAGGCTATAAAACCGTGCGTACCCTTTGATCCAGAAATACCACTACTAGGTCTACATCCCAAATAGATCACAAAAATGGGAAAAGGACCCACATGTACAAAAATATTTATAATAGTTCTTTTTGTGGTGACTCAGAGTTGGAAATTGAGGGGCTCCCCATCAATTGGTGAATGATTGAACAAGTTGTGGTATATGAACGTAATGGAATACTATTGTTCCATAAGAAATGATGGGCAGGTGGATTTCAGAAAAACCTAGAAAAACTTACACGAACTAAAGCTGAGTGAAGTGAGCAGAACCAGGAAAACATTGTATATAATAGCAACATGGTTGTATGACCAACTTTGATAGACTTAGCTCTTCTCAGCAATGCAATGATCTAAGACAATTCCAAAGGATTCACAATGGAAAATGCTATCCACATCCAGAGAAAGACTTATGGAGTCTGAATGCACATCAAAGCATACTATTTTTTTTCTCTCTCTCTTGTCCTTTCTCGTTTTTTTCCCTTTTGTTCTGACTCTTTTTTCACAACATGACTAATGTGGAGAAATGTTTAATATGATTGTACTTTTATAGCCTATATGAGATTTCATGCCGTCTTGGAGAGGGGGTGAAAATTTATAAAAGTGAATGTTGAAAACTAAAACTAAATAAATGAATAAACAGGTATAGGTTGAGTAGATGGTAAATTACTTTAAAACAATGGGATCTAAATGATTCCCACACCCACCCCCTACCCCAAGCCAACATTAGAAAACTTGCCTCTTAGCTCTTGGTATCAAGACTAAGAGACTATTAGGTTTTTTTTTTCTTTCAACAAATTTGGAGGTAGGTTTTACATTAAGCATGTTGGATTCATAAGTCCCAAATTCCAAGTCTGCAAAATGAAATCAATTATTTAGCCCAGGCGCATTCCATTGTATGCTAACCTCATGTTTAGGGAGGAAGGAAGACAGTTGTTACTATGTTTCCCCTCATCCCTCTATCATGCTTTTCATGTTTCTTCTTATACTCAACTTTTCAATATATCCATCAATTTTCTTCCTTTTAAATGAAAAATGAGTTAAAGGCATTCTTGTTCCAAAGCTCTGGGGATATAAATACCTAAGCAAAGACAGACCCTGACCTCAAGAAGCTTATATTCTAATGGAGAAGACAATACAAAAAGGGGAGTAGTCATCAGTGGGGGGCACTTTGGTTAAAGAAAGTTATTGGTATGGTAAGAGGGGCCATAAAGGAGAGAGCTGCCCCACTAAGACACAATGGCAGGGTTGATTTGGTTATGGTTTATGGGGTGTGTGTGTGTGTGTGTGTGTGTGTGTGTGTGTGTGTGTGTGTGTG
>NW_020954551.1:19336187-19369289 GCF_900497805.2 Vombatus ursinus | reverse complement strand
GTGTGTGTGTGTGTGTGTGTGTGTGTGTGTGTGTGTGTGTGTGTGTGTGTTGGGTGTATAGAAAAGTAGATGGGCAGATGGGAAGTAAAAGGTTCTGGGTTGCATTGTGAGTTCCCAAGGATTCCACAATGTGCTACAGATGGGCCTCTCCAAAAAAAAAGCAAAAAACGCTCATAAGAATTGGTCATCTTCTCACCATAGTTCTGGTCCTGCCACCAATTAGATGAGTTACCTTAAACAAGTTGTTCTCTGGTCCTCCATTTCTACATCAAATAGGAATCTTCGGTTGACCTACCTCACCATGCAGTAAAGAGCATAAAATAAGGCAAGAATGATGGGGACTTACGAGAGGCAGTATGCCATGGTGGATGAGGAGCGAGCTTTTGGAGCCAGGAAGACAAGAGTTCAAATCCCACCACTGATAAATATCATACTAACACATCATTTAACCTATCAGTGCCCCGGGTAACTTTTTAAGACTATATTACATCAGTTGCTGAGGGGAATCAGTGGGAGAGAGTTTCCGCCGTGGGAATTCTTTTCGCCAGTGGAAAGGGGTCAGAGAATAAAAGTACTTTGAAAAGTTCAAAAGACCCATCCAACTGGAAGACATTACTACTATTATTGTGAACATGTGGTCATTGGGGTTAGCCTAAGATCCTCATTTCACTAACAATTTGGGTTTGTTACCACAGATATTAACAGGAAAAAGTGAAGGGATGAAAAAAACAGAGAGGCATTGAATTGAGATAAGTACCATTTAGGAAAGGAAAAGAAACATCTTGGATCCATGACAAGGAAGAATTGGTTACATACAGAACATGGTGGTATATATGTAGTCATAGTAATAATGACTGACCTGCATATAGCACTTTGAAGTTTGCACAGGACTTCATATAAACTATCTCATTTAATCCATACAAAAACCAGGGAGGCTTGCTACTAATAGCTAATGTGCATATAGCTGTCTGAGAGTTGCAAAGCATTTTACAGATATTATCTCATTTCATCCTCATAACAACCCTTCAGGGTGAGTTATTTTAATTCTCATTTTGTAGATGGGGAAACTGATGGTCACAGAAGTTAAGTGAGTTACCAAGGTTCACATAGCTAGTAAATAGCAGATTTTGTTGTTGTTGTTTTTTAGTCATTTTCAATCGTGTCCAACTATTCGTGACTCCATTTGGGGTTTTCTTGGCAGAAATATTGGAATGGTTTGCCATTTCCTTCTCCAGTTCATTTTACAGATGAGGAAACTGAGGCAAACAGGGTTAAGTGACTTGCCCAGCGTCACACAGCTAGTGAGTATCTGAGGCCAGATTTGAACCCAGGTCTTCCTGACTCCAGGACCAGCACTTTATACACTGAGCCACCTAGCTGTCCTACAGGGAGTAGGTAAGTAGCAGAAGGGAATTCAAATGGGGGTATACTGGTAAAGGTATAACAATTGTCTCTCTAGAGAGAAATTGTGTATACTACAGACTTTTAGGGTTAATCTATATTAACATTTACTCTATCACTTTCTTAAGTCTAGATAATCAACACACAATCAATCAAGCCCTGATTTGTAGTGTTTAAGATTTCCAAGGTGTAAATGTTTACACTAAATGTTTACATTAAAATTTTTTTAATAAATTTATTTATTTTTAGTTTTCAACATTCATTTCCATAAGATTTTGAGTTCCAAATTTCTCCCCATCTCTCCATTCCCCCACCCCAAAATAGCATGTAAATTGATATAGGTTCAACATATACATTCATATTAAACCTATTTTCATATTAGTCAGGTTGTAAAGAAGAATTAGAACCAATGAGAAACCACAAGAAAGAAGAAACAAAAGAGAGGGAGGGAGGGAGGGGGAAAGAGAAAGAGAGAGAGAAAGAGAGAAAGAGAGAGAGAGAGAGAATAAATAGTATGCTTTGATCTGCATTCAGATTCCATAGCTCTTTTTCTGGTTGTGGACAGCATTTTCCATCATGAGTCTTTTGAAGTTATCTTAGATCCTTGCATTGCTAAGAAGAGATAAGTCTAACAAAGTTAGTCATCACACAATGTGGCTGTTACTGTGTACAATGTGCTCCTGGTTCTGCTCATTTCACTCGGTATCAGTTCATGTAAGTCTTTCCAGGTTTTTCTGAAGTCCACCTGCTCATCATTTCTTACACCACAATAGTATTCCATTACATTTATATACTATAACTTATTCAGTCATTCCCCAATTGATGGGCACTCCCTGAATTTCCAATTCTTGAAGACCACAAAAAGAGCTGCTATAAATATTTTTGTACATGTGGATCCTTTTCCCATTTGTGTGATCTCTTTGGGATATAGGCCTAGAAGTGGTATTGCTGGGCCAATGAGTATGCACATTTTTATAGCCCTTTAGGCATAGCTTCAAATTGGTCTCCAGAATGGTTGGATCAGTTCACAACTCCACCAACAGTGCATTAGTCACACTGAAAATTTAACGATCAAGGATAATTCAAAGCTGAGCTTCAAATCCTGGGCATGGTCCTGGAATCAAACATGGATCCTCTTCAACTCGAGTCCAGCCCTCTACCTACTGCGTTAGACTGCATCAGCCCAATCAGGGACCACCTCCTTCATGAAGCCCTGCTAGAAGTATAAGCTTGAGAATTGGAAGGGATCAAAGGGCTTGTTTGGTCTACCCCTCTCCTTATATAAGGAAGCTGAGACTCCAGAAAGTTGAAGTTATTTGCCCATGGTTAGATATGCAGTAGCTGGAGAAGGAAATGGCAAACCACTACAGTATCTTTTCCAAGAAAATCCCAAATGGGGACATGAAGAACAGCACATGACTGTAAAACAACTGAACAACAACAACAAAAAGTAGTAGAGCCCAGAGTCTCTGATTACCGATTCAGCCCAAAAAGATACACACCCAATATATTCAGTTAGAAGACAATTCTTTACCACCAATCTTGGCAGAAGTGGTACCTGCTTGAGAAAATGCAGGTTCCCATTGCTGGAGGGAAGGGCCATTCTGATCTCATCCAAGCAAATGGTGTGCTTGGACATGTTCTGAACCGCCTTGAGGGAGAGCTGCCCTTGATCAGGGGGCTGGGAACACCAGTGTCCTCAGGAGCAACGTGCCCTTGGCATTGCTCTCTGGCATCTGCTATGCCTTGGGGCCATCTTGAAAGACACCTGGTGCTGTCAATTGAAAATATGATTGCTCAACTTCTGAGGAAGTGCAGAAGGCACAGAGACTCTTGATTCTTCTGATCTCAGATCTAATATAATCTAATGGATTTGTACAGTTCTGACTCAGAGACATAGAGAAATAGCGATAGATAAATGGATGGATAGATATATGATAGATAAAAGGATAGATAAATAATAGGTAGATGGATAAATGTATGATAGATGGATGAATAGAGATGGAGAGGTAAATCAATAGAATGAGAGAGAGAGAAAGAAAGAAAGAGAGAGACAGAGAGTCAGAGAGAGACAGAGAGTGAGAGAGCATTTATTAAGGATGGTCAGTGTCTCTGACCACAGTTCCCCTAGGGTCCCTGCTTCTGAATCCAGGAAAGCCTAAGCTTCATTGCTCCCTTTAACACAGGGATCTCTATTCCTATTCTTTACTTTGGGAGATGAAATATTGTTTGGTCTTATATCCCCAGTGTAGCAGAGTGCCCGGCTAATAGCAGACATTTAAGAAATGTTTGTGGATTGACTGATAGACAGTGGGAAGGAGTGGGAGTTAGGAACAAAGTGCTTGTGACTTGCCAAGAGTAGGTCACAGATACCTCCTCCCTTCTTTATTACTCAGGTACTATTGCTCCTTAAGAAGCATTTTGGTCTCCTGGTTAGCAAGTAGTGATTGGAGCCAAAGAGACCTGAGTTCAAATCCCGTTTTAAACACTTATTAGCTATGTAACCATGGGCAAGTTACTTGGCCCATCTGAGCTTCAGTTTTCCTAACTGTAAAATGGGGTTATGAATAGTACCTCTCTCAATGACTTGTTGTGAGGATCAAATGAGAATACATTAAAAAAAAAAAACTTGGCAAATCTTAAAGTTTTACATAAATGTTACCTATTTGTGTTATTATTCCTTGGGGGTGGAGAGGAAGCAAATAAATCATCCACAAGTGTAGACAAAACACACATAGATTGACTCCTTCACCCTATACATTACTAGCTGGTCCCAAGCTAAAGTAAGAATACTCTGTCTCAGAGTTCACTTTAAATGAAACTGTGAAATATAACTGAAGAAAGAAAAACGTTAGGGCTGGAAGAAGAGCCTTGGTGCCATGAAGCTGTTTTTTTGTTGTTGTTTGTACTTCATTCTCAAAAAGAACCAATGTCATCATGAGGGTGATTTCTTGACTTGTGTGTGAATTGGATTTAAGTGAGGCAGAGCTGCTCAGGGTTTGGTGATTGCATCAATAGTTAGACAGAGATTTGGACAACGAGAACGAGGTCCTTGGTGGTGGTGATGGTTGTGGTGGGGCTGGTAGGGGGTGACAGGAGATGGGCCTGTTAGAACTGAGGGCTAAGGAGACTAGGCAGTCAGTTAGTCAATAAATAATAAATAAATAATAAGTAATAAATAATATTATGATATAATGATATAATAATTATTAAATTGTGGCAAGCACTGTACTGAGTACTAGAGACTCAAAAAAAGGCAAAAGGCAGTCTCTTCCCTCAAAGGCCTCACAGTCGAATAGGGGAGACTGTAAGCAAACAAATATGTATAAACAAGTCACGTCTAGGTTAAACAGAAAATAATTCAGGGAGGAAAGGCATTAGAATGAAGAGAGGGTGGGAAAGGCTTCTTGTAGAAAGTGGGACTTTCTTTGGGACTTGAAGGAAGGCAGGGAAGCCAAGAGGTGGAGATGAGGAGGGACAGATCCTAAATCTAGATAGATCAAGAACCAGCCTGCAGAGCCAGTCAAGAGCTGGACCCTGCCTGTGCTCAGAACGAAAAGGCAAAGAACTTGGAAATCCCAGAGGGTGACAGTAACAGAATAGAACTGTCGACTTAAATGATCTAAGCTGGGGTTCTTCACAAATACGCATGTGTATTTATGTATGTATATACATACATGCATGTGTGTATCTATACACATCTACACATATATAATATGCATGTGTATATATATATATATCTGAATTGCAACGCAATCGTTTCCTTTGTAATCCTATGTATTTTATTTTTATGCATTTAGGAACATTCTGAGAAGGGGTCCGGAGGCAGAAGGACCCCTTCTTAAAAAAAATGCTTTGAAATATAACTACAGAAAAAAAAGTCGAGAATCTCTGTCCTAGAAGAAGCAACTTTAAGATGATCTCTCCTTGATCCTTCCCTGATCCTTCTCTTCCTCCTCTCCTGACTGAAAATGATATCTCCTTCTATTCAATTTAAGGCACATTACTACAGGCAAGGTACTTTCCTAGTTACTGGGGATCGATAGAACAAAGACAGACCTTGGCCTCAAAGAACCTAGAATCAGGACAAACGTAATCTACTATTCATATTTCTCATTGCACTTTGCTTGGTATGTTCTTTGATGTTTATTATGTTATTATAATTTATTGGGTATACCTTATTCCACCCTATTAGACTAGCATTTCCTTGATAAGAGGGTTTGTTGCTGGTATGGGGCACACCTGTAGTTTCTGCTGCCTGGCAGGCTGAGGCTATCAGAGCTTATGAGCTCGCAAGTTCTGGGCCAGGGTGGACTAAGTCTGGCATTGATGTGGTGAGCTCCTGAGAACAGGTGCCACCAGGTTGTTGATGAGGGGGCAAACTGCCCGGGTCAGAAATTTTTGTTGTTCAGTTGTTTCACTTGTCTCATTCTTTGTGACCTCATTTGGGGTTTTCTTAGCAAAGATATTGGAGTGGTTTGCCATCTCCTTCTCCAGCTCATTTTACAGATGAGGAAACTGAGGCAATCGGGGTTAAGTGACTTGCCCAGGGTCACACAGCTAGTAAGTGCCTGAGGCCAAATTTGAACTCTGGTCTTCCTGACTCCAGGCCCAGCACCACCTAGCTACCCTAGGTCAGAAATGGAGCAGGTCAAAACTCCCGTGCCTGGATGAGAGTAGGATTGAGCCCATGAGTAGCCCCTGTACTTAAGCCTAAGTGAGAGAGAGAGATCTAATCTCAGAGGAAAAAAAAGAGAGGGAGTAGGGTTTGTATCCTATTTATCTTTGTGTGTAGGAGGATGGCATTTAGTGTACAAACCTTTTGGCATTGTGCTACTTAAAAAGAATAATATAAGGACATGAACATGAATAGGTTTAACCTCCTGCTCAGATAAGAATTCAACAGGCATGTATTAATGTTTGCTGCCCAGTATGGAAAGTCCCAACTGAAGTGTAGCAGGGATGATGGGACCGAGCATGGGGCCTCCAAAGGCCAAGGTTCAACCCCATCCCCTGCTTACATAAGCAATCTGAAGAGTCTGAAGAGGAATGAAACCAAAGAAGCAGTTAAACAGTTGAGTCTGAGAGGAGAGCCTCAGAGCTGCGGCTATTTATGGTACAGAAAGGAAGGGTGAGAGAAAGCATTATACCCAGATAACCCTGGCTTAGAGCCTGGATCATTTGCATAAGATTCTCCCCATGCCAGAGAGAATGATGCTTCCACACTGTGTGCCTGTGTGTTGGGCAGAGCTGGCTCCCAATAGACTCTTTTCTTCCTTCTTGCTTTGAGAGAACACATGTGGTTCCAGATTATCTTCAGGGAAAGACTCCAGGAAGACAGAGAGAGAACAGACTTTGGAAATAAAGGACATCGAGGAGCCAGATTTCCCTACGTTTGCCTTTCAAAGACCACATATCCATTGGAACAGCATCTGGCCAAGAGAGTTGGTGCTTAATGATTGCTTGGTGATTGATTGTCCAGCAGAAACCAGGGGGCAAACAGCTTCTTCAGAAGCAGCGAAATGACATCATTGGATGACATTGGCAGCCTGGCAGAGTCAGAAGGATTAATTGCCCCGCATTTGCCCTAGCCACACGTGTTCCTGCAACCCACTAAAGAGTTCACTCTTCCCACTAAACGGGTCTGTATTTGTGGTAGAGACAAAATCCCTGGTTAGTGAGGGATGTGCTTTGTCGTTACTTTTTTTTTTACCATACAATTTCATTAAAAAGCCTTTCCTTTGAAGTAATTGTACCCTCTATTAAAGGTAAACACATCCATGGAGACACAGGAACCATTTATGGTTTGAACGTGTGCTGATCAACAAGGTGTCTTAAACCTGGGATAATCGCTAGTAAGAGGCACCATATTATTTTGACCATAGAAAACAATTTTGGGGGAGGGGTATTAAAAGTATTTAGTATTTAAAAAATACTAGAATTTTCTACTCCAAATATCATGTGTTTACTTTTTTTAAATAGCCTCATCAGCTCTCTGGAAGCTTTATCTTTTCTATGAAACTTTTTTGGATTTATCATAAAAGAATTGATCACTTCCTTTTCCCCTGTTCAAATGAAATGTGAAGTCAACACAACATCCATTCCAGATCTCTACTTTTGCTCTCCATCTTTAAAAAACTTTTATTCTGCATTATCCATAAAAGATCCATTCGGGAGATACTCCTCTGTCCCATGAACAACATCTCATGCCCCACTTTCTTCTTCCAGAAGTTTCAGGGGCCTCAGGGATCAGTCTATCACTTCTAGTGCCTATTTCCACTCTGGCTCGCCCATTTGGGTTTCTTTCCTGCCGAGGTCACTTGTCCCCCTACCTTGGTTGCTATCCCTGACACAAGCATACAACCCTCTTCTTTGTTTTCCTTAAGATTTTGCTGCTGTGATTGGATCAACATCCACCAGAGCTCCCCCCTTCCTCCACGACAAGTGGATTAAGAAAAGGCAACAAAGCCAGCACCTAATTGGCCTGGGGCTGGGGTGAGACTCCAAGGTTCAAGTTGTACCTTCCTTGATGCAGTTTTTTGCCCACCTAAAGGCACCTCCACCCATCTCCATTTGGGCAAGTGTCTGCAAAGAGGAGTTACCACACTCTGTTCTGCTGCCTAGTCCTGTCTTCATGGCTTGGGGTGGGGGGGTTGGGGGCATTTACAGAAGCTAAGTGCCACTGTAACCTTATTTATCCTTGCCATGCTAGGCGTAAGTAAATCTCTTTTTGTTGTCTTTTCAATGACCTAGAAGTCTTTTCATCCCAACACTGAACCTGACGTTGAACTAAGAGAGTGCCCAAATCTGGTCTGGTAGCCCTAAAAGCTACTAATTTAAGGGGATAAACACAACAAATATGGCAGGGGCAGAGGTACCTCAGTAAGGCTGCCAGAGACTTCGGTCCTTTGGATTTGGAAGCCACCTTCAGGCACCTCTCATGACCTAACTCTTTCCAGCATCAGCCTCAAATCAGTGACTTTCTGCTGCAAAGACCTCCAGGAAGTGTCCTAAGTTCTGGATTCTTTCTCCCATGATTGAATGAATCAATAAACATTATTAAGTGCCTACTATGTGCCAGGTACTCTGCTTATTATTGAGGATACAAAAACAGTCAAAAGACAGTCTCAGAGGAGTTTACAATCCAGTGGAGGAGCTTACAATTAAATCTCCTACATCCTTGAGAATAGAGTCTTTGTCATGATAATCAATGAATGAACAAGAATTTTACAGTTATCTTTTCCCCCTCCCCATCTGGAAAATCCAAATAAAATATTTTGGCCCTCCCTTTGTACCAGAGAAGAATTCAGAATTTTTTCTTCTTTTTTTTTAATGGGGTGTTTTCAGTACTTTATTGTAAAATTTGGGTTAAGTATAAGCTCTGTGTCATCTGCTGACCTTGCTGTAGCTTCCACAAAACTCTCCCCTCCCCCAAAAAATTCCCATTTAATTTCTTATGCTGACCCATGATATAGGAAAATCGGGATGGGGAAAGTCATGATGTGAAAGGCATACCTGCAGTACCTACTATGTGCTAGGCACTGGTGGTACAAAGACAAAAATGAAATGGTTTCTGCCCAGAAGGTGAATAGATTCTACCACATTATCTACCTTTGTAACTATAGTGCTGGGTCCAGTGCCTCAACCATTTTGGTTGGACCAGACCAGTGAGTTCATTCGCATAAGGTATTCCTGGAGCAGATATTCAGTCCCTATAGATGAACAGCAATTCTATTATGTATAGTCTTAAAGAATTTCCCCAGCCACTAAGAAGTTAAATGACTTACCCAAGGTCACACAGTCAAGACATGGTCAGAGGCAAGACTCATATCCAGGTCTTCTGGCTCTCTATTCATCATGTCATGGTGCCTTTCTCATTGATTAATACATGTTTGTTTCTCAAATTAATGCCTAATTGTTCAATTGGATGGGAAGCAACTGACCCTTTTGTGGAAATGTGAGGTCCACAGGTGTTACGCATTACACAGTTTCAGACTTTTTCTATCTATTGATCAGATTTGCTGATTTTTTTCCTCTAAAAAAAAAAATCCTATTTGTTATGTGGACTGGCTCCCTGGGAGGGGTATGGAGAAGGGTACTTGAGATAACTATGATGATGTAAGAAATAGAAACCATTGATAAAAATATATAAAAATAGAGAAATTGAATGGGAACGTTCAAGAACAAAATATAGACTTGACTTTAAAAATTTGTCCACAACATGACTCTACCTACTTTCATGGTCTCCCTACTTTATCTTATTCGCTTGAATACATTGCATTTGGTCCAAACTGATCTACTAGCAGTTTCTTTTGAATAGAGTGCTGAACCTGCAGTCAGGAAGACCTGATTTGAAATCTGACCTCAGAGACCTAGCTGTATGATTCTGGGTAAGTCACTTAAACTCTATTGTGTCTCAGTTTCCTCATCTGTAAAATGGGGATTATACTAGCATGTACTAGCATGGATTGTTTTGGGACAATATTTATAAAGTGCTTTGTAAGCCTTAAAGAACTATAACATGATGGTTATAATAATAATTACTATTATTAATAATGTTAATAATTTGTTAATTATATGACAAACTTTCTTTTGCCTCCATGCCTTTGCACAGGCGGTCTAGAATGTTCTCATTTTTTGCCATCTACTTTACGATGCCTTTCCTGATTCCCCTTCATCCTGCCAAGCTGCTCTGATCTCTGCTCTTGAAATGACTGCATAAGTGGACTTCAGATGAACCTGGAAAGAGTTGTGTGGACTGATGCTGAATGAAATGAGCAGAACCAGGAGAACATTGTATATCGTAACAGCCATGTTGTGTGATGACTAACTTTGATAGACTTAACTCTTCTCAGCAATGCAAGGATCTAAGACATCTCTAAAAGTCTCATGATGGAAAATGCTCTCCACATCCAGAGAAAGAACTATGGAGGTGAATGCAGATCGAAGCATACTATTTGCTGTTTTTTTTCCTTCTGTTTTGTTTTGTTTCTTCTTTCTTGTGGTTCCTTCTATTAGTTCTAATTCTTCTTTACAACATGACTAATGTGAAAATATATTTAATAGGAATGGATATGTAGAGCCTATATCAGATTGCATGCCATCTTGGGGAGGGAGATGGAGAGGGAGGGGAAGAAAATTTGAAACTCAAAAGCATATGGAAGTGAATGCTGAAAACTAAAAATAAACTAATTTAAAAAAAAGAAATGACTGCATAACTTTGTACACTTTGTATCTTTATGTCATATTCCTTGAATATAAGCCCCTTGAGGGCAAGGACTATTTCCTTTTTTTTTTTTACACATAATTGTCATAATAAATGTCATCTTTTTTGCTGACTTCTCTCTTCATTCTATTTGGGACCTAACTCAGGTCAAACACTCATTTCAATTCCAATGTCAATATTTGGACACTGCTTGGTGCTAGTATAAGTGTGTGCTGGTAAATGTTTAACAATGGGCTGGGGGGCATTGTATTTAGACACACTTTTCAATTTAATCTGCATTAACATTTTCTCCATCACTTTCTTAAGTCTAGAAATCAACATAACAATAAATCAAGCCCTCATTTGCAGTGTTTGCCAATCTCTGAGGTATAAGTGCTCACAGTGAAAATTTAACAATTAATTCTAACTGGCTTCAGCACCTAACTTTTCTGGTAAGATATATAAAGATTAAATAAGATGGGGGCAGCTAGGTGGCGCAGTGGATAGAGCACCAGCCCTGAAGTCAGGAGGATTTGAGTTCAAATTCGGTCTCAGACCAAACACTTGACATTTACTAGCTGTGTGACCCTGGGCAAGTCACTTAACCCCAATTGCCTTAACAAAAAAATAAAAATAGATTAAATAAAACAGACCTTGCCCTCATGGAGCTTACAGTCTAGTAGGACCATATGATACTTTCCCCAAATGGCTAATACAAAGTGAGCCATGATAAGCATATAAGTGCTATGTGAGTTCCCAGAAAGGCTGAGTGATGGGGAATAGTGTTTGAGGAACAGGGAAAGCTTCATGTAAGACATGGCTTTTGAATTGGCTTTAAAGGATGAATAAATTTTCAAGAGGTTGAGATAGGTAGAAGGAACTCTGGGTATAGGGTACAGCATAGATTAGCACCTTGCATATACTCAAATACACAATGCATCTGTGACATCATCAAGAGAGTATACTCTCTCAAGTTGCACATCAGCCCATTCTCTGTAACCTTTGTCGCCTAAGCATCCAAGCCTTTGTCGCTTTCTCTTGACATCGCCAGGATACCAACAGAGCACACGAGCTCTTCATCAGCTCTCCTTCCATTTCCCCCATGCGACCAATCCATCTTCTTTTCTGTTCACATATTTCTCTGATTCTTTTAGTTATCTTCCGTTTTTTTCTTATTCTCTATGTGTTCACATACACCATGTATTTTTCCAATGTCCTCTGTGTGATACTCATTTTCAATTCTACAGAGTAGAAATTACCTTGAAGAGAACAAAGATGGAGAAAGCAGCTGGACTTGGCCAAAGGTACTCCCAAGGGTTCTATGCTAGAGGTGACACAATTGTGAGGATACTGAGGGATCAATTCTTAAGGTATAGGAAGCAGATGAAGATACTAAAAGCGTGAAAAAATGATTAGATCTTATTATTCTCCCCAAAAAGGAAACCAGGAAGACATCCACAATTACTAATTTGTGTCTTCTTTTCTCATCTATATGCATTTTCATGAGAATGATCTCTTGAGGGCATCCTTGATTGAGAACAATCAAAGAGAACAAGTAGGCTTGCACATGGCAGGTGTTTAATAAATGCATGTTGAACTCAACAATTCAGTTCAATGTGCAGTTATTAAGCACCTATTATAAATCATGTACTGTGTACAAAGACACAAATATAATAATAATTACTATTATTAATAATGTTAATAATTTGTCATTTCCTTGGCTCAAGGAAATGACATTCTTTTGAGAGAAAGCAACACATATACAGAAAACTAAATACAAAACATAGACAAAGTCATTTCCAGGGAAAAGTCACTAGCTATTGGGGGAGGTAGGGTGGGACTTCTTCCACTGTAGGAAGTAGAACATGAGCTGAATATTGAAGGAAGATGAAGATCCTAAGAGGTGAAAAGGAAGAATGTTCCCAGGCAGCGGGGAAACAGCTGGTGTAAAGACATGGAAACAGATGGATTACTGTGTAATGGCAAGCAGGCCAGTTTTGCTGGAACATAGACTTTAAGAAGAGTAATGTGAAAGGCCTGCTCAAATAGACTGAAGCTGGATTGTAGGAGACTTTCAATGCCAAACAGAGGAAGCTGTATTTTACCCTAGAGACATTAGGGAATCACCTAAGATTCTTACACAAGGGTCAGACCTACATTTCAAGAACATTAATGTAGTGACTACATGGAGGATATATTGGAAAGCGGAGAGAGTAGGGTCAGGGAGACCAGTTAGGAAACTCTTGCAATAGTCCCAGTGACAAGTCTCTGGACCAGAGAGGTGGCTGAGGGGACACAGAGAAGAAGAAAATGATATGCATAACTAACAAAACATAACAACTAACTAGATGGTCTGGGTGAGAAGTGGTTTCAAGGCTGTGAATAGAGTGAATGGATGGATGGTGAGGTTTCAAACAAAAACAGAGATGTTAGGGAAAGGGTGGATTTTAGGAGAAAGATTGTAAGTTTTGTTTTGGACACATTGAGTTTGAGATGATTCTGGAATATCCATTCGAAATGGCCAATAGGAAGTTGGCGATGTGGGATGAGAGTTCAGGAAAGAGACAGGCTGAATACATAGATTTAGGAGTTCATCGTCTGTACCAAAGGGATAGCATAATAACCCATGGAAGAAAGAAAGCACAGAGAGGGAAGGTTAGAGGAAACTTGGGAATTGGGTAGAGGAAAGGGATAATCATTTATTAAGCAACTATTATGTGCCAGGTACTATGCGAAGGGTTGGAGATACAGGGAAAGGTGAGAAGCTCGTAATCTAATGAGGGAGACAACATGCAAAAAAGCTATGTGCAATCAAACTACATCTAGGATAAATAGAAAATAATCAACAGAGAAAAGGCACTAGAATTGAGAGGGATTGAGATAGGCTTCCTATAGGAGGTAGGATTTTAGCTGGGATTTGAGAGAAACCAGGAAACCAAGAAAGCCAAGAGGCAGAAATGAGATCATTCTAAGCATAGGGAACAGCCAGAGAAAATGTTCAGAGATGAGAGATGGAGTGTATTGTTCTGTTCAGGGAACAGCAAGGAGTCCTGTGTCATTGGACCAAAGAATAATTGGGGGGAAGGTAGCATAAAGTAAAAGAAGACTTGAGAGGTGGTGGAGGGAGGGAGGGCAGGTTATAAAGCACCTTGAATGCTAAAAAGAAAATTTTATAATTGATCCTGGAGGTGATGGAGAATCACTGGAGTTTATTGAGGGGGGTGGGGGGGAAGGGTGGATATGTCACATGATCAGACTTATACCATATCTCCTTATGGGAGAGACTTGTGGGCATGCCCACCAGCAGCTTTTGCAATAGTCCACGTGTGTGATGAGGGTCTGCTGCAGAGTAGTGGAAGTATCAGAGGAGAGAAGGGAGAATATTGGAGAGTTGTTACAAAGGTAAATCAATAGGCCTTGGCAATAGATTTGGATATGTGGGGGTGTGTGTGTGAGACAGAGTGAGGAATGTAGGATGATACTGGGGCTTCAAGCCTGGGGACTGAGAAGATGGAGTTGGGGATCAGTCCTCTAGAGTAATCAGGAAGTTTGGGGGGGAGTGTTTAAGGGAAAAGACAATGAGTTCAGTTTTGGACATGTTGAGGGCTAGCAGGAATACTCTGGATAAAGATCCAGCAAAAGAGACAGAAGGCGTGGGCAAAAGGAGGACCAAGAGAGACTGGGATGCTGAAAACTTAGAGAGAAGAGAAGAGAGGTGACCAACAGTGTCAATGACTGCAGAGGGGTCAAGGACAATGAGGACAGACAGATGTCCCTTGGATTTGGTAATTGAGAGATCACCGAGAACCTTGAAGAGACAGATTTTGATGGAATGATGAGGTTGGAAACTGGATTGTAAAGGATTAAGAAGAGAGGGAGAGGAGAGAAGGTGGGGGCACCTGTTATCGATGGCCTTCTCAAGGAGATTGGCCACAAAGGGTAGAAGATACGGGAGAATAGTAAGTGGGAAGCAGGGAGAGATGGAAAATAAGCGAGAAAGTCAGGATGACAGAGGAAGCAATGTGCTGGATGAGACTGGATGGGATGGAATGGCTTGTACAGGGAGAGAGGTTTGTCTTGGCAAGAAGTCAGGCCACCTTTTCTTATGAGACAAAGGTGGAGGAGGAGAAAGTGGCAGAAGGAAGGCATCTGAGTGATAGACCATGAAGCTGGGGGAGGGGGGTAGCGAGCTCCTGCCACGTGGTCTCAATTTTTTAAGGAAAAGGTTCTCAGCTGAGAAGCTAGAGGCAGGGGGAACCATGGGAAATTTGAGAAGGGGTGAAAAGATCTGGAAGAACCACTAGGGAGAGTGGGATAGTGAATTGATGAGGAAGAAGGAGAAGGATTGCCTGGCAGCAGGGAGGGTCCAGTTGAGGTTATGTAGCACAACTTTGTGGTGGATCTTATGACATCTTGTAACAGTTGTGTGATTTTTCTCTACCTTGATTCAGTAGCATGTGAGTTGGAGCATAGGCAGCAGATGGTAGGATGCTTAGCAGGGCATAATTGGCTATAGGACCAAAAAGTCAAGATGAGGAAAGGAGGAAAGAGTGATTAATGAAGAAGTGATGGCCTGAGAGAGAATGAAGGGGTCAAGGGATTGGATGTCATAATGTGGATAAAGAATAGAATGAGATAAGGGAAGACCAATAGATTGTGATCTGATAAGGGAATTTCAGAGTTCTTTTTTTTTTTTAATGCAGTTGGAGTTAAGTGACTTGCCCAGGGTCACATAGCTAGTAAGTGTCAAGTGTTTGGTCTGAGGCCGGATCTGAACTCAGGTCCTCCTGACTTCAGGGCCGGCGCTCTATCCACTGTGCCGCCTCGCTGTCCCAGAAAGAATTTCAGAGTTCTTGAACATAAATTTTGTGGGTGATGACAGGATGAAGGGTATGGCCATCTTTGCATGTAGCTGAGGTAAGACAGAGGAGTAGGTCATGGAAAATTAGTAAGTTGGGGAACTGAGAGGCTACTATATTTGAGGGATTATCTATATATATATATATGTGTGTGTGTGTGTGTGTGTGTATGTATATGTATATATATATATATTATATATATATATGTTAAAGCCTCTGATGCTCAATGGACTTGGAATCATTGAAGACCTGAATTCAAATGCAATCTCAGGCACTTACTAGCTGTGTGACCCTGGGCAAGTCACTTAACTTCTGTTTGCCTTAATCCACTGGAGGAGGAAATGGCATACTTCTCCAGTGTCTTTGCCAAGAAAACCCCACGGACAGCACGAATATGCTATGGTCCATAGAGTCAGGAAGAGGCAGACAAAACTGAGCTACTGAGCAACAATGTTGAAGTCTCCTAGTATGGGAGTAGGAGTATGAGAGGAAAGGTTATGAGCCTGCTATTGAAGTCATTGAGGAAGGGAGGAAGGAAGTCTGCAGATAACAACTACCAGGATTTAGATTGAGTGAGAGATATATATTGAGAACTTCAAAGGAGGAGAAGTTACTGAGTGAAGGTAGTAGAGGGAGACCCTGGAAGCGGTAATGGGGAGCAAAGTGTATTCCAACTCCCCCACCTCAACCAGTTAATTGAAGGGAAAGGGTGAAAGTACAACTAGTGCCAAGGAGTCTCCATCATAACGGGGAAGCTAAGTCTTAGTGACAGACAAAAGACGGAAGGAGTAAGAAGGGAAAAGATTTAAGATGAAAGCGAGTTTGTTGTCTATGGAGCAGACATTCCAGAGGGCAGTGGAAGAGGTGGGTAACATTGTGTTGGAACTTTGGAAAGGGTAGATTGAGGGGAATGTGGATAAGAACTTGAGTAGGGGGAAATGGGATTTGGATGACATCTACAGAGGTTCAAAATCACTGGGATTTGTAGGATGTGACCAAGTGTGAGCTCGTTAATCATTAAGTGAATAGAGCCTCTCCTCTATCCAACAGAAGCTAGAGACAGAACATGAAGCTAGAGATAGAGGGAGAAGGAAGGACAAACAACGACAGAAGAAATAGAACAAGCATAAAATAAGATGGATGTCCTGAAGTCAAATGGAAGTCCCCTCTCTCCTCCCCTCTTCTTAAGCATACTCAAATCCCCCAGAAGAGGAATGCTGTCCAGTTTGGCCAGACCATAGAGAATGTGGAAGGGAATAAGGTTACACAGGGTGGCACCAAATTATGGAGGCCTTGAATACTAGGCTAATGAATTTGAACGTTAATTGGTAGACAATTTTTGAAGAGTTTTGAGCAATATGCTCTCAGATCTTTGTATGAGATAGATTAATCCAGGAGAAGTATAAATCAGAGACTGAAGGACTGAGAAAGTGGGGATAAGATCAGGTAAGAGTTTAAGTGGGTAGCGATGAGGGCTTGAGAGCCCAGTCCTAAACTGTGGCAGGAGGGATACATTCAAGAGAGTGACAGGTCCTGACAAATGCGTGGATGTACAAAGTGAAGGAAAGGAAAAAAGCAGAGATAAAACTAAAGTTTCCAACCTGGGAGTCTGAATAAATGGTCATGTCACTAGCAGACAATAGTGCTATCAAAAGAAATAAGAAGCCTAAGAAAAATGAAATGAACTCCCCAGTGTCACATAGGAAGCCAGGAGACAGCTGGGATTTTGAACCCATGTCTTCTGACATCAAATCTAGCCCTCTTTCCACTGTACCACCCGCCTAGAGCTGAAGCTGAGATGCCATCCGGGTGTCCTGGTAGAGGTGTCTAGCAGGCAGTTTGAGGTAGCAGCTGTCATTTATAGTCAGGTTTGCATAGCTCTTACTTTCGATCCTTACAGGAATCCTGTGAAATAAGTGCTATCCTTGTACCTATTTTACAGGTGAAGAAACTGAGGCTAAGAGAGGTAAGTGATTTGTTCAGTGTCTCCTGACTAGTGTCTGAAATGAAATTCGAAACTGATCGTTAACTGATTGGAAACAGCTGCTTGTGCCTCCTCACCCCCCCCCCCCATCTCCTTGTCTACTAACTATTTAGATAATAATAATAATAATAACTGACATTTATACAGCACTTTAAGGTTTGCAAAGCACTTTATGAATATCTCATTTCATCCTCACAACAAACTTGTGAGATAGCTGCTATTATTATCCCCGATTTAAAGATGAGGAAATTGAAGCAGATAGAAGTTAAGTCACACAACTAGGGTCACACAACTAGTAAATGTCAGTCTGGATTTGAACTCGGGTTTCCCTGACTCTTTACAGCCAGCACACTAACCACTAGATTGTAAAGTCCCTGAGGGCAGAAATAGTTTCTTTGTGTCCCTAGCACCTTAGTATACTCCCAAGGGTGTGGTAGGCTAATTGGCTGAGGGATTAAACCCAGCTCCAAGTATTTCATCCCAGCCACAAAGCAGCTTCAGGAAAACGATAAGAAAGCAGATGGAAAAACCCAACCAAACCTCTCAGGTCCAGTAATTCCAAAGCTCCCTGCCCTCCCCCCTCCCCCCACATACACACACTTTCCAAGAAAAAAGACGGAGAAGGAGATACCATCTTCAGTCCAGCCCCTCAATCCCAGTCAGGACAATAGGTTTTTGAATGATTATGAAGAGATTCATTTACATCTCAGTAGAAACTCCTGACAGTCTCCAAGTCTTAGGTCATTTCTTTACAGATGTAAGTACCTTATTGTCTATTCAGGATTGGCTTCGTGCTTTCATTATCCCTTCTTTTGTATTTGTCTAGGAGATGGTTGCTACTGCTGCCCTAGGAAGGGAAGGAGGAGAGTTGCTTGGTAAATCAGCCCATACCTAGATAGGGGCTGGAGAGGGACACTATATGAATGACTGCTTTTCTGGCTCTGGAAAGGTTGGCTGCAAAGGCCCTAGGGGGTCACCTTCCCCTCCAAGATTTACTGAATCCTTGAACCTCATCTCCCCATTCTGTCCCCTGTGGCTAACTTATAATATTGTAAATCAGAGAGCTAGGACCCAAACCTTAGCCTCCTGCCCTGTTGGGCTACAAACTTTAGCTTCCTACCCAGATGAGCCCCAGCCTCTGCCTTCTGCCTGGCTGGGTCCCAAACCTCTGCCTCCTACCCTGCTGAGCCCCAGGCTCCCAGGGCTGGCAGAAGGACAGCTAGGGACCATCAGATACCCAATGTCTTAGCTGCATCTGAGCTCTGTTTTGTGCAGAGTACACACGAGGGGCCTAGAGATGTGATGCAATACAATTGGGAGGAGGGGGGAAATATGAATTGGTGCTGGGCAGCCGCATGTTCTCCCTGTCGGGACTTGCTCTTGGCTGAATGAAGGCACAGCAAGGCTTTTCATCTGTCTAACTTACTCTAATAGCTTTCCTGCAAAAGCTGGCTTTCCAGGAGCCCTCTCTAAATTTTAACGAGCCACCTGTCTCCCGTTACTAAACCCCAGCGAGGAGCGAGGGCAGCCCCATTGCCCTCAGAATCCTGCCGTGGCACATGTCTGAGCTCCCCAGTAAATTACCAAGCCCTCGCTAGGGTTCTAAATGGTAATGGGCTCCATGCTGGCATGCCCTGAGATGGGGATGGGAGGCAGGGGGACTCAGGTTGCTGCTGGAGGAACAGAGGTTTTCCATTCCCTTAGATACCCTGCTATTTAGCAAGGGGAGGAGGGGATGTCTATCCAAGCAATTCATTTTGAAAAGCAAGCAAGCAAAGATCGGGGAATGATGGATCAAGAACTGGAAGGGACCCCAGATGCCATCCATGTACAAAAGGGGAACGAATAGTGACTTACCTAGGGTCATACTCATTTAGGAAAGGAAAGGGAATAAGCATTGATATAGCACCTACTATATGCCAGTCACTGTGCTAGGTGCTTTACAAATGTTATCTCATTTGATTGTCTTAACAGCCTGGTGAGATAGGTGCTATTTTATCTTGAGTAGTTTGGATGAGGAAATCTGAGTCAGACAGCAGTTAAGTGACTTGCCCAGGGGCACTCAGCTAGTAAGTGTCTGAAGCTGGATTTGAACTAAGGTCTGGATGACTCCAAGCTCAGCACTCTAACAATTACGCCACCAAGCTGCCTAAATACAGGTAGGAAGGGCAGAGGTGGAATCTGAACTCAGATTTCCACTGTACTTAATTTAACTCTTTCAGATAAGGAAACTGAGCCCAAGAGAAGGTAAGTGATTTAGCCAAGGTCACACAAGTGATAGAGTAGTAAGGATTTGAATTCAAATCCTTTCACTTCAAATCCAGCACTCTTCAGTACTATAATACATGTGTAGAGGCAGCTAGGTGGTGCAGTGGATAGAGCACCAGCCTCAGAGTCAGGAGGACCTGAGTTCAAATTCAGCCTGAGACACATAACATTTACTGACTTTGTGACCCTGGGCAAGTCACTTAACTCCGATTGCCTCACCCAAAAAACAAAACAAAAACAAAAAATACCTATAATACATATATGGTGGGCAAGCAGCCTGTAACATATAACCACTGAGGAACTTTGTTAGCTATAATAATAGTTAACATTTATACAGCTAACATATACGTCACAGTGCTGCACATGTTTTTCTCACTTGATCTTTATAATATCCTTCTAAGGTGGATGCTATTATTACCCTCTTTTTACAGATGCAGAAATTGATCCTGAGAGAGGATAAGTGACGTAGGGTCACACAACTAGTAAGTGTGGGAGGCAGGATTTGAACTCGAGTCTTTCTGGCTTCAAGTCTGGTGTTCCATTTGCTATGTCATACAGCTGCTGTATCATGCCATCTGTACTCAAGTGCTTTCTACTGTGATTCCTCTCTCTGGTTCCTCATTTCCTCATGTAGCTCCTCTTTGGGTGACCTTCTAACTTATAGGACAAGTTCCCCTGAAGTTGACTACACAAGGTTCTAGTACTCTAGATCTTAAAACAGTATCTCATGAGCCCCCACCAGTGTGTATACCTTTCAAAGCCAGTTGCAACCTACTGCTTGTGGCTCAGCTGAAGTCCTTGGCCAGGACACTGCCAAACTTTTAAAGACAGAACCAGAATCATTACCCTACGATCAGCAAACAGCCTCCTTCACTGTGTCTTCACATCCATTCATGGCTGCCCATCATATGTAACTATCATACCTTCCCTCTCCCAAACAGGATGCCAGTTCCACAGGTCAAGCCCTCTTCTTGACTTTGTCTACACTTTGACCTTGTCTAAACAGTTGGAAATTCAGGAAACACTGTCCTTGAATTTCCCTCTCAGGCTACATACAAAGTTCTTACAGTCACATGCTTTTACCGCAAGACACCATTGCCAGCGGGTAAGGAAGAAAGAGAAATCTGCTACCCCTTGCATACCTTTTTATCTCTCCTGTTTCTATCAAATACGGTTTACACATCCAGTTTAGTACCATATTCTACAGATGTTATGTAACTGTGAGACATGGAATACATCAACGTACAGTTAATTGAGAATGGATGAGCATGAAAATGTCACTGAGATTAGTGGAGAGGTGCATGGTGGGACAAACAATCTGCAACATATAACTAATTAAGTACCCTGAAGTACAGGAGTAAAAGATGTCATCAGAGAATGTATAATAGGGAGAAAGGCCAGGCTGGTTGCGTGACAGCATCAAGGTGTTACCAACAGACAGCCAGAGTACTCTCTGCTGTCCTTGGGATATCAGAAAAAGTAGGAGAGGGACAGCTAGGTGGCACAGTGAATAGAGCTCTGGCATTAGAGTTAGGAGGACCTGAGTTCAAATCTGGTCTCAGACACATAACCCTTACTAACTGTGTGACCCTGGGCAAGTCACTTAACCCCAATTGCCTCACCAAAAAGCAACAACAACAGCAAAAAAAAAAGAAGTAGGAGGCGCCAAGCATGTGGAGTGGATCCCCTGTATTGAATTCAAGCAAGATCATGTACAGAAGTTATACAGGAAGGACAATCATAGATTAACAGCATTGTTGAAGAGACCTTTCAAAGCTATCACAGATCCATTTGAGTGTGTTGGCATATGGTTAGTCATGAGTCTTTGTCCCAGGTCACATAAATAGTAAAGGGTAGAGTTGGAATTTGAATCTGGGTCCTTTGACTCAAAATTCATTAATCATTCCACTGCCCCACTTCAACCCCTTCCTCCACAACTATAATCATATCCTGCTGTGATATATGTGTGTGTGTGTGTAAAAAAAAAAAAAAAAACATGGCCTCTCATATTCCCCCAACTTTACTCCCTACCACTAGCTCCCTACTAGTGACTTTATGTCAGTCCCCACTCTTCTTGATTTTTCTGTAGTGTTTGACACAAATGACCAATCCCTCTTCTTCTTTGTCACTCTAGGCTGGGATGGAAGAGGGGAGAAAATAATCATGATAATAATAGCTAGCACAGGGCACCTAGGTAGAGCAGGGCATAGAGTGCCAGTCTTGGAGTCGGAAGGAATCATCTTCCCGAGTTCAAATCTGGCCTCAGACACTATGTGACCTTGTGCAAATCACTTACTCCTGTTTGCCTCAGTTTCTTCATCTGTAAAATTAGTTAGAGAAAGAAATGGCAAACCACTCCAGTATCTTCGACAAAAAAACAAAACAAAACCCAAATGGGGTCACAAAGAGGAGGACACAACTGAAACAACTCAACAACAATAAATATAGCACTTTTAAATTTCCAAAGTGCTTTATATATATTATCTCATTTGATTCTCACAACATCACTCTGATGAGGTAGGTGTTATCATTACTCCAATTTTATAGATGAGGAAACCGAGGCTGAGAGATTAAGTGATTTGCCTAGGGTCACATAGCTAGTAAACATCTGAAGTAGGATTTGAACTCAGGTTTTCCTGAACCCAGGTCCAGCTTTCTATGCACCATGTCACTTACAGGACACCACATCTCTTTGGACCTCGATTTCCTAACCTGCTGTTTTCCTTTTTGTCTTTGTATTACTGACATCTAGGCATACAAAGACAAAGTATCGAGGACTTACATTCTACTGCTCTATGTGACACACAGGCAGAAAAATAAATGCAAGGCAAATTGTGGATAAGTACATTTGTTAAAGAGGTGAAAAGTGAAGTGTTCTGTGAGGTCTGAGCATGAAAGACACTTAGTGAAGGGAGAACAGTGAAAACTTCTTGGGGGAGGTGGCATTTGAGTAGGGCTTTAAAGGATGGGAAAGAATTCAGCCGGTCAACAGGGACATTCCAGAGAGGACATTCCAGGCATAGCGAATGCCGCTAGCAAAGGCGTGGAGGGAGGCAGGGTGATATGTGGCACATTCAGAAGATGGGGAGCGGTTCAGTTTGGTTGGAGTGAGGATGCACGGAGTGAGGATGCACAGAGCGAGGAGGAGCAGAGAAGGCCAGAGAGATCAGGTGGCACCAGATAGCTAATTCCATCTCCATGTTTCTTGCACTGCTCCCTTCTTCCCCCTCACATAGGCACCACTCCAGTTCAAATTCTCATCACCTTTCTCCTGGTTCATTTCAATTACCTCCTCGTAGGTCTCACTGCCTCTATTCTTTACAAGGAATTTAATCTAATCTGGGTGAAATTTGGCCAATTTTGTTCTAGTCAGACAGGTCTGAGTGGTCAGTCTTGTCCCCCAGTCCCTCATTAGAATAGCTCCATCCCTCATTATAATATGCATTCTCTCTCATTTAACAATCAGAGTCAAATTGCCACTTCTCCAAGAGCACATAAGCTTGAATGGGTTCCATAAGGTCTTTGGCATTCGAGGGTGTCACTGACCCATTTTACTAATTATCACTAGCATGATTAATAAAAATTATCAATTACCCAGAAACTATGTCTCTTGAATGTTTTATACATCACAGTTTTCCATATAGCCTCCAAATTGACATCTAATACACATCTGGCCATGTTACCGCCCTGCTTAAGAAACTTCAGTGCATCCCTCTTACCCCTAGAATAAAATACACACTCCCCTATTGGGCTTTTAAAAAGCCATCATGGTCTGGCTCCACTTTTCCAGATTTTTTCCCATTACTTTCCCTCAAACCTTCCATTTTCCAGCCAAACTGGCCTAGTGGTACAAGACCATCCATCTCTTGGCTCCACGCCTTTGTTTATTCTGTCCCTCTTCTCTGGGTTGCTCTGTCTCCTTACCTCATCCTCTCAGAATGGCTAGCTTCCAGCAAAGCTCAGCTTGCCACCAATTACACCAAGGCCTTTCCTGATCTTCCCAGTCGTGACTGTTCTTCCCACCCACATAAAATTATTTTGTATTTCTATTGTATATATTTTGTATTTATTTATCATCATACATGTGTCCCTCAGTGGAATGTTAGTATCTAAAGCCAGAGACTTGCAATTCTTTGGTCATTGGATTCCTGGCACATAGCAAAATGCCTTCTATGGAGGAGGCAATTAATGAATGTTATTGAATGAAACTGAATTGAGAGCCTTTAATACCTGGCAAAGGAGTCTTGACTTTACTCAATAGGTAATAGGAAAACACTGAAGACGTTTAAATAAAGGAATGATCTAACCAGAACTAGACATAAAAAGATGTGTAGCAGAAGTATGAACAATTGATTGGAAGACAGAGTAGGGTTCCTTCTCCAGATCATTTTACAGAAAGGGAAACTGAGGCAAATAGGGTTAAGTGATTTGCCCGGGGTCACACAGCTAGTAAGTATCTGAGGCTGGAAAAGGAAACGGCAAACCACTCCAGTATCTTTGCCAAGAAACCCCCAAAATGGGGCCACAAAGAGTAGGACACAACCAAATAATAAAGACATCATGAAAGTTCAGCTTTTGTAGCATCAGAGAACTGGAAACAAAAGAGGTGAGACCCTCTACTAGGGAATAGCTAAACAAATTGGGCTACATGAATAGAGACAGAGGTATGCTAGTAAATGTTTAACAACTGTCTCTCCAAAGGAAAAAAAAATCCAAAAACCAAAATGCTCATACTCTTTTCAATTTAATCTCTATTATTAACATTTTCTCCTTCAGGTTCTTAAAACTAGCAATCAACAAAACAATAAATATTTTGGTAATTTCTGAGGTGTAAATGCTTACACTGAAAATTTAACAATCAGCTTTCACAAGAGCCAATAAGAGCCATGCCCCAAACACCGCTGATGTATTGAAAAATTACTACACAGGTAAAGAACGACGAATGTGAGGAATGTAGAAGAGAATGGGTCATTCTCTTGGACCGGGAAAACAATATGCACATTGACTACGACCATGGAAATGGAAAGAACAACAAAAAAGAAAACTGAAATTGAATATTGTGGAATTCTAATGACTGAGCTTGGCCCTTAATGAAAGAAGAATGAGTGGAAAACCATTTTGAAGTGCTTACTCAGTGCCAAGCTTTGTGTTAAACACAAAGGATTTTGTTGTTCAGTCCTATCCAACTCTTTGTGCCCCCATTTGGAATTTTCTTAGCAAAGATGCTGGAGTGGTTTGCCATCTCCTTTTCCAGCTCATTTTACAGATAAGGAAACTGAGGCAAACAGGGTTAAGTGATTTGCTCAGGGTCACATAGTTAGTAAGTGTCTGAGGCCAGATTTGAACTCAGGAAGATGAGTCTTCCTGATTCTAAGCCTAATGCTCTATCCTCTGTGCCACCCAGCTGCCCTAAAAAAGGGCAAAAGCACAGATAGTCCCTCTCTGCAAAAGTTCACAAATCCACAAGTTCTCTCACAAGTTCACAAATCCAACTGGGGAGATAACACATATGAGTTCAACTACTGGGCATATGGAAAGTGCTTAGGGAAAGCACTGCAGCAGGGCAGAGAGTAAGACCCAGAGGACCTTAGGACCTAAAGTCAAGCAAATGGTAAAGTCTGTTGGTCCTCCAAATGATTGAATGAGTGGTTCATCACTAGTGTGGCTGATGACTCATCCAAGAGGTGTGAGCTGTTCTTCCAACCTGGCTAAAGACAACGCACCTCCTTCTCTCCTCTTTGCCGAGATAGCTGATCGTGGGGGTGTGGAGCACTAACTATAATGTCGGAGTAGGTTGAGGTATTGGTTCGTTTTGCTGAACTTTTTTTTCTTTTTTCATTTTGTTCTTAGTTAGAAGGCTCTGAGTGTGTGTGGTGGGATATATTAGGAAATGAAGGTGATACAAAAACAAAAGACATAAGTAACAATTTGGAAGAAAGAGAAAAAGGAAGGAAAGAAATAAAGAAGGGAGGGAGGAGGAAAGAAAAAAGGCAGTAAAGAAGAGAGAAAAGAAGGAAGGAAAGAGAAAGAGTCCAGGCATGTGGTAATGAGAGCTTATGTTAGGATGGTAGCAATAGCAATAGATAAGGAGAGAATGTGGAGGATGAGAGATGTAGGGCTAGGATCTCTGGGACTTGGTAGCTGGTTGGATTGAAAAGGGAGGGAGCTGGAGGAGACAAAGATAACTTAAATGAACAAGGTGATAAGAAATAAGATGGGTACATTTCGATTTAAAGTTCTGGGGATAAAGGAGGTCATGGGCTACCACATCTGAAATCTTATTTACAAGATACTCACAAAGTAAGAGGCAGCATATAGTAGGCTCATCAATTTAGAGCTGGAGGGAACCTCAGAAGCCATTTGATGCAGACCCCACCTCCTTTCATAGATGCAGAAACTGAGACTCAGAGAGATTAAATGATTAGCCTATCCATTAGACTTTCTGCTCCTTGAGAGCAGAGACTATTCTTGCTTTCCTTTGTATCCCCAGTGCTCAGCACAGTGCTCGACACATAGTAGGTGCTTGATAAATGCAGGCTGACTAATTGGCCCCATGCCACACAGAGAGTCAGCTTCAAAGGCAAGACTTGGATGGAGATGCTTTGACTGGAGTGCTAATGCTCCTTCCATTGTATCATAGGGAGTTTACAAAGACCCAGCCTTGGAGACAAGCAGGGCGGGGCTGATTCCTGCCTCTTAACAAACTGGCTGTGTGACTGGGAAAGTCACTTAACCTCTCTGTGTCCCCAGACAACTCTCAGAAGACTCTTAAGTTACAGGTAAATTGCCTATCTGCCTTGGTGATTGGTGTGTTTACACCAGGAATTTGCCACACCAATGAAATCATAGGTCTGGACAGAAAAAGAAAAAAAAAAGAAGAGAAGAGAAAGGAAAAGAAAAGAAACAACTCCAAAGCAAAACAACTCAATAAATGGTTGAATGACTTGAGTAAAGGAAACAACAGAGGAGTGCAGGTCCCCTGCCCTTTGACCTTGGTGGAAGGGTTAGCTGAGTACCTCCAACTGGGAGAACAGATTCTAACAGTGGGAAACCCAGTGTGGAGCAGCTGGGGGAAAAAATCAACCAACAGCTACTGTTGCTTTTCCATCGTTGGTACGTCTACACTGAAACAAGGAAAGAGGGCTAGTATTGTATAAATTATTTGCATATATCACTCCTTGCGTATTTGAAACATATATCTCTAAGTGTCCATTTGATACTCTGCCAACATCCAGGCTTGCTGTCGTGATGAAAGACTCAATTTGTCAGGGAGAGAGCATTAAAAAAAAAATTCTCTGCCAGGGAAACGTAAGTGGTACTAAAGCATGTAATGCTGATCAATGGGGGTGGTCTGCTTTGTACCCTGCAGAGAACTGGCCCCTGGCAAAATTTTATAGTTGCCCTCCCCTTTCTAAAAGTCTCCCAGTTCTGTTTTTAGTAGTGTTCTGCCTGATTTTTAAGTACCCTTCCCAAAAGCTTCAGTCTCTTGTCAACTCAATGCTGGGAAGGACCTTAGAAACCATCTGATCCAGGGATTCTAAACTATCAGAGGGAAGAAGGAAATAAGCACTTCTATAGTGTCTACTATGTGCCAGGCACTGTGCTAAATTCCTTATGAAGTATTATCTCATTTTACATTCACAGCAGCCCTGTGAGGTGGGTGCTATTATTATCCCCATTTTTAAGGTGAGGAAAAGGAGGCAGGCAGAAGTTAAGTGACTTGCCCAGGGTCACACAGCTAATGCCTGAGAAAGATTTGAACTCAGGTCTTGTTGACTATAGGCTAGCTCTATCTATTGTGCTACCCAGCTGCCTCAGGGGACCCATGAGCTTTTATAAAAACATATTTTGGGATATGTATTTTAATATAATTGGCTTCCTTTGTAATCCAGTATATTTCATTTCATACATTCAAAAACATTCTTATAAGAAAGGGTCCATAGATTTTTACTAACCTGCCAAAGGGGTCCAGGACACAAAAATGGTGAAAGAAGCACTCTGGATATCCAAACTTCTCATTTCACAGACAAAACAAAACAAAACAAAACAAAAAACCCAGACCTGGAGAAGGGGAGGGATGCATCAACCAAAACTTGACCTGAGTGATTTGTCCTAGCTACTTGTCTAGGTTAAAGTAACCTATGGCTCAATGGTCCAAGCTCTGGAGTTAGATAAATTGGATTCAATCTTTGGGGCTTCTCCAAAAAGCAGATCTGTGGTTCACTTTGTCCCCATTCAGAGTTTCACAATATAACTTGTGTCAAGGTGTCTGAGGACTCATGGAAACAACCAACCTAATGATACCATATACATATATAGGACAGTGTTGATTTCATCCTGGAAATAAGAATCATAAAGTAAGACCATAGATAATCAATTCAATTTTCCTCTTTCTCCCTTACCCCAGGGATTAATATAGGCCTTTAATCCAATCAGATTATAGTAAGGGCTTGGACTTCCCCTGAACAAGACTTGGAATTGCTAGAAAAGAAACCTGTCTCATCATCATTCCTATTGGAATAACTCATGGTAGTTGCTAAGGATTCTGTCCAAAGGGGTTACACAGTTGTTTGATCCAATCAAATCATCCCCAGTGACTTAGATTTAATCACTCACCCTCAATGAAAAAACAATGGGTTAAGTCAACCTCAGAAGACCTCACTCCTCTTAAGGAGCTATTCGTGGGCCTCCCCTTCAGCCTCCATAGAGAGATACAGTCAAAAGTCCCAAACAATAGCTTACTTCCCTGGGACTGCATTAAATTGATTAGGTTCTCCTGATCAATACTACACTAATTTGGACAAATTATCGTTGAAGATACAATTGGTAGAGTCCTCAAAAAAAGGACACTTTTTTAAAGAAAAAAAAAAGACTGGATCTCCCATTTTGCTTAGGCTGGAAATACAGGAACCACTCTTGAGTCATTTCCACTTTGATGGGCCCAGGAACTTTGATCTGCTCTATTTTAATTGTTTCCTTTGGCAATCTGGTGGCCCCCGTACTCCTTTCCTGAAGGCTCATGACATGAGCCTTAGTGTAGATACCCCATCTGATTAGCCCACCATAGCTTAGAACTCCCAAGCTCAAGAGATCCACCAGCCTCAGCCTTCCCAGCAGTAGGGATTATAGGCTTGATACCACTACGTTTCAATTTTTATTTATTTATTTTTTAACAGTGGGACTTATAGGTACACATTTATATGGCTCTTTACAGTTTGCAAATGTTATCTCAATGGAGCCTCTCAGCATTCTGATATCCATTTGACAGCTGAGGAAACTGAGGCAGAGGTGAAATGACTTGCCCAGGGTCACACAGCTCGTGTGTTTCAATTTTTAAAGGGAACTTATAAAACCTTAGTGAGTCAAGGACCCCAACACCTGTAGTTTGGGGTATCCATACATGGTGGTCAATATGGATTCTCGTGGAACCATGTCAGGTCATGGCCCTCAGAGTGGTCTTTCGTCTCCATTTTCCCCAGCATGAGCAGGAATTCTAGATTGGGACCCTGTTTGTCAGTGTTTCCCTGAGAGTAGCTAGAAGGAACTGGGGACCTAGACTCTTTTGATCAGATTAGAAGGGGAAATCATTACCAATGAGGAGTCAGAGATTTGAAAGGAGATTTCCAGGTGTGGGATTGGCCAGTATATTGGGCAGACCAGGAGAGGGAGGGTCACGTATGAGGAACATGAAAGTATTGTACTGTGGTTTAACTGTTGGTTATGTGGAGGAGAGTAATGTGCTAAAAGATTGGAAAGCTAGAAAGGATTGGTACTGAGCCAGAAGGACTGCCCCCTTTGAGCTATACCATAGAAAGAGATGGTTTCTGGTCCCTATTGCAATAGCCTCTTTGTTAAAAC
Organism: Vombatus ursinus; assembly: GCF_900497805.2. Classification (NCBI taxonomy): domain Eukaryota; kingdom Metazoa; phylum Chordata; class Mammalia; order Diprotodontia; family Vombatidae; genus Vombatus; species Vombatus ursinus. Next base: position 19,339,714 of record NW_020954551.1, on the reverse strand, counting down.
ACAGACAGCAACAGCTTTCTCTTAGATTTCTACTGCAGGGTGGGGCGTGGAGACAATCACCACCCCAACCCCCACCAAGAGAGCAATCCGTCTGCACTCCCACCTCCACCCCGACGAAGAGAGCTGGGCTCCCGCCCATCCCCAATCACGCTCCGTGGGATAGCTCTCACTGCATTAAAACTAAGACAACACCTTCAATTCCCAAAGCAGTGGCAGCAGCCAATATCCATGTGGTTCTAGGAGACCTAAAGGAATTTTAGTTCAGTACCTGTAGCAATGGAATGTTACATAACTGGTGAAATTTTCTGGAAAGTTTCAATCCCTTCCTTGGGATTACTTCACAAATGCAATTGACAGGCAACGGAAAAATAAGGCAGGTGGAGAAAAATGCCTGTTTACAAAGGTATGAGCTCTGAATTCCTCTAGGCATAAAAAGCTGGCCTCAGAGTCACTCCAGATTATTTGGAGTAGAAAGCAACTAAGCTCAGAGAGTGGCTCAAAAATGACTTTACTGGGGCAGTGAGGCATATACTATTACTACTAATAGCCAGAATTTATATAATGCTTTAAGATTTGCAAAGCACTTCATACACGTTATCTCATTTGATTTTCACAGCAACCCTGTGAGGTAGGTGCTATTATTAGGCCTATTTTACAAGATGGGGAAACTGAGACAGAGAGAAGTTAAGTGACTTGTCCAGAATTATATAGCTAGTGTCTGAGGCAAGATAAGGAATGTAGGTCTTCCAGACTCCAGGTCCAACACGCTATCCACTCTACCATCTGGCGGTTAGAGCATGGAGTTGGGAGGTAGGATACCTGGGTTTTAGTTTTATCTCTGCTCTTCAAATCAATGAATGATCTCAAGCAAATTAGTTAACCTTGGGGACTCACTTTCCTTATCTGTAAAATGAATTCAACAGACCAGATAACTTTAAAAAAAATTTTTAAGTATATTTTATTTTCTCCCAATTACATGTTAAAACAATTTTTAAACTATTTTTTTAAATTTTGAGTTCCAAATTCTATCCTTCCCTCCTTACCTGCCCTCCCCCTTCCCTGAGATGGTAAGTGATAAGATACAGGTTATACATGTGCCATTATGTAAAACATTTCCATATTAGTCATTTTGTACAAGAAGACTGGAATAAAAGAAAAAAAAAGAAAGAAAATGAAAAGTAGTATGTTTCAGTCTATTTAATCAATATCAGTTCTTTCTCTGGGGGTGGGATAGTATGCTTCATCATTAGTCCTTTGGGATTATCTTGAATCATTGTATTGTTGAGAATAGCTAAGTCATTCATGGTTCTTCATCATACAATATTGCTGTTACTGTGTACAACATTCTCCTGGTTCTGTTCACTTCACTTTGCATCAGTTCACGTCTTACCAAATTTTTCTGAAATCATACAGCTTGTCATTTCTTACAGCAAAAATATTATATCACAGCCATATACCATAGTTTACTTGGCCATTCCCCAATTGATGGGCATCCCTTTGATTTCTAATTCTTAGCCACCAGAAAAAGAGCTGCTATAAATATTTTTGTACAATAGATCCTTCCCCCCCTTTTTAAAATATCTTTGGGATATAGACCTAGCAGTAGACCAGGTAATTTTTAAAGTCCTTTACAGATCTAAGATTTTAGGATTCTATAAGGGCATTGTACATTCCTACCTAGTGAAGTACATTCTATAACAGCAGGGACAGGGAATCACTCTCTGGGTCAAGATGTTTAAGTTTGTGGGACAACTGCAGGAGCATTGGGAACATCAATGATAGGTTGAGTGGGACTAATATGATGAGAAGGCTGGTTTTGTAAGACTGGGAATCAAGTCCTCCTTCTGATATCAGCATACAAACTATGTGACCCAAAGCAAGTTACAACCTCCCAGTGGCCCAAGCAATTCTCTAAGACTATAAGTTGCATCAGCAGAGGGATTGTAGGACATCCCCCCTCAAAAAAAAGCCTTTATAGGGTCATAAACCTCAGCTCTTCTCAGCAGTACAATAATCCAATACTATTCCAAAAGACTCGTGATAGAAAAAGCTAGCCACATCCAGACAAAAAACTATGGAGTCTGAATGCAGATTGAAGCACACTATCTTCACTTTTGTTTTGTTTTTTGTTTTTTCCTCCTCATGGTTTTTCCTTTTTGTTCTTTCACAAGATGACTAATGTGGAAATATTTTTAACATGATTGTACATGTATAACCTATATCAGATTGCTTGCAGTCTTGGGGAGGGAGGAAGGAAGGGAGGGAGAAAAATTTGGAACTCAGAATCTTACAAAAATGAATGTTTAAAACTATCTGTATATGGAAATGGAAAAAATACTATTAAGGAAGAAAAAACCCAAAGGCCTCCTATAAGGTCATAAACTTAAACATAGTTTTTGGCCCATAGTAAACTTCTAATTGGGGTAGTTAAGTGGAGCAGTGGATACAGCACCAGACCTGGAATCAGGAAAACTCATCTTTTTATGTTCAAATCTGGACTCTGACTTACTGGGTTTGTGACTCTGGGCAAGTCACTTAACTGTTTGCCTCAGTTTCCTCATCTGTAAAATGAGCTGGAGGAGGAAATGGCAAACCACTCCAGTATATTCCTCCCCAAAAAACTAAATGGGGTCATGAAGAGTCAGACAGGACTGAACAACAACAAGACTTTTAATAAATACTTAAAGTATTTTAATAAATACTTTAATAAATATCTCATTGATAGAGGTTTGGAAGAGATCTCACAGGTCACGTAATCCACTCAGTTCCCTCTCCTCCCAACCCCTATTTTGCACCTGAGGAATCTGAAACTCAGAGCAATAAAATCTCTTGTTGAAGATGCAAAGTTGGCAGAGCCAAAGATGGCGGAGTAAAAGCAGTGACTTGCTCGAGCTCTCCTCCAAACCCCTCCAAATACCTGTAAAAAAATGGCTCTAAACAAATTCTAAAGCAGCAGAACCCACAAGAGGACAGAGTGAAGATGCATAGTTAAGTGACTTGCTAAGATCACACAGATTCCAAGTTGCAGAACTGGAATCTGAATCCAGCTCCCCCGGCTCCCAAGTCAGGGCTCACTGAACTAGGTAACTGCCTGGGTATGGCCACTTCCCAGAATGGCCTGGAAGTCTTGAGGTTGTGTGAGGATGCAAGCAGCCAGTCCCCTGGGAGTGCTACACTGGAGCCTGCTGGTCATTTCCAGCTGGGGAGAATGATGGATAAGTGAATCCGTAGCAGGTACAAGAAGGCAATGAGGGGCCAGCTGGGGCTCTCCTTCTTCCCAGAAGGGAGGAAGGCTGACACGACTGTTCCTTCTCTCTAGAGCTCTTGGCAGCAGGGAAAATCAGCAGTTGGGTGCAGCAGCCATTGATTTTGTGGCTCTGGCTGTGGAAGAAGGCGGTCCCCACCCCCACCCTGCCTGAAAGGGATGCTCTCAGTAAAGAAGTGACATCATGCAAGTGGATGAGAGTGGGCACCCGAAGCTGTGTGTGTGTGTGTGTGTGTGTGTGTGTGTGTGTGTGTGTGTGTGT
>NW_020954551.1:19308006-19336177 GCF_900497805.2 Vombatus ursinus | reverse complement strand
TGTGTGTGTGTGTGTGTGTGTGTGTGTGTGTGTGTGTGTGTGTGTGTGTATTGCTGAGCTGGTCTGTCTTCAGTGTTGAGCACCTTTTAGTTTTGAAATCTTAGGTGTAGTTTTTTTTTCTTAATTTTTTTTTCAAATAGTCTCTGCATAACCTAGTCTGGTTGCCAAGGCTACGGGCTGTTGTCTCCACCACGGGCAATGTGTTTCTTTAATCACCAGCCTCCCCTCTCCCATGTCTAGCCACCAAAAGAACAAAGTCCTTGGGAAAAAAAACCTGACTGCTGGTGGCCATGACCTTGAAGATCTGGGGTGGGCTCAAAATCAGACTCTTCCTGCTAACCATCATAGATGACTACCAATTGTGGGTAACGCTAAGAAGTCTGATTCTGCCAGATTTTTCCTGGTTCAGAAGAAGCAAAACAGTTCACCCTTTCAAGCAATCTTCTCACAAAATCCCAGCTTCTGAGTTGGAAGAGATCTTAGAGGTCATTTCATCTCTAACCCAACCAGGAATCTGACTTTCTTCCCCCACACCTTCCCCCAGCAACATCCTTGACAAATAGCCATTCAGTCTCTTCTGAAAGGGCTCCAGTGATGGGGGACTCATTACCATCTGAGGGAGCCTCTTCATAGCACTCATAGCTTTATGGTTTCAGTCCATTTTAGGAAGTCCTTCCTCCTCCCTAAGATGCTCCCATCCCTTCCCCCCTGTTCCCCACCCCTTATTCTACAAAGTGACCTGACATTCTGCTTAGTGGCTAAAAAGAGAACAAGGTTGGGTCATAGATTTAGGCTTAGAGCTGGAAGGGACCTCAAAGGCTATCTACTCCAACCTCCTCATTTTATTGATGAGGAAAATGAGGCACAGAGATGAAGTGATTTATTCAAGGTCATACAGGTAGCAAGAGTTGCAGTGGGATTTGAATTCAAGGTCTCAGACCCTAGAGCTAATATTCTTTTTACTATGCCACGTGGTTATGAACCCTCATTAGGCTATAGCCATTCTTAGGGCACAGTATATTCTGAAGCTTTGCTGCCACTGTGCCTGGTACCAGGTGGCAAAGAGTGAAAGAGAAGGCTTCTATCAGCCAGTGAGAAAATAGACCTGAGCCTTACCAATTCCTCCATTAACACACATTTATTAAGTACCCACTATGTATCAGGGCTTGCGGTAGGTGCTGAGGATACAGGGGTGAAAATGAAACCTAGAAACACCAATGATCTGCCTTGATAGAACTGGGTACAGTGAGGAAGATGGGTTCTGTAGCCATAGGTTAAAATCCTGATTCTGTTACTTACTATCTATGTGATTTTGTTCAAGTTCCTTCAGTTCTCTGGCCTCACCTTCCTCATCTGTCGAATGAGGAGGCTGGCCTTTGAAACCCTTTCTAGGTCTAGATTTTAGATTCTCAGACTATTTATTGTCCTTCTCATGTCTTTGTCATGCCAACCATTGACCCCTTTTCTCCTTCAAGGTTGCTCTCGGTGTTCATTTTAATGTGACCTTACTTTAAAGGGTTGGGTGGTAGAAAGAGGAGGAAACAGAAAGTGGAAGACTGAGCAAAGTTTGGGCAAATGGCAGAAGGGATCTTTAAGTACTGGAATTCCATTTTCTTCAGGTCTTCTTGGGTAGAGGGTAAGGTTGTACCCCTAACTAGGGATAGCTCTTAAGAAAACCTCTGCCATATGTCCTAACTGTGGTCAATCATCCATCCTTCAGGACCACAACAAACACAGTCTTGATGACATTGCTTTAGAATCACAGCTTAGCTCATGGCCAACTCTCATCTCTGATAAATGCACAGAAGCTCAATCTATGGGAATTCTCAGTTACTAATACTCCTATATGAGGTAACTTATCATCATGGATAGAACACTGGAATTAGAGTGAGGAAAACCTGGATTCCAATCATCCCTTCTGACACTATCTGCAGGCTCTTGGCCAAGTCACTTAACCCTTCAATGCCTCAGACAACTCTCTAGGACACCTTGACTAGGTCATAGGTAGATCTCTATCTGCTTTGCTGGCAAGAGTTACCACAACAATAGGAATTTCCTATTTTCTCAGTCCCTTTGAGAATCTCTGCATTTGGCTTGCTACTCGAGTGTTTTGAGCTAGCACACATGCTAACAATCAAGAAAACCAGTAAGCATTTGGAACCTGAATCTGTTTACTACAAAAATGAAAAGTCATAAAGAAATTGAGCCCAAGTCCATTAGCAAGGAACCATCACATCCACAGAATGTGGGCAGAACAGAAACTTCAGGGAACGCTGTCAGGCACTCTTGGCTTCTGGCTTCTTCCTTCTAGTTTTTTCTGGTCTGGGCACACAGACTCATGGGAAACAGTTATTGCTCTTAGAGCTGCCCCTCACATCAGAACTGATCTGAAGGAACCTTACAGATCATTTAGTGCAATCCCATCTTTGAGACGAGGAAACTGAGGCATTGAGAGGCAAAGTGATTTGTCCAGGGTTGTTGCCCTAATTCTACTAGCGGATAATAGAATTAGGGCTTGAACCCTTCTATCCTTACTGACTTTGAGACCAGTCAAAGGGAACAGATTGGCTGAGAACCTCAAACTTCTGTCTTCCTGCAGCACCCGGATGGCCTCTGACTTTCATTTAGATTCCACCAAGCCATTTAATGTCTTAGCAGCTTAGCTTCTTGACAGTAATTGGGGACGATAATAGTTACCTACTTCATAGGGATGTTCAGCAGCTCAATTAGGAAAAGCTTCTGAAGTGCTTGATTCCCATTATTAGTGGTAATGGAGTATTTCTGTCTACTCTGGAGACTCCATTGGCATGTGGGGAATGCTCATCTCTGGATGAAGGCATGAATGAGAATAAATACCTGCAACTGGAGGAACAAGGCCCAGCTGTATACAAGGTGCTGGCAAAGTCTCCTCAGTGGTGAATCAAACAGAATGCTGAATGGTGGAACAAGAAACTCTCCTTCTGAGCCTTCTAAGGCTCAGTGACACACTGAGTATCTCAGTGAGAGTGTCACTAAAGCAACTCCACAGAGACATGGGTAGTTGTTAACCTGGGATCCATGGACCCCATGGTGGCTGTAGATAGACTTCAAGATGTTCATGAGCGTGGATGGGAAAAAAAAACACATCTTTATTTTTATTAACCTGTAACAGAAATCTGACATTTTCTTTCATTTGTATTTCATAAGCAACAAATATAAATCTGAAAAGGTTTCACTAGACTATGGGACTAGAAGGGTCCAATATATATAAAAAGTTTCAGAACCTGTGATATGTTGACCTTTCTTTGGGTAAATAATAATGATAATGATGATTTAAAGAAAGGTTATCCTTTTTTAAAAACTTTTTTCCTACTTAATAGTATTTTATTTTTTCCAATTACATATAAAGGTAGTCTTCAACACTCACTTTTATAAGATTTTGAGCTCCAAATTTTTTTCTCTCTCCCTCCTTACCCCCCTTTCCAAGATGACATGCAATCTGATATGGGCTATGAATCATATTAAACATATTTCCACATTAGTCATGCTGTGAAAGAAGAATCAGAACAAAAGAGGAAAACCATGAGAAAGAAAAAAAAAGGAGAAAATTGTATGCTTCAATGTGCATTCAGACTCCATAGTTCTTTCTCTGGATGTAGATAGTATTTTCCATCACGAGTTTTTTGGAATTGTCTTAGATCATTATATTGCTAAGAAGAGCTGAATCTATCCCAGTTGGTCATAAAACAATGTTGCTGTTATTGTGTACAATATTCTCCTGGTTCTGCTCACTTCACTCAGCATCAGTTCATGTAAGTCTTTCCAGGTTTAAGAAAGGTTATCCATGAGGATCACGGACTTATCTTATTAATTAATGAAGATTAAGTAAGCAAACAGTAGAAACAGTGACAGAAGACTATAGGTTGTAAAAATTTAGCACCTGTTGAATCTAACAAGACAGGACCTGATGGCCAGAATTTCACGTCAGAAGCTTTCTACCTTTCACAATCTAACAGATGACAAATCTTTATACAACAAATACAGACCTAAAAATAGTGTTGAGCAAGGGCAGCTAGGTGGCACAGTGTACAGAGCTCTGGCCCTGAAGTGAGGAGGACCTGAGTTCAAATCTGGCCTCAGACACTGGACTCTAACTAGCTGTGTGACCCTGGGCAAATCACCTAACCTTGACTGCCTCACCAAAAAAAAAAAATTGTCTTGAGAAATTAGCAAACTGGATTGAAACTGGCCCATTATTACCTGGATGTCATATTGCTACTCAAAGATTTAAAAATAGCATTCCAATAGATGCCACCAAACCAAATGCTCAAAATCTCCTAGGTACATGAAATTTAAAAAAAAAAAAACAACTTTCAAAATATAGACCTTGCAGAAGAAGTTAAAGTCATTTGAGAATAGAATGAGATACATACTTCATCATCCTTGTCCTGTCTATTACTGGAATTGTCCCAAAGATGCTTTCAGAGAACCTGTGAAAGATGTTCAACTTGTATCCTAATACTTTTATTCAATTGAAAAAAATCAATTATTTTATTTGTCTGCACAATAGTCAGTACAATATTAAATTTAAAAAATAATAGCAGCAGAGTGACTTGGCTCAGGTCTCTTTTTAGCTAAACTCCCTTGAAAAATATGGTAAGACGATGATGATGATGATGATGATGATAACTGGCAATCATATGGCACTTAAAGGTCTGCAAAGCCTAGATCCGCGTTATCTCACTTAATCTTCACAGTAGCATTGTTAGATAGATACTTAACAGATAATATTAGCCCTATTTTATTGATCCATACACTGAGGATTAGAGGAATTAGGTGACTTACCCATTAGACACGATGATATTTTGCATCATTTTTCAACATCTCTTCTCTTCCCTACCTTCTGTCCCAGTCTGCTTATATCCATCCCTTGTCCTCCTAACCTCTGGTAAGATCAAAAGTATAGAACAGTCTCATTGGCTGGTAGTCCAGATCCAAATGTGATTGATCCACTATTGGGGAGAAAGATTAATTAAATATTAAGCTCATATTTCTAAAATGCTTTAAGGTTTGTAAAGTTTTATATATAGTATCTAATTTGATTTTCACAAAACTATAAATGTTATCATTATTCCCATTTTACAGCTAAGGAAAATAAGTCTCAGAGATATTGAATGACTTGCCGGGACTCATGCAATTAATAAGTGAGATGGGATTTGAACCTAAGTCTTCCTGATGGCAAATTCAACCCTCTATCCCACGCCTCCATGTTTGCCTAGTGCTTATAGAACATTAGTCATGGAACAGGCAACACCATTGGGTCGTAGCACCATAGAGATAGAACTGTAAGGGACCTGGGAGGTTCCATAATCCAATTTTGCCTTTTGTTCAGTTGAGGAAATAGAACCCAAGGATTCACAAGGTAGGAAGTAGCAGAATTATGTAAAACACAGTAGCTTCAACTCAAAATTCCATGCTTTTCCCATGACACCATGAACCATTGAATCAGTGTACCATAAAGTTATTGTAAGGGATCCAGAAATCTGTGTTTTAATCCATAAATAAGCAAGCCCCCCACCTTCTGTAGCCTGAATAAATAATATGCTTGGCATATTCATACATGACTATTTTTCCAAATGTATGTAGATGCTGTTGTGATTAATCAAATACAAATTCATTCGAAAGTGTTGCGGAATTCATAGTGGGTTAATAATATAATAACTGCTGGCATTCCTACCATATTTTAAGGTCTGCAAAGTGCATTATAAATATTCTGTCCTCAGAACAGCTCTCTGAGGTAGGTGCTATCATTATTCTAATTTTTACACATGAAGAAATGAAGCTGGCAGAGATCAAATGACTTGCCCAGGGTTACACAGCTAGTTAGTGTTTAAAGCTGGATTTGAACTCAGATCTTCTTGACTCCAGACCCTGTACTCTAGCCTGTGTGCCACCCAGCTGTCTCTTAGATTTAAAGCTGGAAGGGATCTCAGAGGCCATGTAGACCAACCCCCTCATTTTATAGATGAAGAAACTGGGGCACAGAGAGGTTGCATGACTTGTCCAATGTCATATAGTCAGTAGTAGCTTTTTGTTACACTGCATTTTCTTAGTCAATGAATAATTCATTAGACTATAAGCTCCTTGAGATCAGGAACTGTTCATTTTTGTCTTTGTATCTTTAGCACCATGCCAATGACTGGCATGCAGTCAGTGCTTAATAAATGCTTTGTTGACTGATTACTTGATAGTGCAATTAATGTGACTGTGCATGTGTGAGGGGGTGGGGGTCCCTGAAATTTTTTGATGTTAAAAAGGGGATGTCTTACTTTAAAAGACTGGGATCTCTGAGATATACTATTCTAGCAGACTTGGGAACAATGTCATGCCCATTTCCAGGTCCCACCCTTGGGTTCTCTCTATCCTCTGCCACTGGGATTATGGGATTATTAATCTAGCCAGGTGGGCCATAGACAAAACTATGATGTAGTCAAAACCATAGCGGCTAAGACACTGGATTTGGAATCAGGAAGACCTGGGAACAAATCTGGCTTCCAACACTTACTGGCCATGAATGGGCAAGACTTCTTTGCACTCCATCTATAAAATGAGCACAAAGATGCCTGTAGCAGGCAGTTTTCAGATGAAGAAATCGAAGCTATCTATAGTCATATGAAAAAAAATTCTCAAATCACTATTGATTAGAAAAATGCAAATTAAAACACCTCTGAGCTAGCACCCCACACCTATCAGATTGACGGATATGACAGAGAAGGACAATGGTAAGTGTTGGAGGGGATGTGGGAAAATCGAGACACTAAAGCACTGTTGGTGAGTAGTGAACTAATCCAACCATTCTGAAGAGCAAGTTGAGACCATGCCCAAGGGGCTATAAATCTGTGCATACCCTTTGTTCCAGAATACCACTACTAGGTTTGTATCCCAAAGAGATTTAAAAAAAAAAAAGGAAAAGGATTTATATATAAAAAAATATTTATAGCAGTTTTTTTTTTTGTGGTGGCAAAGAATTGGAAGTTGAGGGGATGCCCATCAATTGGGAATGACTGAACAAGTTATGGTTTACGATTGTGATGGAATACTATTGTGCTGTAAGAAACGACAATCAGGAGGATTTCAGAAAAACCTTCAAAGACTTGTGTGAACTGATGGAAAGTGAAGTGATCAGAACCAGAAGAGCATTGTGCACAGTAACAGCAATATTGTACCATATATGAATGATTTAGCTATACTTAGCAATACAATGATCCAAGTAAGACAATTCTAAAGGTTTCATGATGAAAAATGCCATCCAGAGAAAGAACTGATGAAATTTGAGTGCAGATTGAAGCATATTTTTTCTACTTTATTTTTTTTTTTGTTTTGTTTTGGTTTTGGTTTTGGTCTGTGTTTTCTTTGCAACATGACTAATGGAAATAGGTCTTGCATGACTACACATGTATAACCTATATTAAATTGCTTGCCTTCTCAAAGAGTAGGGAGGGAAAGAAATTGAAACTCAACATTTAAAAAAAAAAGAATGTTAAACATTTTTAATGAAATTGCAAAAAAAAATTTAAATATTTGGAAATGCTTAAAAAAACAATAAATAATGCCTGTAGCAGCAACTCCACAAAGTTGTTATGAGACTATTGTAGGCTGAGCTTGATTCAAGTAGGTCTGGTGGTTCATGTTGAGACTTGGAATAAAATGAAACCCTTGTAGACTGTCTAACAGTTTAAAGCGTAAGTTCATATATCCATAGCATGGAAAGGATACTCAGGTGCAAAAGATATTGCACTGATTTATTAAAGAATTACTTCCCTGCCTATGGTTGGCCGTGCTGGTCTGCTGGTCAGAAGTCTGAGAGAGAGAGAGAGACAGAGAGAGTTAAATTACAAAATGGAAGATCTAAGATGTGAGAATCCTAGAATGTTAGAGCTAGAATGAACCCATCTAGTCCTATGCTCTCATTTAACAGATGGGGCACCTAAGACCCAGATAGCTGAATCAACTTATCTAAATTCACGCAACTGTCTAACAAACGTAGGGGAGCTTTCACACAACTGTAGGGGAGCTTTCTTGGGCATGTCACCTAACATGGAGGCTTTCTGCATCCCCTACCTCATGGGTAGGAGTAGCCTCCTTTGACTGGCTGCCAGATGAGGCTGCATCTTTAAAACTGGCAGAACACGAATAGTCTCTCTTTTCCTGCTTACCCTTCCCTGATGTGGCCAGAAGGTGAAGATCACAGTTTACTTACATGGCAGGTGCCATGAGCTGAATTGGTGAGAGCGGAAGGACTTCTTTCCCCTGGTTTCCCTTTCTTTTACCTTAGCTCTGAGAAATGTTTCTTTTCTGTGTCCTTTGTCCTTCTCAGTTTCAGGGATCAGGCAGTAAACCCCACGGGGCTTGGAGTTCAAGTTACCATAACTTTGGAGCCAGGATCGCAGGTGGCATACGACAGCCAGCCAACCCAGCCAAGAAGACCAGAGAAGCCAGGCTTCCTGGACTTGAGCCCAAGGGAGATGTTGGACTTGGAGCTGGGACTGTACTTTATAGAAACTGAGCTAAACTATGAACCTAATCCTCTTTCCCTCCGCAGAGACCGAAGTATTAGGGGCAAAAGGGATTAAGTCTCCCACCTATTGGAGGAAGTAAATTTGTGTATTTCTGATTACACTTTTGAAGTGAATATTCCTTTATAAAAGCTAATCTGTTAAGTGGCTAAATGGAACTGGGGTGCCTGGGACCACCTCTACACTTGAGGGAACCTTATTGGTGGGGACTAGAGACAGTGGCAGAGAACCTAGGTCTGGACACTTCCCAATCCTCCTTAAGGGTACCAGACAACCCTGGTGGAAGGATGAAGTATCACCAAACGAGTTCAGGCAGCTGGGTGGGGGTGGGGATGGGGGTGGGGAGGTAGCAGTGACACATAAGTAACTTTGACTTTGTAACAAAGTAACAAGACTTTGAAACAATAGTTGGATTTCTCCACATTTTGTTTCCTTGGAAAAAGAATGAAACTACCCTTCTAGTTAAACAATAAAAATCTCTTCTATGTACAATTTTATTTGTTGTCTGACCTTGCGGAAGTTACTTCCCCTCTCTGGGACTCAGTTTCCTCACCTGTAAAATGAGAGAGATGGGCTAGACAGTCTTCAAGATCCCTTCTGGCTCTAGCAGCCCATGATTTTGAGCACTCAGTTTCTGAAATCTGTAATGTTCAAGATTTGCTATTCTAGATAGGGCAGAGGAAAATGACTACAATTGAAGGAGACCATACCACAGCATAATGATTTTTAATCAGTTCCCATTTGGTGAAAACATAACAGCCAAGATTTTCAATTAAATAATCACAGTACATTTGAAAAGACTGATTTCCACCACCAACATTCATTCAAACAAACACAGTTTCAGCTTGGAAGTAAGACTTATAAACATCACAAGAAAAAATAAAAAAGGAAGGTGCCAATTGGGAGAGGCAGGAGGGAAGGAATCTTTAAAAAAAATTATTGCTCTCTTTTGTTTTGACATCACCATTATTTCTGAAACAATTCTCCTCCCTACCCCTTCAAAGAGAGTCATCAATTTTAACAAAGAATAAAATAAAATGAAGAAAAAAAGTTGTTCAAGAAAAATAACCCAAACAGTTAAGAGTCCAAGACTATATACAATGTTCCACACCCATAGTTCCCCATCTGTGAAAGAGAGGAAAGTGAATTCTGTTCTCTCTTCTCTGGACCAACTTTGGTCATTACAATTACATGGCTTCACTCAGTTTTATAAAAAAAAAAAGAATCTTTAAAAATAACTCCAGATGAGAATAGAGGGAAGAGAACAAAAGACTCTTAACATACATGTTCTTATCCATAGATTGATCTGTCTTTAAAGGAAAGATTTTGGAAGGAAGGAAATATGAAGGCTGTCTTTATATTTCGACATCAATATGTCAATACCTCAGAAATCTGCAGTTTCATGGGTATGCCAACCCCTTTTATTTATAACTCGTGGTAGGTCTTAGAGTTGCCTGGTGCTCAAAGAGGTCACCCATGATTCTCTATCAGTCTAGCTCTTTGCTAGGTCCTGGTGATACAAATCCAAAGAATGAAATGATTTTCATTTGAAATGGGCTTATTTCATAGTAACATTAATAATAGGACCATATAAAAAGGCTGACCCAGGGAACTGGGACACATTATTATCATGCAATCATCTTAACTCAGAGAGAGTTGGATTTTGAAGTCAGAGTGCCTGTGTTCAAATCTAGGCTTTTACCATCTATGTGACCTTGAGGATGACTCTTCATTCCCTGACCCTCTGGACCCTCGGATGTGAAACGAGGGGGTTGGATTAGATGGTCTCTAATAAGGTTCTTAGTAGATTTTATTATATGATCCTATTATCATTAACCTGGGACATATACTCCTATTACAAAGTAGCTATAAAGTGGAAAATGGCATCTTCAACAAATCTTTTATTGTACTGTCTTCCTTTTTGTTTCTGTTTTCATTCCCATTGCTTGGCCTGGCATATACTAAGTGTTTAATAAATGCTTATTGACTCATTTGACTGAGTAGCTATCCATTTTTCTAATGAGTCCCCTCATTGAATTGATGAGATTACAGGATATGGACCTTTGTTGGAAGGGCACCTCTCCTAGAGGTAGACTTGAGCCCTAACACTTTGTTGAGAAGACACAGGAGACTACTGATTGGGGCTGACTCTAAGATGATTGGTGACTGAGAATCAGATGGGACTTTTATCAGAAGACCTATCTCTTATCCATGGTGTATAAAAAGTGAATTTTTTTTAAAGCAACCAGAACACTTTTTTCTCATGCTTTTTCTACCTTGGATTTCCACGACTAGAGTACATCAAAGTGAGGGGGAAAGGAGGGAATCTATCTGCCTCTTTCTCTCTTACCCACTTCCCCAAGAAGTAATGGCAATTTGTAGGAGATACGTGTGGTGAGCCTAGAGGGGAGTCCTTGGACCTCCAAGCTGCCTTCTTCTGCCTTTTTCTTTCTTTTTCTGAACACAGGTCAGAGACTAGAGTTCCTAACAATGGACTTTACAACCTCAATACATGTAAACTGCTAGGACAATGATAGGATCCCTGCAGAAACACAAGGCAGTGGTAAGCATATACTTGTCTGTAGTCTGAGAAAAGAGATCCTGAGAGTGGACTTTCCCAGTCTTCAGATGACTCTGTAAGTTATCCCCAGTTCAAGAGTTCCTGAGTTTGAGTGTTCAGGTACTGGTTTCCTAAAGAGACAAGATTTACTGATGTATTATAGCTCTTAGAGGAAGAATAGGACAGTCTTCAAAATTCCTTCACTGCATCCTATTTAAAGAACAAAGCCAATGAATTGCTTACATAGTACAGGTGAAGGTTGCTTAGCACCCCCTAATGTGTGTGGGTTTTTTTTTTCCAGGATGGAGTCTAATGGGTGATTTAAGTGTTCTATCTTTATTTGTCAAAAGACACCAATGAGTCCTTGGTATCATGTAGTTTCTGTAAGGGTGAAATAAAGGTTATCCTGTTCCCAATACCTGTATTGTACTTTGAGTGATTGTGTGGGATTTGGTGACCATATTACCTACATTTGGGAAAACCTACTCACAAATTGTGGTAGGAGCAATATTTGTAACCTGTCTTCCCAAGCAAATTAGGCTAATTTTTCATCAAAAATCTTTGAGGGGCAGCTAGGTGGTACAGTGGATAGAGCTCTAGCCTTGGAGTCAGGAGGACCTGAGTTCAAATCTGGCCTCAGACACTTGACACTTACTAGCTGTGTGACCCTGGGCAAGTCACTTAACCCCATTGCCTAGCCAAAAAGCAAAAAAAAAAGTCTTTGAGACGTTCTTCAAGATTTGGTTGACTTGGGGGATTAAAGGCTCACATGATTGATGTTACTTTATCGCTTGAATACTAAAAGGCCACCAAAAACATCAAGGGCACTCTGAGGGTTGGCTTGTGGATCATAATGGGGAACCCAGGCAAGGCAGTTTCTCTCAGATGAATCATCTTGATGTATCCTGAATACCTATCCTTCTTGAGTATCCTTCTTCTGTAATTGTGACTAATGGTAAATCTCTCTCTGTGTATGGAAAAAGGATTAGACTTTTTTTTTCTTGTTTTGCCCCAGGGGGTAGAATAATAATAGCTAGCATATGTAGAACCTAGACTTTTGCCAAGTTCTTTATATATTGTGTCTCATTTGATCTTCACAACAACTCTGCGATGAAGATGCTATTGTTATCCCCATTTTACAAATGAGGATACCCAGGCTCAGCAATGTTAAATGACTTTGCCAGACTCATACAACTGAAATGTTTGCCAAGATGCCAATTTAGTCTTGTTATTCAGAAAAGCTTTCTAATAATTAAGAGTCCTTCAAACTAAAGTGGGCTTCCTGAGGAGGTGGCAGGTTCCCTCTTCTTGGAAGTCTCCAAGCAGAGGATTGAAACCACATGGGATGTAGTTTATAATGGAAATTTGAAGACAGGACTATGGTTTGTACAGTAGATGGCCACTGAGATTTCTTTCAACTCTAAAAATTCTATGACTTAAATAGAATCCTTTTCCCACGGAGTTCCAAAAACTCCGCATCTCTTGAATCTTTACAGCTTCCCTTGTTGGTAATAAGAACATCAATCGATTAATCAATCAATTACTTCTTGAGCTACTCTGTGGCCCTAGCTATGCAGGCAATGTAATAGCCTAAAAAGTTTATCCATTGAGCCCAATTTTCCCTCATTTGTAAGAGGACGTGGTGGGCCAGATGATCCCTGAGGTCCCTTCAACTTTAATATCCTATGATCCTTATTATCCCACTGGGGAAAACTTTTCCTACTACAGAGGAAGCCAGAGCTAAGCTGAAAGACCATCACTATAACTCAATTCTATGGAAAACATTCATGGTTGTGAAGTATTTGCATACATCATCTCTGGACCTTTTCTGTTTATTTTTTATTTTAAATAATTATCAAGCATTTATTTTTTTCTCCCTCCAACCTCCTCCACCCATTGGAAAGGAAGGAAGGAAGGAAGGAAGGAAGGGACAGAAAGTTCCTTGTATCATATGAGCATAGTGAAGCAAAACAAATTACCATGTTGGCCAAATTCAAAAAGACATCCATTATTCTGCATATTAGTCCATCGCTTATCTGCCATGTGATAGGCAACATTCTTCATCATCAGTCCTCTGGAATTATGGCTGATTATGCAGTTGATGATCAGGGTTCTTAATCTCTCAGAACTGTTCATTTTTACAATATCGATGTTATAGTATAAACTGTTCTTTCGGTTCTGCTCACTTCACTCTACATGAATTATACAAATCTAGATCTCTCTACAAATGCCTTTCTGCATTTCTTAAAACGCGATAGTGTTCCATTACATTCATATGCCATAATTGGTTTACCTTTTCTTTAATTGATGGGCGTTCCCTTAGTTTCCTGTTCTTTGCCGTTGCAAAAAATAGCTACTATAAACATTTTTGTACATGTAAGATCTTTTCCTCTTTCTTCGATCTCTTTAAGGTATGGGACTAGTACTAGTATCTCTAGGTTAAAGGACATGCACTGTTTAGTAATTTTCTAGACATAATTTCAAATTGCTTTCCAGAATAGATGGACCAGCTCTCAGCTCCACCGATAGTGCCTGTTTTTTCCAAAGCCCCTCTAACCTTCATCTTTTTCCTTTTTTTGTCTGTTTTGCCAATCTGATGGGTATGCGGTAGATCCTCAGAGTTACATAAATATTCATTTCCCCAATTATTAGTTATTTGGAGTATTTTTAAAAATATGGCTATGGATAAATTGCTTTTTGTCCTTTGAGAACTTCCTATTCACATCCTTGGACCACTTGTCAATTGGAGAATCATTGGCTCGTCAAACAGCCTTATGAGGAGTATGGGAGGCTTACTCAAGGTCACACAGGGTTTGAACCCAGGTCCTTTTCTACTGAGCCAGAGATCTTTCTATTGTGTTCTATTGTCTTTTCTATGTAGAGATAGGAAAGTCATTCCTCCACCCAAAAATCTCTCAGCAACTCCTAGTTGTCTACCAAGTAAGGTTCAAACTCCTTTGACTGGCATTCAACATCTCCCACTGTCCGGCACCATCTTACCTTTCCAATCTTGTCTCATGCTACTAATAATTCACGTGGTTCTAATATAACTGGATCTGTCTCTATGACTCTGCTCTGACTGCTCCATATACCCAAATAGTTTCCTCCCACATGTTGAAATAAAGTCTGCTCTGCCTCCTTCCAGAAGTCTTCCCTGATTCTTCCAGGTTGTAATGACCTTTCCCCCTTTTCTCACCCTTGGACATGACTTAGAACTGCATTTTCATTGCTTTCATGAATTTATCACGTTACTTCTGAAGAGTTATATGCCCCCATGAGGACAAGAGTAACCTATGTAAATTCATTACCTCCCCAGTGCCTAGTACCATATTGTATACACTACAGGTGTTTGGTGAGTTGAATTACCCAATATCACACTACTAATAAGTAGCAGAATTGGGATCAGAATCCACATCTTTTGACTCCAACACTAATACCCAGCTCCATTGGGTCCAGTCCAAGTTATTTGAACTAGCATTTATATTGGGACAAGAGACTCTTAGCAATTTAAAAAATAAAATGATTTAGCAAGAACATTTAGGTACTACCTTGTGGTACCAGATAATCCCCTAATGGAATATCTATACCATATCACTTTGCTTTGTGTGAATTGGTGATTTTCTACCTTATAATTTTTGCTTGAAAGGATTTTCAAATGTGGGGCTATCTACACTGTGCTACCAGTTGTCACTATGGATCAAAAACTTTTTTCATTTGGCTATATTCCTTTGAACTTCTCCATCTCAGCCCTAGGAATCTCATCATCTCATAAGATCACACCAGCCCTGGTAACTACACTTCATCAGTACTTTCTGCCTCTGGAGTTCCTCTAATTGGAGGGTGGAGGAAGGAACTCCTTCCAAAAGCTCCATTTAAGGAGGGCACCCAGGCCAGCCATCTCTTCATTTCCCACCTGGCTACACCCTGTTAGACTTCTCCTTCATGCCCCCTTACTGAGTACCTTCCCTTTTTGTCCCACCCCTTCCAGCTTCTTTTTGTGCATTGGCTTCCCCCATTCAATTATAAGCTTCCTGAGGACAGGGACTGTCTTTTTTGTACTTAGTATACTGTCTAGCACATAATAGATGTTTAACAAAAGTTTATTGACTGACTAGACTGACAAATCACTTTGTTTTCATAAATTATCTCATAATAATCTGTTAAATTTCTCAGTATGAGCATTTTATACCCGGAAGTTAGCATGAACTAGAACCCTGTGTGTTGGCCTGGGATGGGATTGAATGTTCAAAGAAAGAGCTACTTCTGTTGTTAGTTTCTAAATGATGAATGTGGGAGGTTAGCAATACACACAAACCCAAAGAAACTTGCCCCTTGATGTTAAGCTTCATATGTATTAATTGGTTCATTTGGAGATAGGCTGTCATGATTGAATGTTGAGGAACCTGTAGAACCACTCAAAACCTTCCTAGCTCTGGTTTCAGATAAGAAGGATAAACAAAACTCTGTCCAAACTGAAAACAAGTTCTATTGTGTATTCTGTGTACCTCTGCCTTTTACATTTATACAAAACTAATAGGAGGAGTTGAATCCTGACCAAGCCCCCAACCCAAGATGTAATCCCTGAAAGTAAAAGGTAGACAGTAATAACATGTTAAACTTAGTGTAGATACATATATACCTAAATCCCTTAAGAAAGTGGGGAAAAATTCCTTAACTGAATTAGAAGAGAAGTCGGGCCATTAATTGATCAAAAGATTGGTGGTTCCAGGGTGGTCTTTAAAAGACAATTGAACAGTTCATCCTGAAGAGTTCATCAGTTCTAGAGAGTTCCAACATGTTTGAGACATATTCATCAAGGAGGAGAGAGATAAACTCTATGCAAACACAAACACAGAGAAAAGCAGTATTCATAGAAGGAAGTAGCTTCAAGAATCAAGACCTGGAACCAGCTTGACCATTGAGTATCCAACTGTGGAGAGTAGGGGACCATGGGAGCCCACCTGATCAACCTGCCAAGCACAGACATTGAGGCCAGCACGGAACAATGTGAGAGGACTCTACAAGAATTCAAAAGGCATTGAGGGCCGGCAGCGCTATAGGCAAGATTGACCTTGGTCATATTGTAATCTGAGTTTGTGCCCAGTCTTTCCGTGAGCAATATGTGTATTTGTAGGAGTGTACACTCCAGATTTATAGAGGGATTATTTTGTAGCTATTATTCTTACTGTGCCGCCTTAGTAAATATCATTGCTTAGAGCTAATTGTGTTTACAGACTATTAAAGGGGATCTCACCAGTGGGGACACATGAGCTATATAGTTTTTTGTTTGTTTTTTGTTTTTTGTTTTTTGTTTTTAGTAGTTCATAGAGGAACAATATAAATGAAAGGGGAACTATGTTCTAGGGAACCCTACTTACTAGTGTAAGTGTGAGTTGATGAGAGCAGCTTTCCTAGAATGAGCGCTACTCAAATAGATCCTTAAATTCTGGATGTATTATAAGCACCTCTTGAGAGGTCTAACTGGTTTCATGTGTATATAATGAGTCAGAACACTTAGGTTCAAATCCAGGTGCCCCTACTTTTAACTTTGAACAAGTTATTTAAACTTTTTGACACTTTTTCCTCACCTGTAAAATTGGATGAATAATTTATGATATCTGGTCTACCTACTTCATGGGATTTTGTAAGGATCAAGTAAGACAAGAGATGTGAAAATCCTTTGAAAATCTGAAAGTACTACACAGATGTGAGATCGAAGAATCATAGAATGTCAGAATTGGAAGAGAATTCAGACATCATCTCATCCAATGGGTTCATTTTACAGATAATGAAGGTGGGGCCTCAAAAGAGGCAACTTAAGGTCACAAAGGTAGAGATGGGATTTAGATGAGGTCTTCAGACCAACTCTGCATTTCTTCCAATAAATCATTTTCTATCTATGTTCATAGGTTCAGATATTAATAGCTTAGAGGGGGTAAGGAAACTTGGAAGTCATGCAGTCAGACTTGCCTTAGCTTTCCCTTAAGCCTCTCCAAATACCTTCAAGCAATGACTCTAAACAAATTCCAGAGTGGCAGAACCCACAAAAAGAGTGAAACAAATTTCCAACCCAAGACAGCTTAGGTCAGCAGGAAAGGTCTATTGCACCAGGATGAGAGCAGAGCTCAGTCCAGTGCAGGCTGACCTAGCACAGACATGGCCCCAGCAAACCAGGAGCAGGCCTTGGGGTGACCGAATCAGTGGCAGCGGTGGGAGTTTCCAGACCCCCTCTGTCCACACACAGTAAGGGGACTGGACAAGGGGTCAGAAGAAGATTTACAAGGGTCCCTTTGCTGGTGCCCAGGCAGGCCTCTGTTCCGTTGCTTATACTTGTATCTGAGTTGCAGTCCTGGGTCTTCATCCCAGTGCAAGGAGGAACACTAGCACAGCAGAACTTGTGGCTGCAGGAGACCAGGGACCCTGGTCACAGTTCTAGGGTTGAAAAGAGTGCTTGTGGTCACTCATAGACCAGTGCACAGTACAGGAGAGTAGGAAACATACCTCTTCCTAGATCATACCACCTTGGAAGAACCAAAAACTTAGAGGTCCCCAGAATTACCTCTGAAAACAGCTGCACAAAAAACCTGAAGCTTGGGATAGTGCCCCCTCCATTCAGGAAGCAGGGTCCCACTTTAGCATAGAATTAAAAGTCAGGAAATAGCCCAGAAAATGAGCAAACAAAAAAAAAATTCTCACCATATAAAGTTACTATAGTGACAAGGAAGATCAAAACACACACTTGGAAGAAGACAACAAAGTCAAAACTTCCGCATCCAAAGCCTCAAAGAAAAATATGAATTGGTCTCAGGCCATGGAAGAGCTCAAAAAGAATTTTAAAAATCAAGTAAGAGAAGTAGAGGAAAAATTGGGAAGAGAAATGAGAGTGATGCTAGAAAACCATGAAAAAAGAGTTAACAACTTAGTAAAGGAGGCACAAAAAAAAATGCTGAAGAAAATAGCACCTTAAAAAACAGAATAGGCCAAATAGTAAAAGATGCACTGAAATCCAATGAAAAGAATGCTTTGCAAAGCAGAATTGGTCAAATGGAAAAAGATATATAAAAATACACTGAAGAGAACTCCTTAAAAAGTAGAACTGACCAAATGGAAAAGACGGTACGAAAGCTCACTGAAGAAATAATTCCTTAAAAGTTAAAATTGGACAAATGGAAGCTAATGACTTTATGAGACATCAAGAAACAAACAAAATCAAAAGGATGAAAAAATAGAGGAAAATGTGAACTATCTCATTGGAAAAACAACTGACCTGGACAATACATACCAGAGAAAAAATTTAAGAGTTATTGGACTGCCTGAAATTCATGATCAAAAAAAGAGCCTAGACATAATCTTTCATGAAATTTTCAAGGAAAACTGCCCTGATATTCTAGAACCAGAGGGTAAAATAGAAATTGAGAGAATCCATTGATCACCTCCTAAAAAAGATCCCAGTGGGCAGCTAGGTGGCATAGTAGATAGAGCACTGGCCCTGAAGTCTGGAAGACCTGGGTTCAAATCTGGTGTCAGACACATAACACTCACTACCTGTGTATGACTCTAGGCAAGTCACTTAACCTCAATTGCCTCACTTAAAATAAATAAATAAGTAAATAAAAAGATCCCCAAATGAAAACCTCCAGGAATATTAGAGCCAAATTCCAGACCTCCCAGGTCAATGAGATAATACTGCAAGTAACCAAAAAGAAACAATTCAAATATTGTAGATCCACAGTCAGGATAACACAAGATTTAGCAGCTTCTACATGGAAAAATCAGAGGGCTTGGAATATGATATTCTGGAGGGCAAAAGAGCTAGGATTAAAACCAAGAATCACCTATCTTTCAGGGGGGAAATGGATACTCAATGAAACAGAGGACTTTCAAGCATTCCTGATGAAAAGACCAGAGCTGATAGAAAATTTGATGTTCAAATATAAGATGAAAAAGAAGCATAAAAAGGTAAACAGGAAAGAGAAATCATAAGGCATTTGATAAGGTTAAACTGTTTATATTCCTACCTGGGAAGAGATATTTATAACCACTAAAAACTTTCTCATTATTAGGGCAGTTAGAAAGGGTATACGTAGAAAGCAGAGGTGTGAGTTGAATGTGATGGTATGACTGTCTAAAAAAATAAAATTAAGGGATGAGAAAAAGAAATCCTCTGGGAGAAGGGGAAAGGGAGAGGCAGAATGGGATAAATTATCTGACATAAAAGAGGCCTGAAAGAGATTTTACAGTGGAGGGGAAAATGGGGGAAGTGGAGAAGGAAGCACATGAGCCTTACTCTCATCAGAATTGGCTCAAGAGGGAATACTATACATACTCAGTTGGGTGTAGAAATCTATTTTATGATACAAAAAAGTAGGAGGGGAAGGGGATAAGAGAAGAAGGGGGGGTGGAGCTGATAGAAGGGAGGGCAGTTTGAGGGTGGTAAAAGTCAGAAGCAAAACACTCTTGAGAATGGACAGAGTAAAGGAGAGAGTAGGATAAACGGAAAGAAAATAGGATGGAGGGAAATACATAGTTGGTAATCATCGCCGTGAAAAAAAGTTTTTACAGCAAGTTTCTCTGACAAAGACTTCATTTCTCAAACATATAGAAAACTGAGTCAAATTTATAGGAATAAGAGCCATTCCTCAATTGATAAGTGCTCAAAGATAGATATGAACAGGCAGTTTTCAGACAAAGTAATCAAAGCTCTCTGTAATCATATGAAAAAAAATGTGGAGGATTCTGGGAAGATGGTGGAATAGGTCAGAAAATTTCAAGCTCTCAAGATTTTCCTCCACAAAAGAGATAAATCAGTGCCTCCGGGTGAACTTAGATTCATGAAAACAAATAAGAGTAGGGGCAGAAGAGGGGTCCTCCTGGGACAATTGGAGAAGATCGGAAGAAAAATCCCAGATGAGATTGCCTCCCTGTGAAAAGTAAACAGGCTAGGACAAATGGAAGCTAGGGTCCACTTCAAAAACAAGGGCCAAGCCATGGGGTTAACTGGCTTGGGAGGCTGCCTTGCCCCAGCCACAGGAACTTTTACCCCAGGACAGTGAGGGGAGTTGGGCATCTGACCTAGGGAAGATTGAGGGAACCTCTGCTGACAAGGAACACCAGACCCAGCTGTGTTGCCGAGACTTGGTGGGAGTGAGAAGGAACTAGCACATGCAAGGTGAGTGCAGAACCAGTGGAGTGGGGATGCCTCTGCTGTGGGCACTTACAGGAGGCTGGAAATCTTGGTTTGAGTTCAAGGTCAGAAGGGTGAACTGAAGAGGATTAGAGGCACCATCCCCCATACCCCAAGACTAGATGAGATTATAAAAACTAAACTTAAAAAAAATCCACAGGCAAAGGAGAAAGAATCCAACTATAGAGAGCTACTACGGGAATAGAGAAGATTGGGGTGCATCTTCAGAGGAGGATAATGAAGCAATGAAACCCTCTTCTACTCCAAAGAATAATGTTAAATGGTCACCTGCCCAAAAAAGAACTCATTAAAGAACTTAAAAAAGACTTTAAAAATCAAGAGATTGAGGAAAAACTAAAAAGAAAAAGAATAGTATAAGAAAAACAAAAAGATTATGAAAAGAAAGTCAACCAATTAGAAAAGGAGATCCAGAATCTTAAGGAAGAAAATGACCTCTTGAAAATTAGAATTGGGCAAGGGGAAACCAGTGAAGTTATAAGAGTTGAAGAAATATACATACATATATATACACACACAAATATATGTATGTATATATATATATATATAAAATGAAAAAATAGAAGATATTGTGAAACATCTCCTAAGAAAAACAATGGATCTAGAGAACAGATCAAAAAGAGAAAACATAAGAATAATTGAAATACCCGAAAGTTCTAATAAAAAAAAAAGAATCTTGATACAGCAATACAAGAAATAATTAAAGAAAATTGTCCTGAAGCATTACAACAAGAGGGGAGAGTAGAAATAAAAAAAAAAAATCTACCCATCACTACCTGAAAGAGATCCTACCAGGAAAACTCACAGGAATATTATAGGAATATTATAGTCAAATTCTGAAACCCCTAGATCAAGGACAAAATATTACACACAACAAGAAAAAACCAATTTACATATGGCCACATGTTAGAATCACACAAGACCTAGCAGTGGAGATACTAAAAGATCACAGGTCTTGGAACACTATATATAGAAGAGCAAAAGAACTGGGCTTCTGGCCGAAAATATCATACCCAGCAAAGCTAAGCATAATTCTAAATGGAAAAAAAAAAGAAGGACATTTGATTAATTGTCAGACTTTCAGGTCTTTGTTAAAAAAAACAAAAAAAACAAAAAACCCTGAACTCAATAGAAGATTTAACATACAAGAGCCAAGAGAAATGTAAGGTACATACCAATGACCAATTATAAGGGACTCAATAAGGATAGAATGTTTACCTTTTAGGTATGAAAAATGTAAAACCTATATCTAAGATTGTTACTAGTAATTAGGTAACTTATAAGGGAGATGGGGGTATTCCTGAGGATGATATGACTCCAAAAAGTAAAACCATTCAAGTAAAAGAGTAATTATCTTTTACAAATGAGGTGCAAGAGGAAGAATCAATACAGAGGAATGAGATGGGGGAGAAGGGCTGTTAGTTCTGGAAACTTACTCTCATCTGGAATGGGTTTAAGAGGGGAAAATACTTATACATTTAGAAGAGTATAAAAGTCTTCTAAATTTAGAAAGAAATAAAACTCTAAGGGAATGGGGAGGAGGGAGAGGATAAAGGAGGGATCTTTAAAGGGGAAGGTATGGGAATAGGTTAAAAGGGGGATATAGAAGGTGGTTTAAATTTAGGGGAATGGGAAGATAAGGGGGGAATTGCTGGAGTGGGGGTAAGTTAAGTAATAGGAGAATAAAGTAGCAGGTAGAAGTAAAGCAGAGGAGTTAGGAGAGATAGGAAAAAAAGAGATATGCACAAACATAAAAATAAGGATTAGGAGTAGAATCTCTTAGGGAAAGTATATGTTTTACATATATATATGTATGCATATATTTATGTATGTGTATATATGTATAAGTGTATGTATATATCAATACCTATATATAAATATATCTAATGTTCAGTTGCAGCCTTGGAGTAGTGGGTAGGGGGAAGAGAGGGGAAAAAAGAACAAAGTAAAAAATGTGCAGCAGAGAACAAAAGAAAACCTACAAGGAAGCAAAGAAAAGATGGACAGCTTTCAACATAATAAACAGTATTTAATATATAGGCTTTCTTGAAATGAAAAGTGATAGCTATATAATTTGAATCCTCTCCCATGTTCTGCTATGCACATGACTTATTTTTGTTTTTTCTTATTTTATATTTAAGTTTATAATGTTTTTTCTTTTCTTATTACATATTTAAATTTTAGTATTTGTCTAAAATAAAAATTTTTTAAAAAGAAGAAAAAACGTGCTAAATCACTATTGATGAGAAAAATGGAAATTATAACAACTCTGAGGTTCTATTTCACACCTGTCAGACTGACTAACATGACAGAAAAGGAAAATGACAAATGTTGGAGAGGATGTGGGAAAATTTCAATGATAATGTGCTGTTGGTGAAGTTGTATACTGATTCAACCATTCTGGAGAGTAATTTGGAACTATGCCCAAAGGGCTATAAAACCAAAGAGTATGCCCTTTGACCAAGCAATATCACTACTAGGTCTGTATCCCAAAGAGATATAAAACAAAAAGGGAAAGGATTTACGTGTACAAAAATATTTATAGTAGCTCTTTTAGTGATGGCAAAGAATTGGAAGTTGAGGGGATGTCCATCAATTGGGAAACAGCTGAACAAGTTGTATATGATTGTGATGGAATACTATTGTGCTAGAGAAAATGATTAGCAGGATGCTCTCAGAAAAACCTGGAAAGATTTACATGAACTGAGGCAAAGTGAAATGAACAGAACCAGGAGAACATTCTATACAGTAACAGCAATATTGTATGATGATCAGCTGTAAATAACTTAGCTATTCTCAGCAATACAATGATCCAAGACAGTTCTGTAGGACTTCTGATGAAAGGTGCTGTCCATCTCCAGAAAAAGAACTGGTAGAGCCTGAATGCAGATCAAAGATACTTTACTTTCTTTATTTTTCTTCTTCTTGGTTTTTTTTTTTTGTTTGTGTTTTCTTTCACAGAATGACCTACATGGAAATGTGTTTTGTGTGACTATGCATGTATAACCTATGTCAAATTGCTTTCTCAGTGATGGGGGAAGGAGGGCAGGAAAAGAATTTGGAACTCAAAATTTGAAGAAAAAATTGTTAAAATTGTTTTTACATGTAATTGGGGAAAAAATCAAATATTAAATAAGAAAAAAAAAGAAGTCATACAATCCAACCTCCTTTTATAGACGAGGAAACTGAGACCCAGAAAGGTTATGACTTGCTAAAGATCATACCAAGAGTGACAGAGCACCAAGATGTGTGCGCCTAATCTATCAAATAATTTTGAAAGCTCATACTGTTCCTACTGGTTCTATTTAAGAGGTCAGAGGAGAAGAAACAAAGGACCAGCCCCAATCTGACTATCAGAGAAACACAGAGTCCCTCCCTTTGCGACATAGAGTTTAAAGCCTTAGGCTTTGTTCTCCACAACCCGGAAGATTAATCTTGGGAAATAGGTAGGGATGTGTCGGAGCCAGCTCTTAGAAGCTCCCAAGAGACAATTAAAATTTTTTTCATCATGATCATTTACACTCAAAAGTCAACAAATGCTGAAAATCAGGGCTTGATTTATTGTTTTGTTGGTTATCTAGACTGAAGGAAGTGATAAGAGAAAAACATTAATAATACAGATCATACCTAAAAGTATGGTGTGTGTGTTATATTTTCCTAGAGAGCCAGTTTTGAAATATTTACCAGCATACCATTGGAGGTAGGTATGGCTGCTCAGAGGTTAGACCCAGTCCTGGGCAAAGGTTGATAAGCCTAGGGTGTCCGAAAAGAGTGCCAGAGGCCAGGCCTATCCAGGAATTCCTTTGGAGTACTTTGAGACTGTAGCTGCAGGCACAAATTCAGCACATAGGTAAAAAAATCAGGTTCATTCAGTATATACTCAGGACCAAGATCTTAGGGAAATCAGGGATAGTGACTGGTGAATTGTTCTTGGGTAGAAAGTAACTCCAGGGATTTGATCATATGGGAATTTACATAAAAACAGGGTCTAAGAAGTCTTCTCTTTTCCCAGCCTTTACTCAGGGACTTAATCACGGCTGGGGCCTGATACTGAATCAGTCCCACCAAGGCAAGGGTGGTTCCCAGAGGGAGAGGGTACAAAGGTCCTGATATGCTAATTAGGCAACCCTAAGGTGCCGAGGAATCCTGATACTAATGGATCTGGGCCATCGTGACCTCCATGCAGGGTACTTCAGGATAAGCTAACAATGTCACTGCAAACCCTTTTACAACCTTTTCCCAATCTGTATTTCCAGTTTTATCATATCCTAATTCTATAACTCTCTGATCCATCCAAAATGGACTTATCTCTGTTTCTCCCACGTGGTGTGACACTCCATCTCCCTTCTCTGCTGGCCATCACCCATGCCTGGAATGCACTCCATCCTCCCCTTTGCCTCATAGAAACTCTCTCTTCCTTTAAGACACAACTCAAGCATCATTTTCCTGATCCCATATGCACTGAGTTTTTAAAAGGATTTGCTTTGCCCTAATGATGAGGGACCAAGGTGCTTATCATGCAGAGCAAGGATTGTTAGATGGAAGAAGACAAGCTACACATGGCGATGGCAGGAGTCACTGGAAATCATGGCATTTCTTGGGGGAATGGAGAACAAGTCTTGTGAGGCAAGCCAGCTTCTGATACCCAAGCCAGAGTGTGAAGGTCTATGACAATTTGGCAACTTTTTATTGAAATACAGATCCTGTAAGACCGGAAATATTTCGGACAGGGGGCATAGGGACCTGAGTAGAAAAGTGGGCAGAATTCCCAAATGGAGAGATCACAAGATATGAAATACACATGTTGCCTTAACTTGAGGTTCCAACTCCACTAACACCACTAGGTAACCCCTTGTTGGTATGGCGAGTTTGATTGCGCAGGTAAGCATAGGGCTCTTTTTAGACCTATTCCCTTGCTACCCGGCCCTCACATGAAAGTCCCACTTTGATTCTTTATGTGCTTTAACAAATATTCTTTCTGTTCCAGTATTTATTAAAAGATTATAGCTTTCAAGAGAGAAACTGCATAGTGAGATTTAAAATGAGCTGGATACTGATGTTCCCAAAGTAACTTCTGGGAGAAGGTCAGCGTGAACCAGAGAGAATAAAAAGTGAGGATTCTCTAAGACTGACCTCAGGGCGGTGTAAGTCCCAGATCTTCAGTTCCAGAGTGAAAGGTTACAAGGCTAACAACGAAGTACTCAGATTAAACCTCTATTATCCCGTCTTTTCCCTACATAACTGGGCCACGTCCTTATTTTTCTCATTTCAAAAATGTTTTATTGATACTCTTTTTAAAAAACATCATTATCACTTCCTGATGACTTATCCCTCCTCTGAAGAGACCTCTCCTTTTTAACAAAGAAGTCGAATTAAACAAAATAAATCAACACTTGGGCCATATCTTAGCGAATACTTTATCCTGTCCACTATTTCTCTGCTGGAGAGGCAGGAGGCAGATCACACACATCTTTGATTGATTGATTGATTGATCTTGAATGAAATCAGTTAAGTCATTTCTTACTCAAACCACAATTTTTGCAATCTGTTCAGGTCTATGCTGAGTCTTTCCTTCGCCTCTTGGGTAATAATAGTAATAGCCAGCAAGGACTGCTGTGTAGAAGACAATATCAAGTACTGCCCTACTTTACAAATATTATCTCATTTGATCCTCACAACAACCCTATGAGGTAGGTGCTAATATTATTTCCATTTTAGAGAGGCGGTAACTGAGGCAGACAGAGGTTAAATGACTTTCCCAGGGTCACACAGCTAATAAGTATATGAGGTTGGATTTGAATTCAGGGCTTCCTGGCTCCAGACCCAGTGCTGTGCCACCAGTTGTTCACTATGCCACCTAGCTAGCTTTGGGTCATCAAAACTATTGATTCTTCAGAGAACCTGGTGTTCTATGATTCAGAATTATATAACATCCTTGAAAGAAGATCAGTATTAAAAAGATGGCATTTTGTGTGTGCGTGTTAAGGTAAAGTTTGGGATCCTTGAAAATACTACACAATGTCCCAGTTGCAATTCTAATTGGTGCAACCACTCTGGAAAACAATTTCCCAAGGAGGTAACTGACAAACAGAAAGGCTCCATAAACATCGATATATTTATAACAACAGGCTTTTTTGTGTGTTGTCAAAGAACCAGAAACAAAGTAAATGATCAACTACTGAGATTTCACTAAACAAATTGTGGTAGGTGAATGAAATGGAGTATTACTGCATTGTAAGAAATGATAATGTGATAAATATAGAGAAGTTTTAAGGAAAAACTTATAATAACTAATGCAAGGTGAAGTAAGCAGAACCAGGAAAATAATATACACAATGATTATAACCACAAAAACAGAAATAAGATGAACAGCAAAACAATCTAAATTTGAATTTGTGAAATCATAAAGACCAAGCCTGTCACCAAAGCAGATGTATGAGAAGACACCTCCCATCCTCCTTTTATAGAGATGGATGTCCATGGAGGAGGAAAATTGAATATGTCAGATGTTTTCTTTTTTTTTTAACAATATATTTTAATTGATATATTTTGTTTTTACATCATGCAAATATTCCCCAAATACCTCCCTTTAATCTCTTCCAGAGAGGAACCATGATAACATTTTTTGTTTTTTGTTATAAGAAGGACTTTCTGGGGGTGGGGGTGGGGGTGGGGGTGGATAGAAAAGGGATATAGGGGAGATATAAATTATACAAAAACAAAAGATATAAAAATGTATTTTAAAAAAAGAAATTCTAGTCTACTCTCTTTCTTTTATTCACCTCTAGGCTGAGCTTAATATTTATCTGCAACCAATGCCCAAACTATGACTGCTTGCCTCATGATAAAGAGTTCATGGACTCAGAGTGCAGATTGAGACATTGTTTTGGGGCAATATGGACAGTGGGGGGGAAATCTGCTTTGTTTGACCATACACGTTTGCAACAGTTTTATTTTTCTTTCTGAACTGGGATGATGGAGAAGTGGGAGGGAGAGAAGGCAGATTTTTCTTGTTTGGAAAAAAATTAAATTTAACAAATAGATATGTTGATAGACTAACATAATAAGCTACCCAACTATGTGTTGTAGGGTAGGGCTAGGCAATATAAATTATTTTTATCCATTTTTTTTTTTTTGCTATGGATTGTTAGGCCAATAGTTTTTTATTGTAGATCTCACTGAGGAGACTGTTACCTATAAACAGAAGCATCTGAAGGACTTTGACAGCTAAAGGGAACCTTTCCTCCATTTGGCCTCTGACCAGGACATCCTCCATGACAATAACAAAGACATTTAATGAATATATGAGTAGGAAGTAAGCAGACATAATTGGTAGTGAAATGGACCTGGAGTTTGGACTGTATCCAAATCTAGCTTCAGGTACTAGCTTATGCAATGCTGGGAAAAGTCACTTAACCTCTGTCTGCCTCAATATCCTCATCTGTTAAATGGGCATAATATTGGCACCTACCTCCCAGGCTGTTTAAGGATAATACTTGCAAAACACTTTGTAAACCTTAAAGCTCTATTACAATTTGTACGTGTCTCTCTCTGTTTTATGCCTGCCTTGTATTGATAAGCAGAACATCACTGAACATCATTCTCTAGGATTGTATCATTCAAAGAGTCTTATATTATCTTAACATGCGCAGGGGAAATATTTTGTTGGAGGAGAACCTTTAAGAATGACCTTGTTTTATCATAAATAAAATTAAGCAGTTAGACTAACTGATATTTAATTGATCCTTCCATCTCTAAAGCTATGATACTATGAATCCAATGTTCTCTACTTCCTTCCCTATAACTCTCTGATCCATCCAAAATGGACTTATCTCTGTTTCTCCCACTCTAAAG
>NW_020954551.1:19294179-19307996 GCF_900497805.2 Vombatus ursinus | reverse complement strand
TCTGATCCATCCAAAATGGACTTATCTCTGTTTCTCCCACTCTAAAGCTATGATACTATCCATTTCTAAAGCTATGATACTATGAATCCAAAGTTCTCTACTTCCTTCCCCATGCATGACTGAAGATATGGTCAGCCATAGAAAACTGGACAACAAAACATCTATTAATATATTCATCAAAGATGTAATCATTCTCAGAGATTTCGTGTTGATGAGGAAGAAAACATGTGGGTCAGTAGCTGCTGATGCCGCTTTAGTAGCTTATTTTTTAAAAAATTGTTACAAGTAATCTATGTTTTAAAAAATCTTTTGGCATCATTCATACTTACAGACATCTTAAAAACTCAACTCTTCAGCAATTTAATAATTATTGTTTCTAGCACATATTTCTTTGGTGTGAACTTAAATGTGACTACATGTAGTTTCTGGTTTTCATTCTCTTCTCATATAGAACAATGTACCTAAAAAAAGATAATTATTATTAGAATGGTAAATCGCTGATATTTACATCATATTTTAAAGTTTGCAAAGCACTTCATGTATGTCAGCTCATATGATCTCATGACAGCTCTGTGGGGTAGGTATTATAGGAATTATTTAGTCCATTTTGTGGATAAGGAAACTGAGGCTTAGAGAGTGAGATATATGGGATCATAGGGTAGATTTGAGAGCTAGAAAGGATTTCAAAGTTCATCTAGTCCAACATCATTATTTCATAGATGAAGAAACTGAGGTTCAGGAAAGTTGTGACTTACTCAAGGTCACCCAGGGAAGCAAGACTCAGAGGCAGGATTCAAACCCATGTTTTTCTGACTCCAAATTCAGCTCTTTCCCCACCCTCCTGGGATACATCTCAGTGTTAGAATCAAGCATGGTAATGCCACTATCATTGATGAGACTAGATTGTTATAGAAAGTCAATGAGTCTCTTCCAAATTCTTTTAGTTTGTCATCTTCCTTCTAGCTTAATTGATAAACAATATCTGATGAGTTAATTTTATTTGGTTTCATGTCAAACTTTCTATAGATAGATAGACAGAGACAGATAGACAGAGACAGACAGACAGATAGATAGATAGATAGATAGATAGATAGATAGATAGATAGATATAGAGAAACAGATTTCCGCTCTGTGGAAATTTAAATTAAGGAGTTCATTCATCTCTCAGGGCCTCAGTTCCCTCATCTGTAAATTGATGGGATTGGAACAGGTATCTGAGTATCCTCGTGTCTCTAAAAATCCTACAATTTTCCCTCCCTTGGTAATATTTTCATTTCAAATCTTGACGCTAATTAGAGATTAACAAGATTTGTCCCCCTTAAAAAAATCAAGAAGCAGTCTAACAGGTGGGGAGATTTTATAGGGGAAGAGGGAAGGCATATTTTTTGGACCCCTAAAATTGACAACTGCCTATTCTTCTGGTCTAGTTTATAGAACACTGGGTGATATTTACAAAATGCACCTGGCAAAATATGGCAGGTGGCTGGACTTGCAGAAAAGGAATTTAGAGGCACCATTTCCACTTACCAGAGACCAAATGAGATAAAGAATTGGCCTAAGGGGGATATCCCAGTAAATAGGAAAGATTATGAGTCTCTGTCCAAGGCTCTCAAAAGTACATTATAAATAGAAGTTATGGTTCCAATTTATTGGATGGAGATGTTTTGGCTCTATGCCGTTTGAAAAAAAAATACTGCTCTTAGTTTATGATCAACAGTTTGGGAAAGACGCATGCAGTTCTTGGCAAATATGCTAGGAAAAAATTATGGGATAGGACGAGGATTGCTCTTAGGGAAATTTTAATTCAATTTAATTAGCATTTCTTAAGCTCTTACTATGTTCAAAGTAGTGTGCTTAGGGCTGTGGATGCAAAGATGAAAAATGATAGCCCTTGCTCTGAAGGAGACTCTATTGCTACATGAAATTCTCAGTGTCCCGTCCTTTTCATTTGAATGCAACAGGGCATTGGGATAGAACAGTTACCAATCAATCAATCAATCAATCAATTAGTCTTCATTAAGAACCAACTGTTCAAGGTACCAAGAATACAACAAACAAATAGGAAACAATCCCTACTCTCAAAAAGATGACATTCCATTGGGGGCAGGGTGGGAACGACAATATTTAATTATGTATAGAATTAATACAAAATAAAATTTTTGTTTAGTTGTGCCTGGCTCTTTGTGACCCCATTTGGGGTTTTCTTGGCAAAGATACTGGAGTGGTTTGCCATTTCCTTCTTCAACTCATTTTTACAAATTAGGAAACTGAGGCAAACAGGGTTAAGTGACTTGCCCAGGGTTACACAGCTAGTAAGTATCTGAGGTTGGATTCAAACTCAGGTCTTGCTGACTCTAGCCCCTTCACTCTATCCATTGCACCACCTCCCTGTCCAAAATAAATATAATGTAGCTAAATACAAGGGAGGAAGGGCAAGAGCATTTTGGGGGAAATCAGGAACAGTACCATGAGGAAGGTGCCGCTTGACCTCCCTCCCTTCTTTGCAGGTGGGAGGTGAGAAACTACAGATATGTAATACACATAATAATGTCAGATTTTTCAATGTGTTGGTTAGTTTTGCTGAAGTGTTTATTCCCCCTCTTTTTAATGCCTTATTACTAGGGATGACTCTGGGCTGGGGCGGGGGGTGGGAGGTGGGAAGGGATACATTGAGAAATAAAGGTGATGTCAAAACAAGACATGCCCAAAAAATGTATTAAAAGGGAGCCCAATAAGAAGGTTATTGCCAAAGTCCAAATGCAGGTCTGAATTAAAGCAATGGCTGTGTGCGTGAAGAGGAGATAACATATGTAGAGATACAGTGGAGACAGAAACAAGAAGATTGGCAATATGGGGTAAGGCAGAGTGAGACTGCTGCTGGGGATATATAACTGGAAAATGAGAAAAAAAAACAGTACCTTTCACAGAAATAGGGAAGCTGAACAAAGCAGAAGTTTTGGGCGATAGACAAGATTAGTCTGAAATGTCTCCAGGCCATGCAGTTTGGTAGGCTCTCTATGGAGAGATGGGTGATGTGGGATTGAAACTCAAGAGAGAGACTGAAGCTGGATATCTAGATCCTTGATAATTAAACCCATAGGATCTCAGGGGTCATCCAGAGAGAGAATGCAGCGTTAGAAGAGAAGAGGGCCCAGTACACCCAAAGTTAAGAGATGAGATATCACTGATCAGCCTGCAAAGGCTACTGAGAAGTAATCAGATAGGAAGGAAAACAGGGAGAGAAATCTGTCAATGAAAAATCAAAAAGTATCCAGAGGAGGGTGGAAAGGTCAAGGATTAAGAATGAGAAAGCTCATATGTGTTAAGAAATTATTGACTATTATTATTATATTATTTTTAGGAGAGCAGTTTCAGTTGGTGATAACGTCAGAAGCCAGACCGCAAAGTTGAGGTGTGAAAGGAATGAAAGTAGGGACAAAAAGTATAAATAGATTTTTCTAGGAATTTGGTTGAGAAAGGAAAGAGAGATACAATACGATGGTGTAAAGGGATGGTAGGATCAACTGAAGTCTCTTTAAGAGGCTTGAGCACATCTGAAGGCAGTAGAGAAGGAACAGGGTAGGGGGAAAGACTGAAGATTGAAGAAGGGGGTGGGGATGACTGACTAGGCAACTTCCCATCTTCCCTGGAAGACTGGAGAAGATAGCAAGGGATGGAATCAATGACACATGCAGAGAGACTGGCCACAGCAAGGATAAGGTCCATCTCACCTGAAAAAAGCATGGGGGATGATGGCAAGCAATTTGAGGTGGAGAGAAGAGGAAAAGCGGAAGCTGGTCGTGAATGGCTCCAATTTTCCTAGTAGAGTAAGAGACAAGGTCCTCAGCTAAAAGAGTAGGGGAAGGGGAAAAGGGGGAGGCTTGAGCAGAATTGTCCTAGGAGTATTATGATATACGGTTTCATCGCTCCATTAAGAAATTCTTTTGATGGTATGGTGGTGCTAATCATGAAGAGAGATGTGCAAGTGTGTTTGTAGTTACATAAACTGGTTTGGGTTGGGGTGGGAGGCATGGATTGGCCAATAGCTGGATGAGTGGTTGACTAGTCAGAAGTGGACACTTACTTCACATGTGTCCTGGAAATCTTAGTTAAATTACAGAGTAGAAACACTGGAACAGGAACTCTCCACACTGAGGCATGATAGAAAGAGGATACAATAGTGGTCTTCAAGTGTTTCAAGGGCTCTCAGGGAAGAGAGATTAGCTTTATTCTGTTTGGACCCAAATAGCATGACTAGGATTGATTGGAAGTTATAGAGAGGCGGGTTTTGGCTTATTGCAGGGAATATTTCACTAACAATTAGAGGAGTCTAAAAGTAGAATGACTTGCCTTGGTAAGGAATGACTTCTCCTTCACTAGAAGTCTTCAGGCAAAGACTGAGTGGCGCAATTATTGGTGAAATTGTAGAGGGTATTAATATTCAAGTATACATTGAACTAGATGGCCTCTGAGATCAATCAACCACCCAACAAGCATTTATTAAGCACCTACTATGTACCAGACACTAGAAACAGAGAGACAAAAATGAAACCGACCCACTCTGAAGAATCTCACTAGGGTGAGATAATAGGTATATAAATAAGAAAAATACAAAACATACACAAAATACAAGGTAATTTTTGAAGTGGAGAATGCTAGCAGCTAAAAGAATCAAGAAAGGTTTCATGTAGACAATGTCTCTTGAACAGAATTTGAAGGATTCCCATTCCTACTTTGAGATTCTACGATCTGTGGCAGCACTCTAGTAAGAATTAGAAGACTCGGCTTGTAGTCCATTTTCCCACCAGTTGCTAGCCATGTGAACGTAGACAAGTCCTGTGACTCTGAGATTGCATTTTCTCATCAGTAAAATAATGAGGATTATAATAAGTATTCTCATTATCTTTACAAAGTTGTTGGGAAGGAGTACTTTGATTTAACTACCAGGTGGTTTAACCATCAGCGGTCACTCAGTGGAAAGTACCATTTTTAGGGACTTTTATGGCCCATGCTATGTGGTATGGACATGCTGTCATGGGGTAGTTGGAAGTCCTGAGTATCTAAGGGGCCAGAGAGTTAGGGACTCTCCCACTATTAGCTCTGCCTCTCTCTCTCTAGTCCCCCATTCTGTGAATTTCAGAGGGATGAAGGATTTAAGGTTTTCATCTGCATCCTGGCAGCTTGCCCAGAAGTGGTAGAGCTGGGAACAGCATCTGCTTTAGGAGCTAAGG
This sequence comes from Vombatus ursinus, assembly GCF_900497805.2. Lineage (NCBI taxonomy): Eukaryota > Metazoa > Chordata > Mammalia > Diprotodontia > Vombatidae > Vombatus > Vombatus ursinus. Next base: position 19,302,765 of record NW_020954551.1, on the reverse strand, counting down.
ATAAACTAAATGCATTAAGGAAAAGCAGCTTTAGGATGCTACAAGAGGCCCAGCAGAAACTACTCTACCTAATGGGGTCATATTGAGTACTCCAGCAAATTATAACAATAGTAATAGTTAGCATCTAGATAACACTTTAAGGTTTGCAACATGCTTTACATATCTTAAGTCATTTGATCCTCACAACAACCCTGTGAGAGAGGTGCTATTGCTATCTCCATTTATAGATGAGGAAACTGAGGCATATAGAGGTTGAGTGACTTGCCCAAGGACACCCAGCAAGGGAGTATTGAGGTAGGATTCAATTTCAAGTCTTCCTAACTCCAAGTCCTGTGCTCTGTCCACTGTACCACCCTACTGCCAACAACTATGAGCTACTTCCTTAACACTATACTCTTTAAATCTGAGCCTACTTTTCTCTGGACTCTGTATGTACTGATGGGAAAGTATATTACAGATTTGGGGGCCATGTTTGGCACTAATTCATCTTACAATTACGGTTTTTTTTTTGGGAGGCAAAGTTAAGTGACTTACCCAAGGTCACACAGTTTATAAGTGTCTGAGGCCATATTTGAACTCAGGTCCTCCTGACTTCAGGGCCAACACTCTATCCACTTCATTGCCTAGCTGCCCCTACATAAAGAGGCCATTATCTGATTCATTTCTTATTAAGCCTTAATCATTGAATGGGTACTGCCTCAGTCAACCTGAGGCCTGTTAAAGACCTTAGCTTGAAAAAACCAAAGTGCCCCATTGCATCCTGGACCATCTCCAGTCCTCCTGATCTATATCTGGCCACTGGATCCAGATGACTCCAGAGGAGAAAGTGAGGCTGGTGACTTTGGACAGCCCTCCCTCACTTAAATCCAATTCACTTGCATGTCATGGCATCACCTCCCTGATGGCGTGGTCCTCTTTAAGAATGAAGGACAAATAGCAATCTCTGCAGCTGCTCCTACAATTACGTCTTAATAAATACCCCTTTCTAAAAGCCTGGTTGACTAATTGATATCAACTTATAATCACTAGAGAAACACATTGGTAAGGTCTCATAATTTATAGTATTAAAGAAAAAAAAACCAGCCTCCTGTGCCTGGAATACTGAGGGGATAAGAAATTAGCACAATGCCTCGTACATACTAAATACCTCTTACTGATTGATTTTTTTTTTGTCTCAATGATTGCCCATTAAATGACTCTAAACCTAAATTTCTTCCCCATTCTCCCTCTAGGAGCTCTCCTTTGTAACATATAAGTATAGTCAAATAAACTAATATATTGGCTATATTTTAAAATGTATATCATATTTTGCACCCCTAGTCCTTCACCTCATTGCTGAAATGCGTGAGACAAGCTTAGTTATCAGTCTTTTGTAGTAGCCACACTGATCAGAATTCTTAAGACTTTCAAAGTTGTTTTCCTTTATATTCCTGGGATTACCATGAAATTATTTTACTACTTCTACTACTCATTTCATATCATATTAGTTAGTACAATTCTTCCCAAGCTTCCCAAGCTCTCTGAATTCTTCATGTTCATAATAATATTCCATAATATTCATATACTATAATTTGTCAGCCATTCTGCCACTGATGAGCACTCAATTTATTTCCAGTTCTTGCTACCACAAAACATGTGACTGTCAATATTTTTGTACATCTGGATCTTTTACCCTCTGTCTTGGATCTCTTGGGGGTATATTTCTAGTAGTACCAAAGCTTTAGATTATTTCTGCTCTCGAGAAGGCAGTTTGAAGCATCGTTCGGCACACAAGACTGCTCCAGGGACACCCATAACACAGGAGAAAACAAGCAGAGACGTACGAAGAAAATCATATAGGACCCTAGATACCTTAAAAAACCTCTCTCTTCTTCTAAGACATACCGTTCCCCTGATGTGATATGATGGGCCAGTCTTGACAAATACCATGGAAAAGGCTCACTTCTCCAGGCTGTTATCTACTGGCTTTGAGCATGAAGAGAGAGGAATGTTCTCAATTACTGACCACAGCTGCTGCTTCTCTATCTCCACAGCACAGGTACCCTGAGTTCTTTACTTTGGCAATGCTATGTTTTAAAACAAATAAACAAAAATACTAATGAAAGATAAGCGTGCATGGGTTGTCTAAATATATGGATGTACCAAGACCACATCCAAACGTGCCATTGCTATTGGGTGGAATCTTGTGTTAGTTACCCCTGGAATACGTCTCAAAGGTTGGTCCTGCCTCCTGTGGTCCTCAAAGCTGGACCAGCTGGTGGTAAAACCTGTCATGGCCTTGATGTTAGCATCTCTTCAATGGCTTACCTTCCCGACCTTTCAAACCTCAAAAGGTCACAGCCTCCAACCTTATTCCCCTGAACAAAAGGACAAACGCAGAGACAAAGAGATCTCTATTTACAGATCACTTGTCAGCCTCAGATGGGGAGGACCCGGGCCTCTCCCCTGGGTCCTCATTGTCTCTCTTCTCTCATCCGTGCACCACCAGCAGGAAGGGGTCAACCAAGCAGAGAAGGCTGCCTCTCTCCTTCACTGTTTGTGCAGTACTCTATTCCTATCACCACAATCGAGCTGAATTATATGTTCTACTTTCCTTTTTATACCTTAAGGTCTGTGATCAGATAAGAAAGATTATGTTTTATTATATTTTTATTTATAATTTTATTTCCCCCAATTATATGTAAAAACAATTTTTAACATCATTTAAAAAATTTTTTGAGTTCTCAATTAGCTTCCTCCCTTCCTCTCTTCCCCCACCTCAACCATTGACAAAGCAAGCAATTTGATATAGGTTATACATGTACAGTCATGCAAAACTTATTTCCTAGTCAGGTTGTGAAAGAAAACACAGATTAAAAAAAACAAATAAGAAAAATAAAGAAATTTTTAAAAAATATGCTTCCATCTACATTTGGATCCATCAGTTCTTTCTCTGGAGATGGACAGCATTTTTCATCATAAGTCTTTCAGAATTGTCTTGAATCATTGTATTGCTGAGAATAGCTAAGTTGTTTACAGTTGATCATCATACAATATTGTTGTTACTGTATAGAATGTTCTCCTGGTTCTGTTCATTTCACTTTGCCTCAGTTCATGTGAATCTTTCCAGGTTTTTCTGAAAGCATCCTGCTAATCATTTTCTGTAGAACAATAGTATTCCATCATAATCATATACAACAATTTTTCAGCCATTCCCCAATTGATGGACATCTCCTCAATTTCAAATTCACTATATAAAGAGCTGCTATAAATATTTTTGTACACATAGGTCCTTTTCCTTTCTGTTTTTTCTCTCCTTGGAATACAGACCTGGTAGTGATATTCTTTGGTTAAAGAGTATGCATGGTTTTATAGCCCTTTGGGCATAGTTCCAAATTGCTCTCCAGAATGGTTGAATCAGTATACGATTTCATCAACAATGCATTAGTGTCTCAATTTTTCCACATCCTCTCCAACATTTGTCATTTTCCTTTTCTGTCACATTAGCCAATCTGGTAAGTATGATGTGGTAACTCAAAGTTGTTTTAATTTGCATTTCTCTAACCAATAGTGATTTAGAGCATTTTTTCATATGATTATAATAGCTTTGATTACTTTGAAAACTACCTGTTCATATCCTTTGACCATTTGTCAATTGAGGAATGGCTCTTATTTCTATAAATTTTACTCCGTTCTCTATGTATTTGAGAAATGAGGTCTTTATCAGAGAGACATTTGCTGCAAAATTTTTTCACAGTTACAATCACCATATATTTCCTTCCATCTTATTTCTCTCCTGTTTATCCTACTCTCTCTCCTTTCATTCTATCCATTCGCAAAAGTATTTTGCTTCTGACATTTACCTCCCCAATTCACCCTCTCCTATCAAAATCCCCTCCCCTTTCTCTTATTTTCTTCCCCTTCTACTTTCCTCTAGGGTAAGATAGATTTCTACACCCAACTGAGTATGTATGTTATTCTCTTTTTGAGCAAATTCTGAGGAGAGTAAGGTGAATATACACTCCCCTCCCCACCCTCCATCTTCACTTCCACTATAAAGATTTTTGGAGGGGTTTTGGAGAGAGCTCAAGAGTCCCCGCCTTTTCTCTGCCATCTTGGCTTCACCCCCTCCAAGACTGTGTTTTAACTTTAACATTTTGGAGTCAATGTCTTGCATTGTATTTGGCAGGAGTTATACCTGCGAACATCGTCTCCATTGACAATGCTGTAGCCATTAATTGTTCCTGTCACTCGGCATCAGCTCACTTAAGAGAGAAGGATCTCAGAGACCATCTCTTCCAAACCTTAACACTTCAAAAAGCATCTTCCCCAGCTTCCCTGAGAAATGGTTACCCAGTCTCTGCTGGAAGACCTCCGATGACAGACAACTCACGACTTTCAAAGGCAACCCATTTCACTTAGGAACAACTCCAGTTAGGGCATTTTCCTTAGATCAAGCCCAAACTTTCCTTTTTTGCAGCTTTCACCTGGTGTTCCTAATCCTGCCCTCTGGGCACAAAGAGATAAAGCCTAATCCTCCTTCTATGTCACTGCTTTTCAAATACTAGAAGACAACTGTCCTGTTCCCTGGAGCCTTCTCTTCCCCCGCTAAACATCTGGGGAAGGGTCTATTTAAGCCCTTTTCATAAGTTTTGGAAATAAGTCACTTTACCATCTTGTTTACCTTACGTGGATACGTTAAAGCTTCTCAATGACCTTCATAGAATGTGGGGCCCTGAACTCAATACAATACTCCCTATATCGTCTGACAAGGTCAGAGGACAATCAGGCAGTTAGACCTCTCTCTTCCCAGAAAATTATGCTCATATTTAAATAGCCATATTATTCCTGTCCAGGCTCAAATCTCTAGATTTGCTTTACTATTTTACAGAAACCTCTCACCCTGAAATTCACTTTACCCCTGGACTTCCCCCATCTCTTCAGTGTGCTGGAGCCAGCTTCAACCAGCTTCCAAGAGATGATCATTAAATTTAGAGTGTGAACATTTACACCCAGGAAATGCTACAAATCAGGGTTGGTTTATTGTTTTGCTGATTGTCTAGACATAGTAAAGTGATGCAGAAAATGTCAATGATGCAAATTAAAATTTTCAAGTGTGTCATGCATATATATATATATATATATATATATATAAATATGTGCACACACACATATACATATCTCCTCATTTCCCCCCCCCCATTAGTTGCTAAACATTTACCAGCACACCACTGCCTCTGCCCTTGCTGCCCCTTCCTCTGATTGGCTGATTCCTCCCAGAACCTCCATTTTAAGGAAAATGCCTAAACCAGTCCTGTTGTCTTCTCCAGGCCCCACTCTGACTCTGTAGACTTTCTCTACCATGCTCTCATGTGGATTACTCCCCTGGCAGTTCCTTTTTAAGTATCATCTTCCCCCATTAGAATGTAAGCTCCTTGAGGGTAGGGACTGTCTTTCTTTCTGCTTGTATTTGTATTCCTAGTAGTGCTTACCACAGTTTCTGGCACACAGTAAGGGCTTAATCAATGCTTGTTAAGTTGACATCACCTTTTTGGGGCCGCCATATCATGTAATTGACTCATATTGAACTTGCAGCCCACTAAAACCAGGCTAAAGATTTTTAGGATGAACTACTGTCTAACTATGCCTTCTTCTCATCTTGTTTTTATGAAGTTGATTTCTTGAATATGAGTGTGAATGTATTTATCCCCAGTAGCTAGATGGTTCAGTGGATAGAGCCTTGGGGCTGGAGTCAGGAAGACCTAAATTCAAATCCAGCCTCAGACCTTTACTAGCTGTGCACTTCTTTATCCACTGGAGAAGGAAATGGCAAAACAACCTAGTATCTTTGCCAAGAAAATCCCATGGACAGCATGGTCCACAGTATGGTCCAACTCATGAAGAGTTGCACACGACTAAATAACAATAAAATTTAATCTTATTAAATTCAGTTCAATTCTCTAACCTATCAAGATATTTTTAGATTATGAATCTGTCATCTAATATGTTAACTATGTCTCCTAGCTTTGTGTTATCTGCAAATATGATAAGCATACCATCTGTCCCTTGTCCATGTCATTGACAAAAATGTTAAACTGCTCACTTCCAAACAGAGATCTTTGGGAAACTCCACTGAAAATCTTATGATGTGACATTGATTAGGAGCTAGTCTTTGAGCATGGACCTTCAACTAAGGCAGAGTCCATGGAATTGGATATATCTTCTAGCTCACATCTTGCCATCTTTTCTACAAGATTAGCATGAGATACTTTATCAAGCACTTGATCAAAATCTAGGCTAACTAGATCTATAGTGTTCCCCTTAATCCTCTCTTAAAAAAGGAAATAAAGATAGACTAAAATGACTTGCTTTTGATGAATCCATTTTAACTCTTTGTGATTAGTTTCCTTATCTTCATGTCCACCATCTCTTTAATGACATATTCTAGAATTTTGTCAGGGATAGAACAAGCTCCCCGGCCTAGAATTTTTAGATGACATTCTTTTCCCTTTCTCTTTTTTTTGAAAATTGGGACGAGAGCCCATTTCCAGTCTTCTAATGTCTCCATAATCTCTGAAGCAGGACTGGTTCAGGAATCACGTCCTCAGAAATGAAAAGCAAAGGGAAGTTACAGAGGTTGTAGACTCAATCTGTCTCTTTTAATTTTACCCCAGGTTGATTTGCATAGCAACCAGGGGCATTCTGGGAGGTCAGCCCAACTCCACACAGAAATGCTGCAATTTGCAGAATGGAGCAACTAGGATGACTTGAAGAGTGCAGATGAATAGCCAGGGATATGAGAGAAGTTGAAAGGAATTTCAGATCATAATTCAAATAAGAACAAAGCAGCAACAGCAGCAGTGGAAACTCTCAGCAGAGAGAGCAGGGCCTTCTCTCCCCCGGGGGAGAGTGGTAACCTGTGGGAGGATGTGCCCCCAGTAGGCCAGAGGGAAATTCTTGTCATTTATCTTTTTATACTGCTCATTTAAATATCACTTCTTTGGGCTAATTTGTCTTCTGGACGACTGATAAAAGAAACACGATATCAATTCCATATCAGTTTTGAGGCAGCTAGAGGTGTAGTAACCGAAGTCAGGAAGACTTGAGTTCAGTTTGGCCTCAGATTCTTACTAGGTGTGTGACATTGGACAAGTCACTTCTCTGCTTCCTGCCTCAGTTTCCTGAACTGTAAAATAATGATAATGATAGCACTTACTTCCCAGGGTTGTTGTAGCTATCAAATGAGATAATATTTTTAAAGTGTTTAGCACAGTGCCTGGCACATAGTAGGGACTATATACTTATTCCCTTCTCTCCCAACCACCCAATTTCCCATCAGTTCATCAGCCATGACTTTTAATGTATGCTGACTCATATGTACAATAGGCCTTGAATTCAGAGTAATGTATTTTTAAACTACATTTTTTTCTGTGAACAAAAATTTATTTAATTTTCCTCTCCCCTCCCCTCAACTTACTGAGAAATAAAAACAAAACCTTTGTAACAAATATACATAGTCAAATAAAACTAATTCTCAAATTAGCCATATCCAGAAATGTATGTCTCATTTCATGTATGTATGCCTGCATCTTGAATCTATCATTTCTCTGTCAGGAGACGAATAGCATGCTTCATTATTGGTCTTCTGGAACGGTGATGGGACACTGAATTGATCTTGAGTTCTTAAGTCATTCAAAGTGGTTTTTCTTTATGATATTGTCATTATTCACAAATTGTTCTCCTGGCTCTGCTCACTTTACTCTGTATCAGCTAATCCAAATCATCCCAGTTTTTTTTAACTGTCCTTTTTGTCATTTTTTAGAATACTATAGTATTCCTTTGCCTTCTATATCATAATTTGTTCAACCGTGTCTCCTCACTTCCACCTCTTGGCTTCTTTCAAGTCTCAGATAAAATTCCATCTTCTGCAAGAAACTTTCCCAATCCCCATTCATACTAACACCTTCCCTCTGAGATTACCACCAATTTACCCTGTATATACCTAGTTGTTTGCATGTGAACTCCTGGAGGGCCAGTATAGTTCTTGCCTTTCCTTGTATCCTCTGTGCTTAACATATCACCTGGCATATAAGTACTTAATAAATGCTTTTTTATTGCAGGATTGACTGAACCTTAGGTCAAACCTAGAGTAATATTCAAGATAGCTGATGGATGAAGAGAGCCCCATATTCGTCATTCTTTATGGAACAATTATATCCCATGATATTCCTATATCACAATTTGTCCAGCTGTTCTTATATCATTGGCCACATAATTTGTTTCTAATCTTTTGCTATTACAAAAAGTGCTGCTATGACTATTTTGGTACTGTTTTGACCTTTCTTTCTGTCACTGACTTCCTTGCAAATATAAACCCACTTTTAATATTCCTGGATCAAAGAGTATGAAAAGTTAAGAAAATTTTCTCTCATAATTCCAAGTTGTTTTTCTAGAACATTTGGGCTACTTCACAACTCCATCTTCAGTGCCTAAATGTGTCTGTTTTCCCACAGACTCTCCAGCATTGACTTTTTCCCATCTTTGCAAAATTTAATGGTTGTAAGGTGATACATCAAAGTTGTATCATGCAAATTTAGATTTCTCTGA
>NW_020954551.1:19291852-19294169 GCF_900497805.2 Vombatus ursinus | reverse complement strand
TAAGGTGATACATCAAAGTTGTATCATGCAAATTTAGATTTCTCTGATTATTAGTAGTTTTCAATACTTTTTCCATATGGCTATGATCATTTGCATTTCTTCTTCTGAAAACTATTTATATCTTTTGACCATTTGTTTGTCTTAAAGTTAATGGACTTTGACCTTAAAGATTTGTGGCAATTCCCTATAGATTTTGGACATTAGACTTTAAACAGAGTTGTTTGATACAAAAATTTTGAGAAGTTGAAATCTTGCTTGTTGATAATCAGTTTTCCCCAGAATGCAAAGATCAAATTGAACTCTAGCCCAGGTACATTATCAAAAAATTACAAGTTAATAGATTCTGAATTAATGAAGCTTCACTGTGTCTTTCTAGCCATTAGAGAATTGCTGCTCAAGTAGAATTAGGAAGCTTATAACATTTCCTACATGCATACAATATCATTCCCTAGAGAAGGAATTATGGTCAGACTTTAAATTGGATCAACAGATAAGACCAGAAAAATCTTTTGAGGAAAATTGAATTAATTATTCATAAATATGTACACAATTAACTGGAAGAAGGTAGATACCTAAAAAGAAAATGCAGTACATATAGAAAAGAATTCAGCATAAACAGGATTCTCTTGAATTTCCACTCAGCAACAAATGCAAAGAGCAGGTCTGAAAAGTGCTTTACCTCCATTATCTTATCTGAGTCTTATGATACCTCTGGTCATTCTCTCTTCTGGTAGGTCATTCAACAGTTCATTAAAGATTTTACTTAGCCATAGCAGGTAGGCATTGAGAATCCCTTGAGTTGATTCTGGGTAGCAGAGTTCTCAGTGCAATCCACTAGTCAAATGTTAGGGAGCCCCAGGCACTTATCAAGGCTTTTTTGTCCTCAAGTGAAGAGGAAGTGACTTTCATAGTCTGAGTCTTTATTCTCCTGAACCAACAATATCTAGTGGAATGTCTTAGTTGTCTTTTAAGGAAAAACTAGCCTCATCTGCTTGGAGGAGGGGTATGGCTCTTACCACACTGGTGCCTTGGGTTAAGGTCCCTCACGTCTTCTAGAGGAAGTATTAGGGGTATTACTATCAACCCTGACTTCTAGTATCCAAGAAGCCTGATACAGATAGCACCAAAGAAAGAGGAGAAAATTAAAACAGAAACATAACAAAAGCAAAACAAATAATATAACAGTTCCTTGAAGGAGTGACTGAATTTGGGAAAGTTCTAAGATGCATCTCAAGTCTAAATGATTTGTGAGGGTATGATGCCAAATCTTTATCGTTCATAATGACTGTCAATATAAAAAGATGAAGATAAGCATAAGTACCAGTAACATAAGAGCTATAGCAAAGATGCTGATACTTCCTGCATAGTCATCAAGATCAAGGATGGTTGCCCTGTACCACCATCCACTTAGCATTCTTTGGACCACTAGCCAGTATGTCCTTATCCTGGGAGTCCCATGGGGGTGCTATCCAAAATATTGCTCCTACCATAGTACCCTAGGTGACTAGAAGGATTGTAGTGCCATCCATAGCAATGGGGAAATTGGAAGGAAGCAGGTTTTTTTGGGGGGAGAGGAGGGAGGAAGATGATTAATTCATTTTTAGACATGTTAAATTTGAGGCATAGGCAAATTATCTAGGTGGAGATGTCCAACTGACAGTTGTAAACTTATTCAGGGGAGTGATTGGGCAGGAGTTTAGATGTTATTCTTGAGTAAGTACTCATTAAAACTATATGAGTGAATGAGATCACCAAGTGTAGAGAGAGCAGAGAAGGGAACAGAGGAGAGAGCTTCAGAGGTCTCATATTTAGGGTACAAGTGGTGAAAGGTGAAAGAGGGCTCAGACAGGAGGTAAATCAGGAAAGAGCAGTAGCAAAGAAGGCAAGGGAAGAGAGAATATTAAGGAAGAACATAAGGCAAATCCACAGGGTAAAATACTACAGAAAGTCCAAGGAATATGATGGCTAAAAAAAAGGTCATTGTCCCTGGCAATTAAGAAGTCACTAGGTGTTTTGAAGTAAGAGGTTTTAGTAGATTAATGGGAATAGAAGCCATATTGCAATGGACTGAGGAAGTGAAGAGGTAGGAAGGAAACATAAGTAATTAGTACCAACTACTCTTTATAAAAATTTATCAGTGAAAAAGAAAAATATAGGGACAAAAGTGTAAGAGGGTTAAAGGGTCATTGGAAAGATATTTTGGGATAAGAGAGACTTAAGCATCAATCAATCAATAAGCATTTATTAAGTGCCTACTATGTGTTAGGTACTGAGGACACAAAGAAAAAAATAAAACAGACCTTACCTTCAAAAAGCT
>NW_020954551.1:19258764-19291842 GCF_900497805.2 Vombatus ursinus | reverse complement strand
TGAGGACACAAAGAAAAAAATAAAACAGACCTTACCTTCAAAAAGCTTGGGGGAGACAATTATTGGTTAATAACAATGAAAGAAGTAGTACTGGCAGTAAGAGTAGTGGCTGGTAGTATCGATAGTAGTAGTAGCAGCAGCAATGGTAGTAATAGTAGTAGTAGTAGTGGTAGTGGTAATAGTAGTAGTAGTAGTAGTAGCAGTAGTAGTAGTAAAGGAAGCAGAAAGCAAGAGACATTGAAGATGAGAGAAAGATGGAGGGAATGACTGATGGATCTAGGCTTCAGAGGAGATTGTGAACAAAATCCACAATAGAAACACGATAAAGAAAACTCAGGCTTGCTAAAAAGTAAGCCCAGAGATGAGGATCAATCAGTCTTTATAGAATAATGATTCCCAAGTCTGGTTCTGACAATTCCCAGATTGTCACCAGCCCTATTGAAATCCTCCCAAAAGTTTCAAAACCAAATGACTTTGAAGAGGGTGTTGTGGAAAGCATGCTGGATTTGAAGTCATCGGGAGACAATTGGGCTTGAATTCCAACTTGGACACATTAGCTTCTTGGCTGTGGCTGAGTCTCTAAGGGTCAGTTTCCCCATCTCTAAAATTTTGATTTAATATATGATAGTTGATTCAACTCTGAAGGGTTGTTGGAAGAATCAAACATATGTGAAGCATTCTGTAGACCCTAAAGAGCCACATAAATGTCAGGGCTATTAGTGATCTGGATCCATGATTTTACTAATGTAGGGAACTCCTGGAGAGGAACTACTCCCTCTCCCAATGCAGACCAGTTCCAACTGTGAAACTTAGAATCTTGAACAGTTAGCTGAGAAGCTGAGGAACTTGTCCAGTGTCACACAGCCATCAGTGATTCCCCATCCACTTGGTCACATTGTCTCTCTGTTATCATTATTATTATTATTACTACTATGTATTATTATGTATTATAATGTAATTATAGTTATAGCATCTATAGCCATTGACTCCTAAAGAGGGTAGGGGGTGGGAAGGAGGCTTTATCAGGACCAAATTCCTCTTCTTTCTCCCCCACCTTAAGAGGTGCTGCTGAATCCACTGACCAAATTAGGAAGAATCCCATCTAATTGTATTTTCCCAGAGCCCCCTATTCTTTTTCCTTTTGTTTCACTGGAAAATCCCACTTTGTCATGCTTACGTTTGAGGAAGCTGGAAGTATGCTCTTCTGTATTTCCGTATACTTCAACAGACCTGCTATATGTAGTGCCTAGAAGGAAAACTACCTTTATGGAAGTAGCAAGCCAGACTCGCCTAATCTTCTCCCTGATTGGGACAGCTCAGAAGAGAATCACAGAAAATGAATGGCCACCTGTGCCATGGCCTGGTCTTCCAGACCCAAAAGGTGCTTTTCATTTTGTCTTGTATCCCAGTGCCTTGAACACAATAGGAACTTAAATGTTTGTTGAATTGCTAAAACTAGTCTAATTCTTGGGACTAGCCCAGGATGGGAGCAGGAGGCCAAAATGATAGGGTCATAGATTTAGAGCTGAAAGGGACCTCAGAGTTCCTGTTGTCCAACCCCCTTATTTTACAGATGAACAAATGGAGACTGGGAGAGGTAAAGGGATTTGTTCAAGGTCACATGGATAGCAAGTGGCAGAGCCATGATTCAAATTTAGGTCCACCAATGCTAAATCCAGTACCTAAGAACACTATGGTGTCAGGTCATATTTATTTTAGAACAATTCCTGAGTCTCTTTGAGTTTCTAGGACACTCCAATACCATTCTAGAATGGTCCTGTAGGTCTTACAGTAACCTTGGAATGGAGAAGATCTCATTGGGATTCTTTGGACTGGATCCAAGGGCTAAGGGAGGTCCCTGAAGCTGCTCCTGGCTTGACAGCAAAGCTAAGCTTCCCTTAGGCTATCCCACATCCCCTGACATGAATCTGGCCTGGATGTATCTCTAGCAGGCAGGCATCACAGTCAAGCATATGCCATGAAGCACTTTTAGGAGAAGTCAGCTCTATGACAGGAAGAAGGGGAAATGTGAACAAAAGTCATCGCAACATAATCACGGGGAGAAAGGGCTTAGCAAAGAATCCTTATTGGGAGACTTCATTATTCCCCCTTGTAATCGAGGACCCCAGGGCTATAAGGTTGCCACATGGCAAACTCATCTACACGTGAGCAGACTTAGATACATGGTGAAAGACTTACTAACAGCCCTTGCAAAGACCCTGGGAGTTGTATTTCTTCCCAGTTTGGGAAGAGAGAAACTTAGCTCGAAGGGGGAATATTTCCCCCAGTGTAATGGGAAGTTTTCAGAATCTCAAGGAGAGGAACAGCAACATGACCAGCGTGCCCTGCGGCGTTACCATCTGCAGTTGCCTTCTTCAAACCCAAATTGTTCTGGTGGTTTTTTTTTTTTTCCTTTTAAAAATTATGATCACTGGCTCCAGTAGCTGGAATACAGAGAGGAAATAGACCTGAGCAATGGGGAGGTCCTTACTCGGTCCTTCTACCCTCATGCCTTATTTCAGCACCCATTTCTGATCGTGTCCTTTAAAAAAATACATCCATCAAAAACTGTGTTTGATATTTCTTATAAACATCTATGGTGATTGAGTTTCTTGGTGTCCCTTTGTTGAGGGCATGAGGGTGTGGGACACAAAGGAGAGAGTGATCCCCATTAGCTAATGCAGGGTGGGTATCCCAACCCCTGAGCCCAAAGCTGGAGAGTTTCTGTTCTCTAATTGGGGGCATGGTCTCAGGACTAGAGGAAGATGACTACAGGACTACAAAGGCACAGCAGACCTGAGTCTAACCTAGAGATAACAGGTTGCACATATTTGCATACTAAAGGTAGGAGGAAGCTAATGATCTTGCCCTTTAGGGTTAGCTTTTGTGTTTATTTAGATTCATTTGCCTGGGACTTCAAAGCATTGTTAAATGTACTTTTTATTCTAAACCTAACAAAAATCAAATGAGATGACCATTTCCATATGTAAAGCAGAACAGAGAAGTGGTCAATCTGTCAACAAGCATTTATTAAGAATCATTACTGTGTGCCTGGCACTGAGCGGCAAGCTCTGGGAATACTAACACAAGCTGAAAGAATGTCAGTCCTTGACCAAAAACAGGATGACATACAGAGCCTTGGCTCTCCACCATAGATATAGCTTCTCTCTCCGAGTATACAGGAAACTCAACACGTTATTTTCAAAGCTGTCCTGCTTGCCTGTTTCCTACTAATCTTCATTTCTATGCATTTTTTTAAAAAATGCTTCAATGACACTCTGCTTACTTTTTTCTTTTCTTTTTCTTTTCAGAAAACTTATTATTAACCTCCGTCTCCACTTCCCCCAAATATCGCCCCCCCAAATAATTTGAAAGAAAAAGAATATTCTTGTATCAGATTATAAAGGAAAGCAAATCCTCATATTGGCCATGTCCAGAAATAAATGTGATTATGTTTGTCATCTTGTGTTAAATCACCTCACCATCAATGGATGGCTAGCATGTCTCATCAGGGATCACCTGAAATTGTGGTTAGGCATTGCACTGATCAGAGTTATTAAGTCTTTCCTAGCTATTTTACTTTACGATATGGTTGTTATTGTATAATTTTTCCTACTGGTTCAGTTCACTTCACTCTGTATCAGCTCATATAAATCTTCCCAAGTTTCTCTGAAACTGTCCTTTATCACTTCTTGGAGCACAACAGTATTTCATTACAGTCTCTCAAAGGGAGAAAAAAAAATGTATTATTTTAGACATTAGTTTGCCATAAGCAATTTTTATTAATTTAAAATTATTTGATAAAGGTCTGATACCCAAGAACTGAATCAAATATAAGAGAATGATAGCTATCTTGGATATCAGACCTTTATCAGATAAAGTTGTTGAGAATATTTTCTCACTAAACAATTTCCCTTCTGATTAAAACATTAATTTTGTTTGTGCAAAATCTTTCCAAGTTTATGAAAACAAAATTGTCCATTTTATCTCCTGTGAAAAAGTATTATTTTCCATGCTTTTCTAATTTTTTATGATGTGATTTTACATCTAGGTTTTGTATTTGACATAATGTTGTGTTAAATGGTATGAGATGTTAGTTTACACCAAAACTAATTTTTGCCAGGTTGTTTTCCAATTTTTATGGCCATTTAAAAAAAAATTGTGAGTCTTTGCCACTGTAGTAGGAGTCTTTAGGTTTAACAAGCCTTGTGCCACTTTATTCATTCACTTCTCTATGTTTATTTGGCCTCTTCTACTAATATGACTTCTCTACTCTTCAACCAGCACCAAATAGTTTTGATGAGCACTGCTTTGATACTATAATTTAAGATCTGGTTTTCTAGGTCCCTTTCCTTTCCAGGTTTTTTCATCATTTCCCTGGAGATTCTTGATCTTTTGTTCTTCCTGTGTGGGACAGCGAGGACCCTTACCCAAACTAATTCAGAGGCTTCTCCAGGGAGAAAGTAGAAAGGATTTTATTTCGATCTCAAGAAAGGGAGACTCACACCAAAAAGCAGTTCAATGCAAGACCGCAGGCGGCATCAGCCAAGCAAGCATTTTTATAGTTTCTAACCACAACCCCTCCCTAACCCCCTACCTTTTATCCCATTGGCTGGGCTTCAGAGGGCACAATCTAAACACGAACAAAAAACTACCCCAGCAACAGCCATGGAAATTACAGAATCGTTACATAGTTTGCACCTGTCTTTCCCTCCTTCAAGTATCCTCTTAGTACATCTTGTTTTTGTTTATTCCAGATCCTGGGTGCACATATATTATTATTAGAGGTCTTAACCTTATTTTACTCATATAAGTTTAAATTTTATGAGGGGTCTTCACCAATCTCACTCAAGAGGAAGACCCCATGAGGGAAGAGGTGCTAGCTAAAGAGGAAAAAGACATTGCTATAGGCAATATTTGATCAATAGATAGATTATATCAGCATGTGATTGGGTCTAGCACTGGCATTGCATCCCTCAGCCGATCTTATTATATTATCTCCCCTTCCCCCAAACACTTCTCAGCTATCAGCCTATGACAGTCCCATAATTAAAGGAATATCTTTGGTTTCCTCTCCCAGCTATCCTTTTGTAAAATGCAAATTTCCTTGGATAATAGATTCAGTTAATTCACACTCAGGCATTCCTGAATTATGAGATTCAAATCAATTCAACAAACACGCATTAAGCACCTACTACCCACTTTCCTCCCGATAGGAGGGACCTAAGGTTGAGATACTTGTTTCCTGGAATGGTGAGCAGGGGACCAAAAGGGCGAGATATGATGCAAAAGGGGGAGAAGGATGCTGAAAACTATCAGGATCTGACCTGCTCCCTCTCCTCTCCTTTCCTCTTGTTCTCTGTGCTAGAACCTACTTGTCTTCAGACTCTAGGCTGGTCATGCCCTGGGTGCAATTTCTGCCCCAGTAAGAATTCACAAGAAACTTTCTGGCTAAGATGCAACTTGGCCTCAGTAATCAGATTTTTTATCATTGCAGATGTCCCCCCTTCTACTGCCCAGACTGCTTTCCTGGGTTGTGGTGCTCTTCTGCTGGTGGGAATGCCCATCTTGACCCTCTGACCTGTTCCACCTTTTGGTTCCAGCGGATCTCAATAGCATCACTCATCCTGAATCTCCAGTCAGCACAATACTGGTTCAAGCCCTAACTCCTACTTTCTTCTAAGCTCTTAGAGAGAGCGGGGACTGTTTCATTCTTTGCATTTGTATCTCTAATACTTAGTCCTGTGCCTGACATTCAGTAGGCACTTAATAAAAGATTATTTGATTCATGGAGTGGCCTGGTTTCTGCCCTCTCTCTTGCTCTGACTTGTGGGGCTTATGTCTGTCATAACTCTTAGGCTGCTTGCCTGGTTCTCAATCCTTGACTTCAGCCCCTGCTTAGAGTTTTTCCTGGATCTGGCTCACTTTTGTTTCTGATTCCTGCTTTTCTTTTTTTAATCTTATTTTTAGCCAAGTGTGGGTGTGCATATCTGTAATCCCTGCTACTGGGGAAACTGAGGCTGGTTGATTTTGTGAGTTCAGGAATTCTGAGTTGACGTAGGACTAAAGCTGATCAGATGTCTTCACTGAATCCAATAACAATATGGTGAATATGACCTGGGAGTGGGGGACCACCAGACTGCCTAGAAAGGAGCCAGCTGACCCAGGCCGGACTCAGAGCAAGTCAAAGCTCCCGTGTCCATCACCAAAGAGATCAGGCCCATGAGTGGTCACTGTACTTTCAGCGTGGGTAAGAGGGAAACATCTGCTGAAAAAATATATATCTTATTTTTATTCATTTCTTTTGTTCCAATGTCTCATAGATCATAGCACATAAAGCCAATAGGACAACAGGCTGGGGAATTAATTAGTTGGAAATGCCCAGAGGTGAGGGAAAGTATCAGAGGTGAATGCAGGGTCAAAACCTGAACTAGGTAAGGTCGGAAAGGGACATGTGGTTAGGAAGGGCTTTGAGTGCCCAACAGAAGTTTATATTTGAATCTGGAGGTGATAGGGGGCCACTGCATTTTACTGAGTAGGGGGGTAATTTACTGGAGGATATAGACAAAGGTCACCCCAGGGTGAGAGGGCATGGAAGGGTTACATTGGAAAAAGAATACACGTGGATGAGATTTCAGTTCTATTGGAGTTTCAAAAAGGTATAGCCAACCTCCTGGTACTGGGAATATTTCATGGATGTTTAGAGGTGAGCTTCTCTTCAATTTCAGACATTCAGCTCAGATCACCCAAGTCTGAATGAATTCCTGAGATGCTCAAGGCAAGGTCTCATCTATGTGGAGGGAAATCCAAATTTTGCTAGGACATAGTCTCTGTATAGTGCATAAGAGAGATCGAGACGATCTTAACCTTTCATCAGTCTGGTGAAGTGTATGGATCTCTATTAGGAATAAGGTCACCCCTCTCTCAATCAACTGCAGGGGCTCCCTATTACCCCAGGATCAACTCTAAAATCCTCTGGCCATCACAGCCATTCGTACCCTGGTTCCTCCCTAAGACTTCCCTGTCATCGTACACTTTACACTGCCTGCCTTGCTTTCCCCCAGACTCTTTGATCTAGTGACACTGGGCTCCTGGCTGAAACTCAAACAAGAAATTTTCATCTCCAGACTCCCAGCATTTTCTCTGGTGCTCCCCCATGCCTGGAATGCTTTCCCTCCTTGTCTCTGCCTCCTGGTTTCCTTCAAGTCCCATCCCAATCCTACCTTGTACAGGGAGCCTTTCCCTATTCCCCTTAAAGCTGGAATCTTTCCTCCATTGATTTTCTCCTATTTATCCTGTATGTAGCTTGCTGAAGTTACTTGTTTGCATGCTGTCTCTTTCAATAGACTGTGAGCTCCTTAACAGCAGGGACTGTCTCATGCCTTAGCACAGAGCACAGAGCACAGAACACAGTAGGTGCTTAATGAGTATTTATTGTCTGATTTGAACTCAAGTCTTCCTGACTCCAAAGTCAGCACTCTATCCACCCTTTGACTTAGCTGCTCCAAGAGTTAGAAGGCAAAGAGTGTCTTCCATCTGGTTGTGTCTGTGGAGATAATGATGGCAGTAGAAATGCCTGGCATTTAGCATTAGTAAATATCTACCAACTGATTTAGATGCATAAAATAAAATACATAGGATTGAAACATAGTTATAAATATTTTTTGTACATGAGTTCACTGACCCCAAGTGAACCCTTGGTTGACCCTGAGAAGGTCAGGTCAAGCCACAGTTTTGCTCTCCCAAACCACAGACACAGTGGAAAGAATGAATGCTGTTTTAGCCTTCAGGGGTGGGAGGGGTGTTAGAAATATAACATCCCAGGAAAGCCCGCTGTGCTCTGCCTTGACTCAGACCACATTGAGAGTATTACGTTTGGTTCCAGATGTTTTCAAACATATTTTAGAAGGATACTGAATATTGGATATTGCTGTTTTAGGGCATGTTTTAGAAGAATATTGAATATTGGATATTGATATTTTAGGGCATGTTTTAGTAGGATATTGAATATTGGATATTGATATTTTAGGGCATGTTTTAGAAGGATACTGAAAAGTTGGGACATGTCCAGAGGAGGGCAAGCAGAGTAGGGAGGGGACTTGAAATTCATGCCATGTGAAGATGATCCTTCTGAAGGGGAAATGACAGAAGGGTAGTTGAAGGCCTGTGCTACAGGAGGGGGTACCTCACTCTGCTTGGCCCCAAAGGGTAGAACTAAGGCCAAGGGCCCATGCAACAAATGGGCAAATTTTAGCTGGACATAAGGAAAAACTTACTGGTAATTAGAGCTGTCCAAAAGGGGAAGGGCTGCTAAGTCAAGAAAAGGAGGAGTGATCTTTGAGCAGAGGCATGATTTGGGGTGGGGTGGGACTAACTAATCTTGAGCTTCCTGGTTTTCTAAGACCTCGGTTTCCTGGGGTATAAAATGAGGGGAGGCAGACTAAATAATAATCCCTAGTATTTATATAGGGCTTTAGATACCCTGGGAGGGAGGTGCTATTATTATTCCCATTTTATAGTTGTGGTAACTGAGGTGGAGAGAGGTTAATGAGTTGCCCAGGGTCACACAGCTGGTAAGTGTCTGAGGCTGGATTTGAACTCAGCTCTTCCTGGCTCCAAGTGTTCTACCTACTAGGCCACCTAGGTTCCCTTCAAGCTTTCACAGTTTAGGATTTTTAATCAAACTGTCATCACAGACAACAATAATTTTATACTCCAAGTAAAGTGATTGTGTTTTGGAAAGTTAGATACCCTTTCTAGCTGGGGGTAACTGGATGGTACAATGGGTACAGAACCGGGCCTGGAGTCAGGAAGACCTGAATCCAGCTTTGGTTTAATAGCTGTGACATTAGGCAAATGGCTTAACCTTTGTTTGTCTCAGTTTTCTGAGCTGTAAAATGGGGCTAATAATAGCACCTACTTCCCAGAGGGTCAAACGAGATGATAATTGTAAAGCACTTAGCACAGAGCTGAACATATAGTAAGCGCTATATAAATGTTAGCTATCATCATCATCATCATTATTATTATTCCAAATTGTGTTGATGGGAAACAACATAGCAATCCAAGATTGGGACATGTATAGGTAATTTCTATCCTATAATCACACCAAAAGGGTGCAAACAAGGGGTATGATTTGCATTTACGGCAGGGTAACTGGGGCTTATCCCCCAGATGGTTTCATTGCGTAGAGGGGCACACCATTTCCTCCTTGCAGTCCTTATGCCCCATGGTCTCCTCCCTTTCTCAGCTCTGGGCTGCTCTTTCCAGAAGTCTCACCATCATAGCAACTGTCTCCCAGAGCCCACCATGATGGAATAGTAGAGGATGGGTCAGGAGTCACTTAACTCTGCTATCACTGGACTCTGTGGGAGAGGGGCCACTGTTTCTCAAGGTAAGACCCTACTCAGGGAAGGCTATTCTCTGTACCACCACCTCCAGCTAATTTACCAAGTGTAAGAATTTCTAGTTATGGTTCTTTCTATATACCCTCTTACCTGTTTACACCCTAATTAAAATGAAGGTGTCATTTTGGCTGGCTTATTCTAGTTCAAAAAAAAAGGGGGGAGTACTCTGGCTATGTCCAAAAAAGTCATGAAAATCAATCAGTTAATAAGCATTTATTAAGCACCTGTTATATGCTAGGCACTATACTAGGTGCTGGGGGTGGAATTCAATAAATAAAATCCAATCTTGCCCTTAAGAAGTTTAGAATCTAACAGGAAGGACAATAATGATATATATTAGTATATATAGAATAATAAAAAAGAGAATAAATACAAAGTAAGTAGTTAACTAAGGGTAACTAGGTGGTGCAGTGAATGGATTGCCAGGCCTGGAGTCAGGAAGACCTGAGTTCAAATCCCGCCTCAAACACTGACTAGTTATGTGACCCTGGGTAAGTCACTTAACTCTGTTTGCTTCAGTTTTCTCATCTGTAAAATGAGCTGGAGAAGGAAATAGCAAACCACTCTAGTATATTTGCCAAGAAAACCCCAAATGGGGTCACAGAGAGTTGGACACAACTCAACAAGAAAAAGTAGTTAAACACAAGATAGTTTGGGAAAAAAGACACTAGCAATTTGAGAGGATCAGGAAAGGCTTCAGATGGGGTTTGAGCTATATCTCGAGGAAAAGAGGGATTTTATGAGATGGAGGTGAGGAGGAGGTACATTGACGGCATGGGGGACAGCCAGGGCAAAGAAATGGAATGGGGAGAGGCAGTGTTGTGAGTGAGAAACAGAGAATGATCAGGTTTGGCTGGATTATAGAGCGTGGAGAAGAGAATAGTGTACAAGGCCAGAAGGCCAGGTTGGGGTCAGGTCATGTAGGGCCTTAAAAGATAAACAGAAGAATTTATATGTGCTCCTCAAGGCAATAGGAGGCCTCTGTAGATTGAGTAGCGGAGTCACATGGTCAGATCTTTGCTTAAGGAAAATTGTTTTGGAGAGAGTGTAGAGAGAGATTTGAGGTAGGGATAGCAATTAGAAAGTTGATGCAATGATACAGGGAGGGGGTTAATAAAGATTTGATCCAAGGTGGTGTGAACAGAGAGAAAAAGTTACATGCCAGAGAAGTTTGGAAGGTAGAAATGGCAATATTTGTCAAATGATTGGATATGTAGGGTAAAGGAGAATGAGGATTCCAGGATAATGCCAAACTTGGGAGAACAGAAGAATAGTGGTATCTTCACAGAAGTTTAACAGAGAAAAGGGTTTTGGGGGAGAGATAATAAATTCAGTGTTGTATATGTTGGATCTGTAGGATATCCAGTTTGAAATGTCCAATAGGCAATGGGTGATAACAGATTGAAGCTAAGGGAGACATTGGGACTCAATTTATAGACCTGGGAGTCATCAGCATAGAGATTTCAATTAAATGTGAGAGAGATGATGAGGCCACTAAGAGAGAGTGTAAAGAGAAAAGAGTAGGGGGCCTAGAACAAAACCTCAGGGAATATCCACAGAGAAGGGGGATGAACGGATGATGAACCAGAAAAGATGACTGAAAAGGAGAGAGGAGATAGATAGGAGGAAAACCAGATGGGAGGAGTATCAGGAAAGCCCAGAGAAGAGGGGGTGTCCTTGAGGAGAGGATAATTAATAGTGTCAAGTGAAACAAGTCAAGAAGAATGAGGACTTTAAAAAAACCACCACATCCGTTCATTAAGAGACCACTGGTAAATTTGTGAAGTGAGGAAGTGAGAGGTCATATGACAAAGGGTAAAGGAGTGAGTGATGGGTTAAACTTCTTCTCTGTTGCCTCATTGTGGTGTAGAGAAAACCTTGGATTCTTCAATGCCATGCAAAGAGAACACAAACTTTAGAAGGTCTCATCAAATGGGAAGTATTTCAACTACATGTCCAATGACAAACCACATTTCTGTTGTTCAGGGACCAACTCTGCTAAATTCAGAGATTCAACAGGTTGCCTTTGGAGGGATGAATTTTCTAGCCTGTCTACCAGGTTGCAGGGAGATTGCAGTCCAAGTTAGAGGAGGGAATGTCTACCTTGCGAAATTGAAGTATGATCTGTCAAACTAATTGAGGCAACATTTTCCCCTAATGGGGTCACCAGTCTCTAATTTCAAGTGGACTCTCATCTTTATCGACTTTAGTGGTTCACCCTTTGCTACACGGATCATTTGAAAACTGTTTTGATTCATTTTTACTTCAATGAATACAAACTTCAGTTAAAGCTAGGCACTGTCTAATGACAAGATGAACTTCTCCAGGCGACTAAAGACTGAAATCTTATAGTCAGGAGGGAGAAAGTACTATTCTTAACACAGTCTGAGTGCTTCCTGGTATCCCTCAGAACCTAGAAAGAAAGAAAGAAAGAAAGATAGATAGATAGAAAGAAAGAAAGAAAGAAAAAAAGTGACATTTAATGAAACCTGTGATCTTTCCCCTCCATAATATTTTTTTTTCTTAGAGAAAAAGAATAGCTTTATCAGCTCATTTCATTCATTTATTTGTTTGCTTATACAAATATTCTCCCAATAAGAAAAATTCATACAAAAGAAACAATTAGGTATAACATTTTAATGGGACTTGTCCCAAGCTTCCTCTCTTCACTGGATGTAGAGAACTTTGAATTCTGTGTTTCATTCAACACTAACAATAATATTAATAGCTAATGTTTACATAGTGCTTTAAGGTATGCAAAGAATTTTTACATATACTTTCTCATTTAATCCTCACAGCATCCCTGTGAGGTAGAGGTTTTTATTATCCTTATTTTGCTAATGAAGAAAGTGAGGCTCAGAGAGGTTTGCCCAGGGTCCCACAGCTCGTAAGAGTATGAGGTGGAATTTGAACTCGGGTCTTCCTGACTCCAAGTCCAGTAGTGCTCCATCCAGTGTGCCCTGTGGCTGCTATTCTTTCTGACACATGGCACCGTTGCCAACATTTTAGCTCATTGTTTATTTTTATTACTTATTAATTATTATTATATGATATTTATTTATATTTATATTATTTATTATTATTGTTTAAGAGGGCTCATATCTCTTCTAGAACAAGTCAGTTTGAACAGGAAACTTTACAAGGTTTTAAACAGAAAACTTAATAGGGTTTTAAACCAGGGACAGAAAATGGTTTCATCACACTGACTGAGAAGAGAGAGAATCTGCCCCCACAGGGTGGGGGTGGTGGTGGAACAAATGGTCTGATTGTAATGCTGAGGACAAGAAGGGCTACTAAAAAGCTGCCATCACAGAGAGGAAACAAAGATTGCTCTTCCTAATCCTAACCTCTAACCCTGACCCACTCTCATGTTAACTTCTACAGAAGCAAAAAATGTCAGAAATCACCTTATGATTTGAAACTTCTAGTTGAGGTTGAGACTTCAACCATAAAGTAACCACAGCTTCTGAAGACACAATTTTCATTCATTTAAAAAAAAAAAAAAGTAGGCCAATCAGATGATGTGAGGGGCAGGAGAGATGTCTCTCCCCACCCTCTGGATGTCATGTTTTAAACTTATGTAGAGGGCAAAAATACATTTAATGTACAGACAGCCAAATCTTAGACTATCATGAATCACTTGTGGTGAGGAAAAAAAAAATGAATCTTTCTGAAGTTGTTGCTTTCGAGTAGAGTTTTAAAGATCCAGTTCTTCAAGCATGCACAACAGACTATGACTTTTCGGAACTTCCCTGATTTGAGTGTGTCCATAATGGACATATGCCTCTCACGGCTCCTCTACAAGAACCATCTACTCCAGGCAAACGGTCTATTTATAATAAGGGCGATGTTGATGACAGCTCACATTCAGTAGCACTTGGTAACTTTCAGAGGTCTTTCCTCACAACTCTGGTAAATCGAAAATAGATGTGCTATTATCCCCATTTTACAGATGATGAAATGAAAGACCCGGGATAGGACAGTCAGGATTCCCCATCTATCTTGTGCTCCATCACACAGCTAGGCTTGATCTGAAGTACTTTTGTCATTTTGTGTGTATTGCCGAATGGCTGATTGTTCTGGCACAGCCTGGCATGGGAAGCAAGATGGAGTGGAATGAGCACTGGATTTAGAATCAGGGCCCCTAGGTTCAAATTCCCTACCTACCCAGCATCTTGTTGAGCCATCTACTATCCTGGACAGACATCTGGTCCTCCTCCCTTCTCGGTGCCAGATGTTCCATGACCATAAGGCTGGGCCTCCAGGATCTCTCCTCTGGGTCTGTCCAGCTTCTGTCCTTATTCTGACTCTGCCACCACTGAAGAACTCGCTCATTGACTAAGCTGATATGATAGATATTCCCTAGGGCCAATGAATAAGGGACAGCTGTCACTGCTCTCAGATGTTGGCACCAACCCCGTCTGAGTTCCCAGACTCAGCTCATCATATCTTGTGGTTTCCCCTCATCTTACACATATAAAACACTGAGTAGATCTTAAAGGGCTAGACAAATGTCACCTAGATGCTATGTGGTACAGTGTACTGAGATTGGAGTCAGAAAGACCTGAGTTCAAATCCTCCCTCCAGCACTTGTTAGCTGTGTGACCCAGGGCAAGTTATACGACTTGTTTCTATTAAGTCAGCAAGCATTTATTAAGCACTTATAATGTGCCAGGCACTGTGCTAAGCACTGGGGTTACAAAGAAAGGTAAAAAATAATCCTTGCTCCCAAAGAAGGCACAATTTAATGGGGAGAGAACATGCAAACAACTACATACAAGCAGCATATATACAGAATCAATTGGGGATAATGTCAGAGGGAAGAAACTAGCATTAAGGGGAATGCTTATAAAATGTGAGATTGTAGTTGGGACCTACAGGAAGCCAAGAGGCAAGATGAGGAGGGGAAGAATCCCAAGCATGTGAGAATCCAATGAAGATGCCCAGATTCTGCAGATGGAGTGTATGTGTGAAGACCAAAAGGGCAGCCAGTGTCAATGAATCAAAAGTTATATGGAAGGGAGTAAGGTATAAGAAGACTGGAAAAGTAGGAGGGACCAAGTTATGAAGAGCTTTAAAAGCCAAAATGGAAGATTTATATTTGATGGTGGAGGTAATAAGAAGTAACTGGAGTTGATTGAATAGGTGGGTGACCTGATCCTATCTGCTCTTTAGGAAGACCAATTTGACATCTGAGTGGAAGATGGACTCGAGTGGGGAGAGATTTGAGGCATGGAGAAGGCCAGAAGGTTATTTTAATAGTGTAGGTATGAGGTGCCCCACACAAAGGTGGTGGCAGTGCCAGAGCAGAGGAGAAGGCATATACAAGAGATGTTGTAAAGGAAGAATTGACAAGACTTCATTACTGGTTAGATATGGAGGATGAGAGAGACTGAGAAGTTGAGGATGACACCTAGATTGCATGCTTAGGGACTGGGAAGATGGTGGTGTCCTTGACAATAATAGAAAAGCTAGGAAGAGGAGAGGTTGAGGGGAAATATCATGAGTTCACTTTTAGACATGTGGAGTTTAAGATGTCTATGAGATATCCAGTTTGAGATGTCCATTAGGCAGTTAGAGATATGAACCTGGAGGTCATGAGAGAGGTCAAGGGTATATAAATAGATCTGAGAGTCATCTGCATAGAGATGATAATTGAATCCATGAGAGCTGATGAAATCACCAAGCAAAATAGTATGGAGTGAGAAGAGAAAGGGTCTAAGTCAGACCTGGGGAACACTTATGGTTAATGGGCAGAGTTTGGATAATGATACAACAAAGAAGACTGAGAAGGAGCAGTCAGACAAATAGGATGAGAACCAGGAGAGAGCAGTGTCCCAAAAACCTAGGGAGAAGAGAGTATCAAGAAGAAAAAGGTGATCAACAGTGTCAAAAATCTGTTTAACACAGTGTCTGGCACATAGTAGGTGCTTAAAAATGTTTATTGATTGGTTGAAAGTCTGTAGAGAGGTCAAAAAGGATGAAGAATGAGAGAAGACCATCACAAGTAAAATGAAAGAGACATGGCTAGATGACAATTCATCTGAAAAATTCTAAGGGTTTTAGTAAACTACGATACGGGTCAACAGCACAACATAAAAGCCAAAAACTAATACAACTTTAAGCTGCACTGAGAGAGGTATAAGGTCCAGAAGAGAGGGGTAATGGTCTAGCTGTATTTTGACTTAGACAACATCTGCAGTTTGGTGTTCTGCTTGGAGTACTCCATTTTGGGAGGGGCATTGATAACCTGGTGGGTTTCTAGAGAAGGGTAACCAGTGTTGTGAGGGGACTTAAGTTCATACTTCATGAGGACATGTTGAAAGTCCTAGAAATGTTTAGCCTGGAGAAGAACAGAACTAGAGGTAGGAGGATGGGGTTGGGGACGGATTCTACTTGTTGGGTGAGGTTCCAGAGGGCAGGCTTTGACTCCATGTAAGGAAGAACTTCCTAACAAAGAGAGCTATACAAGAGTAAAAGGGGTTGAGTCTCCAAGCAAAGGCTGGATGAGTACTTTTGGAGGATACACTAGGGGGAATCTCGTCTAGACATCTATGTAAACTAGCTGATGCATAAGTGCCCTTCTACTTCATAGAATTTCTAGTTTTATTGTTCTTCTACTTTCTACTTACAACCTAAATTTCAAAAGTTTATTTGGGTGAGAAAAAGTCCGTTGAGCCTTTAAAAAAAATTTTTTTTTACTAGATATGTATAAAGAGGCATTGGGTAAGCCCTTTCCTATACGAGGATTCTTGGGGTACACATGATAGGGGTGAGCTGCCTCAGCTCAGGAAGAGGTTGGCCATATGGAGCTAGAAGCATGGTAGAGGGAAGATAACATGAGACAGAGGTAACAGACTATATGCAAACCCAGAGAGAGTCTTACACTTAAGGCTGCTGCATTCTTACAAACCTTGGACAGGTAGGATCCTGCAACAGATGGGATTGCCCAACTGGTAGTAGAAGAACACCAAACTAGGGAGAAAGGTCGGAACAGACAGAGGAGAGGAGGGGAGAGGCAGAACTTAGAAGAAAGAAGGCATGGTGACGACATAAAGGTTTAAACCCAGACCTTGTGGTCCAGCAGAAAAAGTGGTTAGAGTCAAGATCTGACTTCAATATCTGACTTCAAATAGTATTGCTATTTACTACCTTTGTGGCCTTCATCAAGTCACTTGACTTCTTCTGGGCATCAGTCTGATCATCTGTTATGTAAGGCATTGGACAAGGTGACCTCTGAGCTGTCTATTCCTGCTCCCATAGCTAGCTTCAGCTGGGATCGATGAACGCCATAATCCTAGGATCTTTGTCCTTTGCTATTACTGTGAGTCATATGGACCATGCAGGTCCCAGGTGAGGAAGACTGACTCTGCTGAATCCCAAACTACTTCAGATTGTACACTGTAAATACTATATGTCTTTCCCAGCTCCATTCTCGACTCTCTAAACTTTTCCAACTCTATATCATCTGCCTTTTCACCCTGAAGATGCCTCCATCCCTAAATCACCCACCATTCCCCTGCCCATCACAAATTCCTTTCCAGAACCTTCTTCAAGGAAGTGCCAAAGCTAGCCATTGCTGATCTCTCTCCTGTCATCCCTCCTGGCTCTCTGAATTTCTCTGTCTTTCACTCTCAAGGTACCTTCTTTCTGCTTTTCAGATCTATATTCTATATTTTATATTTTATATCTTCCTCCATTAAAATGTAAACTCCTTGAAATCAAGGACTTTTGGGGGGCTGATATTTGTATCTGCGGCACTTAGTACAGTGTCCAACATATAGTAAATACTTAATAAATGCTTTACTTACTATCTATCCATCTGTTAGTAAGTTGGAAAAGATTCTATAGCTACCTATAGGAAAGGGCAGGAGAGTTTTTCCTGACTGTAGGCTAATTATGAGTCCTTTACATACTTCTATTGTGTAAATAAAATATTTTCTATGTTTAATGGTTGCTAGTCTGAGGATTTGCAGGGGAGCTGAGGACCCCATCACAGTAGCATAATAAGCCATCAGATACAGAAGTTGCCCAGAATTCCCTAGATGGGAGAATGAGTCAGTGAGAGATTCTGTACCCCCAAAATTATATTTGGGACCTTATATCAGGAAAAGTGCTCTGAGTCCAAGGTTAAAAAAAAATTATAGGGTAATGGCAAATAAAATCTTAGTGGTTTCTGATCCCTTCACATCTCTTGTTCATACTTACGTTTGCTGACTCAGGAGCTGATCCCACCATTAACCTTGTGGGTTTTTCTTGGAGAAGTCAGGGCCTTAATCCATGGGGCCATGCACTGTGTCAAGAGGTCTTTCATCCTCTTCTCACATCTGCCTTCTTGGGATGGTACTTTTAGAAATATAGTCTTTGGGGTTAGCTGTGTAGAAGCTGTTTTTATCCTCCCATCACAAATACTATCATGGTAAATGGTAAATACTGAGAAAGGTCAAGAACAGAAGAGAATGAGATGGATGGCTTTTGGGAAAGTGCTCCAGTACTAACCAGGAAATCTTTGGAAAGTATTTTGGACAAAAGAAAAAGCAAGTAGAAAGAAAAATAAGACTAAAAATGATGATAATGACACCTATTCACAGGATTGGAGGACTATGGCTTGCAAGGTCAAGCTTCATCCTCTGGTGGTGCTGCCACGCTGGTGCAGACCTTCATCACCTCACACCTGGGCTAATGTAATATAGCCTGCTGGTGGATCTCCCTGCCCCAAGTCTCTCCTCACTCCAGTCCATCCTCCCTCCACTCAGCCGTCAAATTGGTCTTTCTAAAGCACAAGTCTGACCATTATTCAGTCAACTCCAATGGTTCCCTATTACCTCCAGGATCAAAGATAAAAACCTCTACTTGGCATTCAAAAGCCGTTTACAACCTGTCCTCCTACTTTTCCAGTCTTTTTACACCTACTAGTTACTCTGAGATCCAGGTGTTACTGGATCTCCTTGTTGTTCCTTGCACAAGACCCTCCATTTCCCCCATATCTCCTCATCTCATATCCCAGCTTCCCTGGATTCTTTCAAACCCTAGGTAAAATCCTGTGTTCTACAAGAGAAGCCTATCCCAATCCTCCTTAATGCTAGTTCCTTCCCTTTGATTACCTCCCTTTTATCCTGTATATATCTTGATTGTATAATGTGATTTGCATATTGTCTCCCCATCAGACTGTGACAGTTCCTTGAGAGCAGGAACTGTCTTTTGCCTTTTTTCATCCCAAGTGCTTAGTACAGTGCCTAGCGTAATGCTTACTAAAATTGATTACCAAATAGAATTTACTAGATCAGCTCAGCCTATTTTACATAGTTTAAAAAAAAATCCAAGCTCAAAAAACCAGTTTAGACGTCAATTTATCTGAAAAAAAAAAAAAAAAGGATGAGTTTTGTACGTGTGTGTGTGGGTGGGTGGGTTGTAAGTCAGTATGAGTCAATAGTACTATGCAAAAAGCGATTGCAATCTAGACTTCATTAACAGAAACTTAATTTCCAGGAACAGGGAAGTGATGGTCCTCTCCCCAGGCAGCTCTCGTCAGAAAACATCTGGAGTCTTGTGCTCATTTCCAGGCACCACATCTTACTTGGGAAGGAAACTGATCAGTCCGGAGGAGGGCAACCAGAAAGGGGAAGGAACCTCGAATTCACACTGCCTGAGGGATCTGTGAAAAGAACCGAGGACCTACAGTGTGAAGGAAGAGAAGACTACGAAGGGGCGTAGTAGCTGCCTTCAAGTATTTGAAGGGCTACCTGTTTGGGTTCCAGAGGGCAGAGGCTGACAATGTCAGAAACTGACTTAAGCTTGATGTCAGTAAAGTAAGAGCTGCCTCAAAGCGGAATGAGTAGCGCTTTCTCCCTCCCTGAAGGCTGGGCAATCATTCACTAGGCGTTTTGAAGCAGGGACTCCTTTCGCCTGTAGATTAGTTACTAGAGTGTCTGTGATGTCCCTTCTCACTCTGAATGCTGCGATTCTGAGATCGTCCTGCTTCTCTGAAAACCGTTTCATAAAATGAAAAGTCTTGTAAAATGTCAGCAGTGAACTTGTCATTTTCTTCATGAAACTACTTTGGTTTGGCTGAAGCATGCTGGATAAAGATCCCTCCATCCCTTGCATTTCCATACTTGAGATCCCCTGTCTAAGACATTTTTCACCAAAGCTTGACGACTGACTTTCACTTTCAGCTTTCTCCCCTGCCCCCTCTCTCCCGCCCCTCCATCCTCTATTCTGGTGTCTGATCTGAAGCACTTTCAGTAGCTGATGTGAACTGGGGAGGTGTTGTTTCATGGGAACTGAGAGAAAAGTCTGAATTAGTCTGGAAGATACATGTTTTCCTGTCAAGAGTTTATTAGGAGAGAAATGACCTCAATTTGGGCTGATAGGAACTTCTATGTGACAGATAATAATGCAAGTGAAAGCAGCCGCAGTGGGGCTTCTTTTGAGTCAGGCTAGCATTTTGTGGCTTGAATCACAGAGCTGGAAATGACCTTGAGAGGGCTGTCCAGGCCAGCCCCACCTCCTCGAGGAAGGTCTACACCAAAAATCATCCAGCCCAGAACCGAAACTCGAGGTCTCATTTTTCAAGTCCCCTGGGACTTGCCCGTCTCCTCTGAACACGTTGCCTGCTCCCCACCCCCAGGCTGCCGTCCTCCTTCCCAGAACCACCTCGATGAAATTTCAAGAACTTCTGTATTAGCCCTACCCTAGTTTCTCCTTCCTGGACAGACTCTTTTATCGGCTGATAAAGGGATCCCTGGATGGTAAAACACAGCTGATGATATCACTGAGTCCAAAACCGTCACTCGAGAGATGAGAGGATAAGTGACGTGCCTGGGTCACACAGCTAATAACTATATGAAGCAGGATCCAAACCCAGTTCTTTCTGATTCCAAACCCAGCACTTTATTTACTTTACCTGGGATCCCTGAAGTCATTGGATACAGTCACTGGACTGCATACAGTCATTGTTTGTGGTAGGAGCAGGGATTACTGGGGTAACCAGAGGGCAGAATGCTTACCGGGGAGCCCCTGGACTTCCAAGTGATCACAGAAGGACTGGACAAAGTATTTTAAAAGGAAGCGGTGGTCCTATGTGGTCCCGGAGATGTGGTGAACAATCACTGTCTGAGGACCTCTGGAAGCAGCATAAAGCCATGGTGACTACGAGGTAGCATGACCTTTCCCTTTCTTTCCCCAGACCATGGCTGGGGGAGCTGCATGAGTTAGTGATGCAGGGACTGTCTAATGTCCCTAGAGATGGGTGGATCTCATGGCCTCAGGGAGCAATGGGAAACCACGCTGACCAGGAGGTAGAATGACCATTCTCTACCTACGGTGGCCTCAAGGAACTGTGGGAGTCTCACAGTGGCCTGGGGATGTCCCTGTGGAACAGTGTGACTGATGGACCCAGGAAGCGGTGGAAGCCATGGTGACTATGGGGTAGGATGACCACACCCTATCCATGGAGTCTCTGGAGAGCAATGGAATGCCCACAGGAGCTTGGGGATAAAGTAACTGCTGACTGGTTTTTGATCACAGGGAGCAGTGTGATCTCCCATAATGATCCAGGGACAGGATGCCCATTCAATGTCTAGTGACCCTAGGGGGAGCAAACACTATAACCCCTATATGGCCTGGAAGCAAGGTGGTTGCTCACTGCCTGGTGATTGGAGAGATCAGTGAGAGCTCCACAGTGACCCAGAACCATCACTATCTACTACCCCTCCTGCCCCGCAGTAGCACAGGTAGCATCCACACTAACCCAGGGATGTTATGGCCACTCATTGGTTGGTGTGGGAAGCAATATAAGCAGTGTAAGTGACCTAGGGTCTCAATGACCAATCTCTACCTGCTCATCAACAGGAACCTAGTGACCTCGATTTACTACCTGCTGGTCTCTCAGTCCTTAGTTTCCTCTTCTGAAAAATGAAAGGGTTGGAAGAGATAATTTCCAAACTCCTTCCCAGCCCTAAGTTTTTATGATCTCATGAACCAATGGTGGAGACCATATTTTCCTTGCTTATTGAGGAGAGTGGCATGTGGAATCAAAATAAAAGCCCTCCTGGAGTCTAGATAGATGGCATTTATTACTTCTGTCCTTATCTACATGACCTGTAGAACTTTATCATAGGAGGAAATTAAATCGACCTGGAGCAATTTGCTCTTCAGAAGGCTGGGCTGGATATGACCCATTCACCATCTTGTGGTTTTCTAGAGGGTTGCAAAATTCATTGGTTTGTTCTCAGAAATGTCCAGGTGCTAAAGTTAGACCAAATGTCCCATGATGAAGAGACCCTGGCTGTCCTTCTTGTCTTCCTTAAAAGCCACTGTTAATTTTCTGTTTACACAAACTTCTACAAAGCAACATGCCATTATGGAAAGAGTGGTAGGGAACTGATCACCAGAGAACCTGGTTTGGAATGCAGTTTCAGTCACTACTGGTAACAGAGGATTTGAACTCAGTACTTCCTGACTTCAAATTCAGCACTGATGCACTATACCATGCTGACTCTAAGGTTGCATTTTCTGTGGTGGCCCTGGGGAGCAGAGAGATTGCTTCACCTCTTCAACCCTCAGTTTCCTTCTTTGCAAAATGAAAGAGTTTGGACTACATGACCTTTGAGCTCTCAAGTTATAATTCCATGAATAAAGACTGATCATCTAGACTCATTTCCCTGTGAAAACAAATAGCAACTCTAGTGTAGCCAAAGAAATGATTAAAGATATATTAACAATAACCCCAGAGAGGCAACTTGACATAACAGATAGAGAACTGACTTCAAAGCCAGGAAGGCCTGGGTTCTAGTCCTGCCATTGACCCATACTGGCCAGGTGATCTAGGTGAGTCACCCTTTCAGTGTTCTGGACTAGATAACTCTCTAAGATTACAATTGATAGAGAGAAAGTGCTGCCTGGATTAGCAGAGGGAGTTTCCTCAGATTAGCAGAGGGAATTCCACTATACCAAGGGCATTACCCATCCAGTCCCTCTCCTTATCTGGAACAATGACTCTATGAGGCCCAGGGGACACTCTACGTCCTCCTCCCTGGACAAGTGTAGGCTGTGACATGTGTCCCAGAGGATGAAGCAGGTTTAACATGTGTTTTTCTCTGTGCATATTAATACCTTCCACCCCTCCAACCTACACAAGTACAACAGGGGTACTCCATTATATGAATAATCCACATTGTCAGTAAAGATTTTTAGTGTTCATGGGTGAGCCTCTCTTGGCTGAGCTGAGACATACAGATCCTAGTGAAAGTTCATTCATCCTACGTTGTCTGGTGTGTTATAATTCAGAGAACTGCTCTGATTTCTGTTTACTACCAGCTTGGATAAATTCACTATTCACTATTTATAGGTTTTTTGGGTGTAACTACCATTTGGTAAGAATGGGTCAAGCCTGCAGCTATAAGTTTAGGGTACTCCTTTAAGTTATAGTGAACAGGAAAATTGTTTGAACCTAAAATAAAAATTCTCTTAGACTAGCAATATTTAGGAGGGTAAGGGGACAGAGATGTAATTCCAGCCTAGTACCACCCCCCTCTCAAGAGAACACCCCATCTCTCCTCATGGCTCCATCTGTGGCTCCATTTCAGGCAGGAATCAGTCTTTCTCAGACTGAGGCAGCCAAGATTCCTGAGATACATATTCACACCTCTTGGTGAGCCTCATTTAGATAACCCATGTGAACATACACACAACCTGAATGGGCATCACACATTTGGATATTTGGACAGCTTTAACAGTTAGAAAATTTTTCTTGACATCAAGCCTAAAGTTACCTTTTCCCAACTTTCAGTCGGTGGGTAGAAAGAAGGTAGTGACTTCTACCCCCTGGGACTAAGCAGTACAACTCTTGTTCCTGACAATCCTTCAAATACGTAGAGGATTCCTAACACACACACACACACACACACACACACACACACACACACACATACACACAAATCTCTTTTGCAAGTGGACCATCCCTAAAACTTTCAACTAAGCCTCATGTACTTTAGGCCCTTCACCATCCTAGCTGGCTTTCCTTAGATGCCCTCTGGTCTGTCAATGACCTTCCTAAATGTGGCTTCAATACATTTCAAAAACATGTCTTAAATGTCTATAATGTATTATGCTAGGTAACAGGATAAAGGATTAAAAAAAAAAGTCCTGGCTCCTCTGAAAGAGGTAACCATTTAATAATAGTGTAATGATATAATAGTATAATAATAAGTATACAGATAAGCATCATACAAGATATATCATTGCAGCAAAGGAGAGATCTAGGAAAATCTGAGGAAGGAGGGAAAACTTTCAGCTGGAGGCATCAGAAGTTTCATGGAAGATGTGATATCTAAACTGAACACTGAACAGGGGTGTGTTGATAAATGTTTAACAATGGGCTCTCCAAAACATGTTTAATCTGCATTATTAATATTTTATCCATCACTTCATTAAGTCTAAACAATCAACAGAAACAATAAATCAAGCCCTGATTTGTAGCCGTCACCAATTTCTGAGGTGTAAAAATTCTCGCTGAAAATTTAACAACCAGCTATCTAGAGTCAGTATTAACAGGATCCAAAACACTCCTGGGATTTTCATAGGTGAAGATGGGAATGGGGTTCATTCAGGAATGAGTGATAATACAAAGAATTCTTAGAAGGAGTAGACCAGTTTGGTCTGAAAAAAAGATTATGAAAAAGCATGATGGGAAATGAGGCAGAAGGGTCAGTTGGAGTTAGACTGCAGAAAACAAACTAAGGAGAATGTATTTTATTTTATGGGCAATAGGGAGCCACTGATGGTTTCTGAGCAGCGGTTGGTGGTGAAAACTAGTCAATATAGCATAGACTGCTACAGACTTTACAATTGTGTTTCAGCCTAGCTTTGGGCAGTGCTTTTTTGGAAAAGGGAGGCTGATAGTTCTATTTTAACCATTTGACCATGTGGGTTTGGTTATCTATTTTTTTAGAGTCTGTTAGTGCTAGGTGCAGCTGACTTTCCAATTTAGCAGGAACCAGGTTTTGTGACCAAATAGGGGCCTAGGGTCCTGGCACCTTCTCCATCTCATCCCTTCATTATCCTGTTTTCCTGCAATTTGTAGTGTTGTCAACAGTAGCAGGAAAGAACTTGGACCGTTTCTCTGGGTGGCAGGAACCCGAGCTACCAAATGCTGAGTGCTAAGGGCAGTGTCCTGGGCCCCAGGTTTTGTCAGAAGCTTAATTAACAAAGACAAGGGCTAAATTGGACCATTTCCGGTTCTAGTCTTTCAATGGAGGCTGACCGAGCAGACCTATCTCCTAGGCAGAAAGCTCCCTGGGACTAGTACTAAGATGCCAATAGGTCACCTATTCCAGGTGACATATTTGCATTTAAATAGGGGCCTTCTAGGGACAATGCCATAACATTCAAAGGAATGTTGTTTTCCTGACAGCCTTGGAGAAGAGAAAGGGAGGATGTCAGCCTTTCCCTTGCTTCAGTGAGGTGTTTCTGAAAGATTGATTTTTTCCCCCAATTACCCTGGCTTCTGGTGGAATTAATTTCACATTGACTTTTTCAAATTAAATTTTTGAATATGTCACTTTCAGTTCCTACAAATCTCCTCTTGACTTTAAATATCTGCTGGGTACCTGATGAATAAGCCCAAACCCAAAAGAATGTAAGCTCCTTGAAGGTAAGAACTATTTCCTTTTTGTTTGGTTGGTTTTTTGGTCTGTGCACCTCCAATACCTAAAATAAAAGTTTATCTTTTTAACACCAATATTATCGTATGGTTTTTGAGTCATGGAGTACTGTAGTTTCCGAAGAACTGAAATTAAGAATTACCCTAAGAACAATAAAGAAGAAGCATTTATATCAAGATGTAAAATGTTGCAAATGAGAAAGTAATAAGTGTTGTGTTAATAAATAGATGAACCATCTAGTTTGGTGTGTGTGTGTGTTCATACATACATACATACGTACATACATACATACATACGTACTGCCTTGCACAGTGGCTTACACAAGCAATCACTTCATAAATACTTGCTGAATTGAACCAAACCCATACTATATTGTGTTTTTCCCTCACAAAGGCTTCCCACTAAATGACTCATCTATTTATTAACACAACACTTATGACCGTAGGTTTATAACGACATCTGAGGGCAAACCCGCAAGGCCATGAGGCAAAGCCAGGGGATGGTTGGGAGCCCCAGACACAGGCTACACTTTGCAGTAGCTGTCTGAGCTGGGAAAGTTCAATCTGAATCATCCCTCCCTGCTTCTCTCCTTCAACTGTAATAACTAATATTTATGAAGTAATTAACATTGATTATTTAATTTGATCCTCACAAGATCTCACGGGGTTGGTACAATAGAGAAGTCATAATACTAGCTAGGATTTGCATCCAAACCTTTCTGATTCCATGTCCAACCCTGTATTTGCAATGCCAACTGTCGCTCACCGTCTACTGTAGATTACATAGAAAATACACCTAGGGTGGGAAACACTGCACAGAGTGACAAACTTTTTCTATCTGGTTGGTTAGTTTTGAAGAACATTTTTATTTTCTTCTTCAGTGTAAGGAATGGCTCTCTGAGTTGGGGAAAGGGGAGAGATACATTGTGAAATGTAAGTGGTATAAAAACAAAAAAAAATCGATAAAATTTATTTAAAAACCAAATATATGGGAGGCTTAAGTCTCACCTTTTAGTGCCAACGATGCTCACTGACATGAAGAATAGCACAGGATAGTGTTGGGAGGGAAACAACATGTGTGGAAAGCTAGAAAACCAGTTACTCTTCCCTGTATAAGCTCTTAGCCTTCTCCTGGGATTCTCACCCTTAACAATTAATACTTTATTGTGAATCTGTTGATCAGATTAGACCTAGACAGTCACCTGAGTCAGCTAGGAGGGCACAGAAAAGGTAGGTTTTGAAGTGAAGGGGAAAAGTCTAGAATTTGGGAGGACGGGTGCTTGTCTGGATAGAAACAGTTGGGGAAAGAGGGAGGACAGCAATGTTTTTCTTTTTCAAAATTGTGTCTAGGACAGACCTCACATTCAAGGAGACCTTCTAAGGGTGTGTGATGAACGAGGGATTTTCAGTTTTCTTTCAAGGTTATTTTGTACATAAGTATCCAAGGTATAGGGGGTTTTGTGGACTCATTCTCAATCCCCCGATCAATAAAGGAGAGACCTGGGAGCAGAACTCAAATTCTTTGCATCAAGAGCCTGGTGCCTTTCTCACTCAACCGTGACTTTCACTGTGAAAGTCTATGAGCTTCCAATGCCAGAATTTGGCCCCATCTGGTCCTTCTCACTCAGTATCTTTGGGAATCCCATGTTACTACATACAGTATAATTTTCTGAAAGGAAAGATATATGTCTTGGATTTTGAGAATTTGTCAGCCTTCATAGTTTAAATTCTGAAAATACAGTTTCACTAATGGAGTATTTTCAGGGGGGTTTTTTCAGAACAGACATAGGAAAAAGCAATACCTTGAACTCCTCAGAAGGAGAGGCATGATAGAAAACAAATGAAGAGATAATCATAAATAAAACGGATGGCTAAATGGTTTCATGGAAATTCTTTCTGAGGCTTTAGAACCAAAAGAAGATCATTAAATAAAAGGCCATCTTGACTGGGAATGTTACTTTGGAGTATGTATGACCTGATGTTAAAATGAAGTTCAATAAGGATTATCATTTTATTAGTCACCAAATGAGCTATGGAATTTTCGTTTTCTATATTTATGTTTTTTCTTTTTTAAAAGTCATTTATTTATTTTTAACATTCATTTTTTAAAATGTTGAGCTTCAAAGTCTTTTGCCCCTACCCCACCCATTAAGAAGGCAAGCAATATTCTATCAGTTATACATATAAAGTCATGCAAAATATGTTTCCATATTAGCCATGTTGCAAAAAAAAAAAAAGCAAGAAATACAAAGAAAGTGACAAAAGAATGCTTCAATTTATATTCAGACTCCAGTTCTCTCTCTAGAGGTGGATCGCATTTTTTTATCATGGGTCCTTTGGAATTGTTTTCCATCATTTAGACTTATGTTTTAAAAACACCTGAGTTGATATGTTTCTACATCTATTCATATTGGTTGCCTGAATGTCATAATGGTTGACTGAAGTACAAACTCTGTCTCATTTTTGCATTTTCTCTCTCATCTTAACAACAGTTAGGAGGTGTTAACTTAGAAGTCAGCAATTTGGGAAATTGCTGTTTATTCTTTCAAAGTTAACATTAGCTGGCTAACGTTTAAGCTAGTTGGAGTTTGAGTGTGCAAATATACGTGTTCACATGAGCTGGCACAGATCTATGGTCGATGACAGAATTCTCAATTACTTTGTGGTTTATAGCACACTTAGTTAAGCTTCTTAACAATACATGATCTACTGAGAAATTGTAACCCCAGATAGAAACCTTTGCCAGTACACTCATATGCCCTGCTATACTAATGACATGATTTTCATTTTCCTTCTGTTCTCCTCTTGTTGGTTTCTATCAAGTGTATTTTGTTTAGTTGCTTGAATAAAAATGCAGAGTTTCCCTAGGGCTTCATCATCCTCTCCCGCTTTTCGGTATTTTTATGATATTTATTGTTTTTCAACACTTTGCTAAGAGGTATCATTGCTATGCAGATGTTACCCAGTGCTATCTATCATTTTCCACTTACCCTATTGTAGCAATCCATCGCCGTATCACAATGCCTATCCAAATTGCAGCTCTAGCTTTCCACAAATTGTTTAAAGGCTCTCTGGTAAAGATTCTTCTTGGTGGTTTGGCATCTTGCTGGTTGTTTCTGTGGATAATAATCAATATGTCCTATTAGGAAGACAACGCCATGTATCACTAAACTTTGACCTTTGCTCCCCAGAGCAGTCCCAAGATGCTTATTCATGCACAGGCAATACCCATATTATGTAACTGCAGTTCTATTTGCTAGGTTTCTTTGAATTAAATTTCCTGAGTTCCAGCAATGACAGAATAATGCAGCTAATGTACAGGCAGGCCTTTGATCTTAACGGAGTGTGTTTCCCTGATTGGAATGAAAGCAATTACATTTCTTCTTCATTGATATCTTTTTTTTTTTACATTGCAATCCTTTCCCAATATGCTTGCCCCCATATCTTAATCCTCCCTTGTAACAAAGAAAAAAGTTAAGCAAACCTCTGAAGACCAACTGACCTCCTCCAACTGACTACATATGCGACATTCTGCACCTGTAGCTCTCTCACCTCTCTATAAGAAGACAGAAGTAAATTTCATCATCGATTTCCCAGATCAAGTTCAGTGAGAGCAACTGATCTGAGTTCTGATGCATTTCAGTATTGTTCTTGTGTACAGTGTTGTAGTCATTATAAATATTGTTTTTGTGGACCTCCTTTCTTCCCTCTTCATCATTTCATACAAATCTTCCCATGGTTTTCTGCATTCCTCATGATCACCATTTCTTACGATGTGCTGATATTCTATTACTGTCATCTAGCACAATTTGTTCAACCTCTTCCCAATTGATCGTTACCTCCTTTTCTTTCTAATGTTTTGCTCCTATAGAGAGTACTTCTATGAATATATTAATAGTTTTTTCTTTCTATCACTGGCCTGCTTGGGACTATACCCAGTCTTATAGGGACTTTCCTCGTTATTTCCAAGATGCTTCAGCTATTTTAGATTAGTGTTGGTATGTTTTCATGCTTTTATACAGGAGACATATATAAGAGATCTCTATATGCAAAGCACTGTGCTTTGTACTGGGCAGTTACAAATAAAAGAATTCAGTCTATTGGAGAGAACTCTTGACTTCATAGGTAGCTTTACTTTCTTATGCTGATGAGAATTAATGATGGCGGTGGGGGTGGGAGTCAGTCCTTAGGCAACTCTTAAGATAGCCATGAAAACAAGCACTAGCCTATGTGCTTAAATCTCAAAGAAACTATGTGGGTTTTTAGCACCTAACACAGAGCTGACTGGAGGCAGTTGGGTGGTACAGTGGATAGAGTGCCAGACCTGGAGTTAGGAAGACTCACCTCCCTGAGTTCAAGTCTTGCCTCAGATACCTATTAGCTGTGTGATCCTGGGCAAGTCATTCAACCTTGGTTGCCTCACTTTCCTCATTTGTAAAATGAGCTAGGAAAGGAAATGGCAAAAACCACTGCAGTATCTTTGCCAAGAAAACCCCAAATGGGTTCGTGAAGAGTTGGACAAGACCGAAAACAACTGAACAATAACAACAGAGCTGACATGTAGTAGATACTTATCAAATAATTGTTGATTAATTGCTTGGACCTCCTAGAATCAGGCAGAGGCCTAAAGGAACTGCAATTAGCCCTGGCTCTTTCTTCCTATACAATTTTTATTTTTTGGTTATAGAAATTGATATTTGTTAAGGTGCTCATTAGTGCATATTGTATTCTACATATTGTATCACATTGAAATACAGTAAGGAATTCTTCTGTTGTGCACATGTTTAGTTCTAGCCATTGCCAACTAATCATTTGGCTCACCAAATGGCAAATCCTATCGGGTCCTTGGGACAGCTAGAATAAAGTAAGTATAATGCTTCCAATTATTTTAGTTTAGTTAGTTTAGTCACCTCACTTGTATTGATTCACAGACTGTTAGAGTTGGAACTTAGAGTTTAAACTCTAAGGGCCTCAGCTTCCTCATCTAGAGAATGGGTGTGGAGGAAGGGAGAGTGGACTTTGGGATCCCAAAATGCTTTCCAACTCTAACAGTCTGCAAATCAATACAAGTCATGTCAACGATACTATACAAACACCACATGTCATCATTTGTTGGCTAATATCTTTCCTCTGCTTTGTTGACTCTTGCTCATCTTTTAGTAAGTCAATAAGCACTTATTAAATACCTACTATGTGCCAAAAACTGTGTCAGGGGTTGGAGATATAAAGGTAAAAAGAAAACAAAAAACAAAACAAAAAAAAAAACCAGCCACTATTCTCAAGGCAATCACAACAAGGGAACATGCACACAACTATGTAAGAAAAAGCTAAAGATAGAAACAATGAAAGCTAACCAATAGAGGGAAAATACTAACATTAAGTGGGATCAGGAAAGGCTTCTAGTAGAATAGAGGTGTCAAACTTGCTGTCCTCTGGCTACTGGCCACATAGGGCCTCATATTTAATATTTAAATGAATATGTGTTGATAACTTGATTGATGCTGGGTTTTCTCTTAGCCTCACAACTTCAGGTAAGAGGAGAAAAAAAAGAATGAGAAAGGTTCTCCCAATTTCTGCTCATAGCCCTAGACTTCACCATGCTTTCTCTTGACATTGTTCCCAAGAGTAGGACAACCAGGAACACACATATAACACAAAATAATTAGGGCATGCTCAGGGCCCAACTTCTAGGTCCTTTCTGCGCTTTCACACCCATTACCTTACCGGACCTTGGTCTACAAAATGGAAGAACCTCAGAGTTGAAAGTGATGGAGGTGGGCATCTAATCCAGCTTACACCCAAATAAGAATCTTCCCTCCAACAAATTTGATTGGTGGTCAACTAGCCTTGGCCTGAAGACCTCAAGTGAGAAGAAGTCTATTAGTTCTTAAGGCAGTCATTCCTACTTTGGGCCAGTTCTAAATATAA
This sequence comes from Vombatus ursinus, assembly GCF_900497805.2. Lineage (NCBI taxonomy): Eukaryota > Metazoa > Chordata > Mammalia > Diprotodontia > Vombatidae > Vombatus > Vombatus ursinus. The sequence goes on along the minus strand of NW_020954551.1, from coordinate 19,260,843 downwards.
GGAGGTTTTTTTTGGTTTGTCCTAGAGCAAGCCTAAGTTTGCTTCTTTGCAACTTTGCAACTAATTGCTCTTTCAGGTGGTAGCCCTTAAATACTTGAACAGAATAATACTTGAAGACAACCACCATCACATCCTTCCCAGTTTTCTCTTCTCCATGCAGAAACAACTCTTTCAAGTAATTGTCAAATGTCATCATCTCAAAGACTCATCTAGACTCATGATCATCCTGGTTGCCCTCCTTTGGTTGTCCTCCTGCTTATCAATATCTACCCTAAAATGCTGGTGCCCACAGCAGTCCTCTCCCCTCCCTTGAAGCAGCCGAACATCGTGTAAGCTTTGTCTTGCCGTACCCCACTACAGACTTTATTGCGCTTACAGTCAGTCCCTCAGGCTCACTCATCTTCCACTTGTGAAACTGATTTCTTTGAATCCACATGTAAGACCTTACATTTATCTCTATGAACATTTTCCTGTTCAGCTCAAAGATTTAGCCTGTTGAGGTATTTTGGGATTGTGCGCTCCCCCATTAGATTGTAAGATCCTAGAGGGCAGGAGGGGGCTTTTGGCTTTTCCTTGTGGCCTCAGTACTTAGCACAGTGTCTGGCCAGTAGTAGTTGATTAAGAAATGTTTAGCAACTCAATCATCCAACTTGTTAGCTATCCCTCATCCTCATTAGGATGTAAGTTCCACCATTATCACCATCACCAATGTCCCTAGTATTTATATAGCACTTTAAGGTTTGCAAAATGCTTTACAAACATTATCTCATTTTATCAGACTTATCCAGGGTCACACATAGCCAGGATGTATCTGAGTCACAACCTGAATCCAGGTCTTTCTGACTCAGACGCCAGTCCTCCATGTTTCCTCACTAGCACCAGCTTCATAAATTTAGATGTCAAATGAGGAAATGAGGAAAAACTGGGGTGACCAGGCATTTGGGGATCCCTGCATCCTTTTCTAGACGTTCACTAAAGGTCTCTAGCTTGCTCTGCTTAGAAAGAACATTTCAGTCAATGGTATACCGGCTCTGTTCCTTCTGCCTGGCTCCCCTAAATACCTTAGCTAAACTGCAGACTACATGGAACCCCTAATGGTTAGTCAACAAATTATTTATTAAGAGCTTATATTGTGGAATCCTAACCTCACCACAACTTCAGGGAGTGCCTCAGCATCCCAGGTAACTATTCCAAACGGTAAATTACATAAGAATTGTCAATATGCATCAGTGAAGGGAATTTCTCCGCCAGGAGCTTGCTATAGACTCACGGCATAATAGATTTTAGGAGAGGTACCATCTTTCTCAATATCCCTTCACCCTGGTTTCCTCTGGCGAGCATCGATAGTGTTAGCTTTGAGAGAAGGGATTTGATCAGTATTCTGGAATATATGCCTTTTTTTTTCCTGGAGTCAAAATAAAACTTCAGAGAAACTGGAGATGTGTGGTGAACTTCAGAACCCCCCTGCAGGGTCAATTAGCACCTGTAAATGTTGATCTAAGCAATCACTTGCTGGCTACTTCATTAAGCGTGTACTTAAATTCTCCAGAGAACTTATTAGTTCTCTGAACAAGTTTTTTTTGTTTGTTTGTTTTGTTTTGCTTTAATTGTTTCTTTTCCTCCTTTATGAGGAAGGGTGTGGAAGTTTCCGTGAAGGCTATCCCAATGGAACCCATGGCTCTGGCCAATAATTCCAAGATTGAAAACAGTTCCCTGCCTGCCCCGCTCCTTTTCCCTAGGCTCATGGCTCCTGAGCTTAGCTCTGAGAAGCTCGACCCAATAATTGATTTTTTTCTTTTTCTTCCTTCCTTGCTTCCTTCCTTCCTTTTTTTTTTTTTATTATAGCAATTTGACCCTCTGCTTGGAGACAGGTCATGATTTGAACTTATTGGGGAGAACCTATACCAGTAAAACTACAGAGCCTTAAAATTGTGATCCTGGACAAGTGATATAGTGGATAGAGTGCTGGACCTGGAGGTAGGAAGATCCAAGTTCAAATCCAGCCTTAGATCTTTTTTAGGGGTGCATGTGTGTGTGTGTGTGTGTGTGTGTGTGTGTGTGTGTGTGTGTGTGTGTGTG
>NW_020954551.1:19106141-19258754 GCF_900497805.2 Vombatus ursinus | reverse complement strand
GTGTGTGTGTGTGTGTGTGTGTGTGTGTGTGTGTGTGTGTGTGTGTGAGACAGACAAAGAGAGGGAGAGAGAGAGAGAAATGCTAGGCAAGTCACTCAGCCTCTAATCGTCCGAGTTTCCTCAGTCGTCAAACGGGGAACATAATAGCACCTAATTCTCAGGGTTGTTGGGAGGATCAAATGAGACGATATTTGTTTAAAAAAAGGTGAGGGGGCTTACCAAAGTGACTGACACATAGTAGGTGCTATATAAATTCTTATTCCTTCCTGCCCAAAGTACTCGGTAAATCTTAAAGCATTATATGAATCCTAGCTATTATTGAACTAGTGGAATCCAACCATTGAAGGAGTAGAGGTCACCCAATCACCCCAAAGCACCTCCATGTGACTGACTGTTCCATCTAGCAAAGTCAGCTGAATACCTGGAGCAAGAGCATAGCAAGGGAGGAGCTCAAAGGTTTAACTCCCATCTGGCCAGGGAGGGCTGCCAATAAAATGGGAGTTAACTGTGTGGCATTGTTTAATATATGTGCACTTTTTAATGAAGATTCAGATTATGGGGATTGATTATCCATCCCATTCTTTCACTTCTCTTGGAGGGGCTCTGTGGAAGAATGAAGTACCCTCCACCATCAACCAGCATTGGTGAAATCCTCTGTGGAGTGAATGTTTGCCTTCAGTGTGATTTTTCTTAACTGCTAGGGGAATGGTGCAAACCCAAATTCCTGACCCTGTCAAAGTTATCTTTCTTTCTCTCAGATAATTTTTGATCCCTTTTTCTCCATGCATAGCACTCCAACAGCTTCTTCTCATTTGCATGGAAGTTCAGATTTTTCTTGCAAAGCTTTACTTGATTCTACCCACAATTTCTGGGGGGTTGCCTCTATGGAGCCAGTAATGAAAGAATGAATGAATGAATGAAAAAGCATTCATTAAGTACTTATGGAAGGCCAGCCATTGTCTTGAGCACTGCCAGAAAGGGTCCTCCTATCATGCTTATAGTAAACCATGACATTGCTTCTCTTAGAGTGGGGAACTGCCCCTTCCCAGCCAAAGTATCAGGAGGTTCATTTCTCCCTCCACACTGAAAAACGAGCACCTTTTGGTGGTAGTAGTAATCATAATAATAATATTAGTAATGTCTGCTTGATATAGTAGATAGAGAGCTGGCCCTCATAGCCAGGAAGACCAGGGCTCCAGACCTGCTTCTGGCATTCACTGGCTTTTTGATCTTCCTTACATCACTTAACATCCCATTGGACCCAGGCAACTCTCTAGGATCATAAATTGCAGAAAGGTACTGGTCTGCACTGGGAGAGGAATTCTTCACTTTTACCAGATACCCTTCATACAGATGAAATCATAAGTCCAGCCCAAAATGATGATGATGAGAACAGTGCTTAAAAGTTTGTGAATCACTTTACATCCTTTGTCTCATTTGATTTTTTAGTCCAGCTACTAAAAAGAGTAACCACCAATATTCTGATCATCTGTGATCTTGGCATATGGGCACCCCCATCCCATCATCACCACCCACATCCCATCATGGCTGACTCTTATCCATGTCCTTCCATAAATGCCCTACAGGTAGTCCATGCAATGTGTCCCAGGTCCCTTCCCTGTGCTCTTTGGACACTCAGTGAAGACCAAGAAATAATGAGAGCCATCCAATTTAGTTATCCTTTTCTGGTGCTGCATAACCAGCCCATAGTGAACACTGTGTATTTTTATCTTCGTCTCTCCCTTCCCCGACTGTTCATAGCATACCACTACAGTGCCTTAACATTTACAAACAGCTCTTCTCACACAACCCTGTGGGGGCAGTTATGCCATATTAGCCCATTTTACAGATGAAAACACTGGTCTGACCAGAATTTAACTCAAATCAGTTCAGAACGCCTTTATTAAGCAGCTACTATGTTTGAGGCCCTGGTAATGGCGTTCTGATGGGACTGGATCTGTACTTTCATTGGCAGAGGGAACATAGAGGGAGAAAACTCTGTTAATGTAGAAGGCATCTTCTCTGTAATTTACAGTCTTAGGACAGTTGCTAGAGAAGTTAAGTGACTTGTCCAGGATCACACAGCCAGTACGTGGCAGAGGCAGTCTGTCTACCATCTCAGGCAGCGGTATACAAAGATTAAAAAAAGAAAGTCCCTGCCCTCAAGGATTTTACCTTCTACTGAGGGGTGAGACATACAAAGAGATAGGTAAATACAAAATGTGTGATCAGCTAATATCTGAGGTGGGACATAAACCCAGGTGTCCTGGAGTCAAGACTCCAGGGCCAGAGAAAACCACAGTGTCACATTGTCTCACAATGTAATCGAGGCTTCCTTCAATTTGACTTTACCTTTTATTATACGGGGACTTGCTTTGTTCTCTAATTGTTTCATGCCTGTATTTTCTCCCCAAGGAAAAGGTAAGCTGCTTGAAGGCAGGGGTCACATCATCCTTATTTGTTTATTCTCCAGAGCATCAACTAACTCTGTGCTGTCTATATGGCCCTGAAGACAAGGGGTGTGTGTGTGTGTGTGTGCGTGTGTGTGTGTGTTAGTTTTTCACTCTAGAGGGAAGCTCCTCCGGGCGATAACTTAGACCTTCGAGGATCTACTCAGGACTTTCTCTACCATTGTACCAACACTCCCCACCCCACCAAAACCTCCAGTTTCCTTTTACATGTTGTTTTTCTCCACTAGAATATAAGCTTCTTGGGGTCCGGGACTCTTTCTTTTCTGCTTGTATTCTTATTTCCAGCACTTAGCACAGTGCCTGGCACACAGTAAATGCTTAATAAACGCTAGTTGATTGCTTTATTCAAAAGTATCATCTTCCCTTAAATGATGGGCTTCTGCCAACCTCTCCTCCAATTCTTAAACCTCTCACCCCGAAGCTTCCGATGACTTCAGTGGGAACACTCACCACAGAAAGTCCTACGGGAGACCTGGAAGGGCTGAGAATCTGATGCCCGTCTTCCACTTCAGGACACCTGTTTGACCTCCCTTTCCCCTGACTGGGCTGACAGCCCAGTCGTGCATTTCGAGAGGCGTTAATAGCCTGGGGTGCTAGCTGACACTTTCCTCCCAAGGATCCGAGCCACTCCTATCTTTGCCCTTTTCCCACCACCTGAAGCCTTGAAGGACCAGAGGGCTGGAGCTGGCTTCCAACTCGGAAATAATATTAAAATCACCAAACATTTAAAGAAAAAAAACCTTTCAAAGATCCAACCACGGTGCTTAGGAGAAAGCTGCTATTTTTGCACTTGAAAGAAGCAGGATAGGTTTTTTATGCACAGTAGATGGTTAATATGCATTCTTTAATCATAAAATCCCGTGGGGATAAGATGTTAAAGTTAATATTTCTGTTTGGCATCCAACACGGAGCATAAATAACGGCTTTGATTCCTAGGGCTTTGTTTTAGCTCAGTTCAGTTTAAACAGCCATGCCAGGTGCAGAGTCATTCCGTGGACCTTTGCTCCCCAGGGTGGTGCAATCCAGATGTTCTGCAGGGGGGATGAACCTAGGTCGAGTTGGGGGGGGTGTGTGTGTGTGTGCAAGTTGCTCTGTGGCGAGAGCTGTTCCCTACCCTCTGTTTCAGAGGCAGCCATGGACAGTACACTTGGACTTGGTCCCATTTTCATAACCAGAGTCCAGGAACAGTAGCAGCTGCAATTGCTACTAGGGATGAGGGACTATTCAGTTGGGAATTAAATGGCTGGGGGGTGGGCAGTGGGAAAAAAGGAGGGAAGGGTTTGAATATGCTTAGCAGTCCATGCTTGGATTACACTGAGGGATTCTGTAGCATGAAAAAAATTAGTCTATTAATGGAAGCCCTGACTAACATGGCATGTGTGACCAAATGAGTCACAAAAGTGACTGCAACGTTTTGTAAAAGAATGCTTTTTTGGAGGGGGCGGGGGAGGCTAGGTAATGGGGTTAAGTGACTTGCCCAGGGTCACACAGCTAGTAAGTGTTATGTGTCTGAGGCTGGATTTGAACTTAGGTCCTCCTGAATCTAGGGTCGGTGCTCTATCCACTGTACCACCTAACTGCCCCTAAAGAAGGCTTTTGTAGAATTGGTGTACAAACAGGTTGTACAAATCTTACACTCTTCCTTCAAAATGTACATATAGGAAGGTTGTAGTTTGTGTATTTGATGCAAAGGACATATGTTCATTTTGTTCAAAATATGTTAGGGGGGGAAATGTCCAAATAGAAATAAGATGCTTGCATATGAACAAATACTCCAAAACTGTGTTACACGTTTCTAATTTAAAGAATCCCACTTTAGCATCACCCATCAATGATGAAGAGAAAGTCTTTTCATTCACAGATTGTGGAATACTTCTGATTGTTGTTCTTTCAATGGGAATTAAAAGAAACTATTTAAATGGAAATTTTTAAGAAGGTATGTCTCATAATGTTTAAGTGAAGGAGTTCTCAAACTTTTTAGTGTTAGGATTCCTTTACATTCTTAAAATGAAGCAGTTAGGCAGCACAATGGATAGGGTCAGGAAGATCTGAGTTCAAATCTAGCCTCAGACACTAGCTATGTGACCTTGGTCAAGTCACTTAATCTCCTTTTCCTCAATTGTAAGATGGGGATAATAATAGGACCTATCTGCCATATATAAGGAACAGCTCTTGCCACAGAGCAGATATCTGCCAGGGTTGCTGTGAGGATCAAAAGAGATAGTACTTACAAAGTGCTTGGCACTGTGCCTGACACATAGTAGGCACTTAACAAATGTTTATTTCCTTCCCACCCCTTAAAAATTATTAAGGATCCCAAAGAGCTTTTGTTTATGCGAGTTATGTACATAAAGATTTACCATATTAGAAATCAAAGCTGATGCTTAAAATATTTGTTTAAATAACAATAATAAGCTTAGTGTGTTAACATAAATACTAGTTTTATGAAAAAAACAACTATTTTCCCAACAAAGAAACTTAGTGAGAAGAGTGGCATTGTTTTCCATATTTTTGCAAATCTCTTTAATGTTCAGCTTAATAGAAGACAGCTAGATTTTCATATCTGTGTGATGTGTTGTTTTACTTAAACTATATGAAGGAAATCCAGTCTCATACATACAGGTATTTGGAAGAGGGTGGAGTGTGTTAGTAGACAAATAACATTTTAGAATTGTAATGAAAATAAATTTAACCTTGGACCCTCCATTAAAGGGTCCCAGGAATCAAACTTTGAGATCCACTGGTTTAGTGGAAAGACTTCTCTACTGGGAGTCTAGAGGCCAGGGTCTTGTCCGAGATTTTGCACTAACTTGCTGGGTAACCTTGGGTAAATGACTTAAATTCTCTGGACCTCTGTTTCTTCTTCTATAAAATAAAGAAGGTTGTAGAAACATAGAATTGTAGATAGAGTTGGGAAGAAATCCTACCCAAAGCAAGAACCTCATTGACAACAGCCTGACAAGAAGTCAATCCATCTCTGTTTGAAGATGACTGGAAGTCACTCCAGTGACTGGAAATTTACTACCCCACCAAGGACATCCATTCTATCCTGGAATTTTTAGGATATTTTAAAATCCATTGAGCAAAAATCTACCTCCCTGTAACATCTCTACTTTGATCTTACTTCTGCCCTCCTTAAGTTGGCTTCAATGACCTTAAGGGCAAACCTCTACTCTAAAATATTATAATTAAACTTTGATCAGGTTAGCATTTATAATTAAATGACAAAAGACAAACATCAGCATTCTGAAATTATTATCCTCACCCTATCAGTGCCAAGATTGTGAAATGGAGGTCAAACCCTGGTACTGTTTGCTACCTGTTAGATGGTGGACAAGATGGTAGACCTCTCTGGGCTTCACTTTTACTCATCTATAAAAGAAGGGGGTTGACCTGAATGGCCTAATGGTTCTTTTTAGGTCTAACTATAAACCTATGACTAGATGAATGAACACTCCAGTTTTGAATCTGTGATGAAGACTGGCTAGTACATGTCGGAGAAGTATGACAGATTTGTGTTGAAATAAGCAACCCATCTTTTAGAAATCCCTAATTAAAAAAAAAAACCCTAAATGAAACCTTTTAAAACAGGAAATTGAAAAGAGATGAGCAAAGATGAGGGAAGCATGTAAGGAGAGAAGAAAGTTTGTATTCTCCAGTTGCTGAAGGTTGACTTTTTTTTGGTTTTAATTATATTAATAAGAATCACATGTGCTCAACAATTTCTGATGCTCCATTATTTCATCCTTACAACAGCTCTTCAAGGTAAGCAGGACATGTATATTATATTCACTTTATAGATGAGTAAGCTGAGGCTCTGGGATCACCACTCACTTATGCAAGTAAAAAAAGTGTCAGAGCCTGAACCCAAACCCAGGTCTTCTGGCTCCAAATCTAGTGCTGTTGCCCCAACCTTCTCACCCTCCCAGGGAAGGTGCTGCCTTCAATCTAGAACTGAAATAATGGCTAAAAATCCCTAGAGACAAAAGTATGGCAATCTGTGCTTGAGGGCCTCCCAGTTCTCCTAACCTGAGTCTGAAAGAGTGGTCTCAGTTTCTAAAAAATGGAAGTGTGTATCAGAGGGTAGTGAAGACACTGAATGAATCTCCAGGGATATTTTTTCCATTATCATGAAAGTCAAGATTTTAAATCTACTCTAAATTGGGCAGGTCCTATTGAAAGAATATTCCTCAGAATCAGTCATCAAATTTCTAAGTTAAAAATGATTCTCAGAAGTTGTTTACTGCATACCTGGAAAAAAAAATTCCCTCTACAACATGCCCCCCAAAGTGGCTATCCAGTCTTTGCTTGAGGACCTCCAACGAAGGGAAACCCACAACCTCCTAAAGCAGGAAAACTTGAAATCAGAGTTTCTTAACCTTTTTTCCCCCCAACATCATGGACCCCTTTGGCAGTCTGGGGAAGCCTATGGATGCTTTGAATAAGGTTTCTAAATGCATAAAATAAAACATGTAGGGTTACAAAGGAAACTAGTTACATTGAAATATAATTATCAAAAAAAAATTTTTTTTTTAAAGTTTATAGACCTTAGTTAAGAAACCTGGCTCTAACTGGTAGAAATTTTTCTTTCTGTAAGGACAGTTGATCAGGGGAGTAAGCTCCCTAGTCAACTGCATGAACTTACAGGATGAGGAGTCTTTGGGGTATCTGAGGGGCGAGGCACGTCCACTGGCACCTTGTTGAGAGGGCAGATCTGCTTACTGGCTTTTCAGGACCGGGGTGGCCTCAAGATGATTAGCTAGGGCTCTGAGGGGGTACAGTGAGAGCATCAGTTATTCTGAAGGGGATCTCCTCAGAGGAAATGGGATGAGTTGTTTCTCCTATACTCGGGTCAGAGGGTTGACTTGCATATCAGGACACCTTGGAACCTTCACCAGGTTCCATGATTCGCTCTTACCTGGTATACATACATAGTTCACTATTTTTCAGGTCATTACAAGTTTGCTCCTTCTTTACTTGATAGCGCGGTGGGCTAGATGGGCTGGTGGTGGTTGTTGTTGTTTCTGACTCTTTGGACTCTGTATGGGTTTTTCTTGGCAAAGATATGGGAATGGATTAAGGCAAATAGAGGTTAAGTGACTTGTCCAAGGTCATGTGGCCAAGTGAGTGTCTAAGGTTGGATTTGAACTCAGGTCTTCCTAACTCCAGGCCCAGTGCTCTATCTACTCAGTCACCAAGCTGCCTCTAGCTAGTGGTATATCATAGCAAATAGGGGAAAGGAAGGGGCAGCTGGGTAGTGCAGTGGATAGAGCACTGGCCCTGAAGTCAGGAGGACCTGAGTTCAAATCTGGTCTCAGACCAAACACTTGACATTTACTAGCTGTGTGACCCTGGGCAAGTCACTTAACCCCAATTGCCTAAAACAGAAAAAAAAAAAAGGAAAGGAAGGCAAAAGATTGATGCAACTATCACAAAGACAATTAATAAACACTTCTTGGCTGACTGATTTTCTAATACGAAAGATAGACAGCTAGGTGGCTCAGTGGATAGAACATTGGGCTTGAAGTCAGGAAGACTCATCTTCCTGAGTTCAAATCTGGCCTTAGACACTAGCTGTGTGATCCTGGGCAAATCACTTAATACTGTTTGCCTTAGTTTTCTCATCTGCAAAACAAGTCAGAGAAGAAAATGACAAACCACTCCAGTATCTTTGTCAAAAAAAGTCTAAATGGGGTCATGAAGAATCAGACCTGACTGAAACAACTGTCTGAATAACAACAATATGAAAGACAGTGTTCTCACTATGTCACTCCTAGAACACAGATCTTCCTCTTCCTACCTCAACCCCATAGAGGTTCATTCTTAGTTCTGAATAGGGGATGAAGCAGAAAAGAGATTGAGTTCATTTTAATAGGCTACTGGAAAGGGGCAGCTCCTTCCAAGAATTCAGCCAATCAGGTTGGAGGCAGCCCCAATCCCCCAAAGTAACAATTGGGCACATCCACATTCTCAGTAGGGACCTGCCCATCAGATGCCCCAAAGGGTCCCCACCTTATAAACTCATTCAGTTGCTGGGGAGCTCATCAAAGCGATCAGGGGACACCCCTCACCCACTCTTCCTTTGCTTCCATCAAACCTAAATCTTGCTCTTTGCACCTTTCAGCCATTGCTCATAGTTGTGCCTCCTGAGGCCAAACAGAACAAATCTTCCTAGGGATAGTCCCTCAGAGATAGCTATCCTGTCCTCGTTCCCCCCCCCATCCCCCAAGCCTTCTCTTCTCCAGGCTCAACGTTCCCTACAGACACCTTAAAAAAAAACCAAAAAAACAATAACTGACTTCCCCATTCCAATCTATCCACCACTCAGTTGCCGAAGTAAATTTCCTAAAGAGCAAGTCTCACCATGTCACCTTTCCCTTCCATTCCCCCCAAATAAACTCCAGTGACTCCTTATTACCTCCAGGATCAAATATAAAATGCTTTTTGGCCTCTAAAGCCCTTTGCAACCTGTTCTCTTGATTCCTTTCCAGCCTTTTAACACTTCATCCCAATCCAGAAGTTCTAGGATACTGGTGGATGTCACTGTTCTTCCTACTGTTCATTTCATAGGACAGACCATACGGCTGTCCTCCGTGCCTGGGGGCTCTCTTTGTCTTCATTTCAAACCTCCTCACTTCTGGGGCCCCCTTCAATCGTCAGATCAAATCCCAACTTCTGCAAAAAAACCGGTCTGGTTCTATTTCCTCTCCCTACCCCCACCCCCACCCCCAGCTCCCTTTCTCTCTGATATTACCTTTGATTTGCACTCTAGTATGTATATAATTATATATTTACATGTTATGTCCCTTATTAGAATGTTAGCTTCTTGAGGGCTTGGACCCTATTTCTGCCTTTCTTTATATCAGGAGTGCTTTAGCACAGCATCTGGTGAGCTAGAAAAGTTTGTTAACTGGCTGATTGATCTTTTATATATTTAAGGATTGCAAAAGGCATGGCATTCACTATCTCCTCTGAGATTCACAAGAGTCTTGTGAAGGAGATGCTACAAATGTTATTAGCCCCATCTTACAGATGAAGAAACTGAGGTTCATGCCTAGTACGTGTCAAACTGGAACGCAGGTCTCTCCTGACTCCAAGTCCAGTGTTCCTTCTGGTGTGATGAAATTTGTACTTCTGAAACCCTCAAAGATCATCCCATAAGTTACAGCAGGATTGATGGAATGAACCACTTAGCAGAAATCACACATCCTTGAGGTACTGAAGCCTAGGTTTGTTGATTATACACATAGCTTATATAGTAGCTCACCTCAAAAAACGCCGATAAATGTCAAAGCCAGATAGTAGCTGAAGCAGCACCAAGAATTCAGCCAGACTGCTCGTCCAGTTCATTTGCTCATCTAAATCATCTCAAAAAATCCCTAAGTGAAATAAGCCCAAGTCTCTTTGGTACTTAGTTGCTCAGGGAGATATTTCCCATTTTTAAGCCACCACAGAAACATTTGGTGCAAAATAAGTACTAAGTCTTAGCAACTAGAACTGAATTCTTAACCTTTTCATATTCATTCATTCAATCACTGAGACCCTAACCACACCAGAGCATTTCAGTCTCATTTAGGGAAGATCAGTTTCCCAGTACAAAAGTCCAGACTCCTCCTCCCCCCATCCCAAGATTACTTAAACTTTTACATGCTTCCATAATTATATCTTAATTCCAATAGTGTAAAACTCCTGGCACAGGGCCCTGCTTATCTTTTTTTTTTTTTTAAATGACATTTTCTAGTCAATGGGTGGTACCATTTTTAACATGGTTGGGGTATGGGGCCAGTTTGTGGTATTTGGGTAAAGATTCTCACCCTCTTACCTGTTGGTAATACCTTTGTTAGCTAATCCCGAGGTTTAAAGTCCAAGACCCAGGATATTCAGAATTTTATTTCTTTGTGGAGGAGTGCTTCCAACTGTGAAGTAGAGAAGCTGCTTTTGCAATGTAACAGTTTGTCTTCTGCAGTTATCTCCTCTTGCTTCCTTGCTGCTACCTAGGCAGGGCTGTTCCTGGGCAGAAGACCTTGAAGGAGGGCTTATGCACTGCTCAGGCCGCCTGGACCGCCTTTCCTTTTCCCCTTTCTGGTTTTAGCTTTTTTTTTTTTTAGGGTGTTTTCCCTTTGTTTTGCCTTTGGTGTGAGCTTTGTTCTATATGACAATGGTTCCAAGTCCTTCCTTTGGAGTTGAACATGGTGATCTCTATCTCTTCCCCTTCCCTAAACTTGGTTAGCTCAGGAACTATAAGGGATCACAACAGATCACTCACTCTACCTGGCTCATTTTAGCGTTCCTAAGCGCAGACAAGCCTCCGAAGCAATGGAGATCTGCTCCCAAATGAAACAGTGCCCACTGCCATGATGGAAAGCGCCACCCCCAACCCAGTGAAACCAAAATCTGGAGAGCCTCTAAGTTAGAGGACCATCCCATCATCTGAGATTCTATCCCTTATGTTTGGATTCAATCCAACAGATGTTTACTGAACTCCTACTATATGCACACTACAGTACTAGGTCATAGGGAGAGAAAGACAAAAAAATAAAATGAAATAAAATAACATAACCCTGACAAGGTATTCGTGTGCCAGAAATTCCTTGAGGCTAATTTTAACTAGTACCCAACCCTGAGATAAAGGTAGATAAACTACTCGCCAACAAGACCATGGGCAATAATGGGTAACTACTGACAGGGGGAATTTTAAAAAATGTCTGTGACTATTTAGACACTACAGTTAAAATAACATAATTTGAGTTTGGTGTGGGGACTCCTTTGTGAAAACTTTAGGACAATATCTCGCTCCAAAGACCTCTTTGCAGGACTGTTTTAGACACAAAATGTCCATACCACCACTCCCCCCCTTCCCCCCACCTTACTTTTCTGTTTCCCCCTCCTCCTCCTAATCCCTTTGTCCTTCTCTCTCACTCTCTTCTCTTTTCTTCTTTGGCATCCACAGGCAGGAAGGGTCACAACCCTGCTAGTTCTCTGGACTAAAGAGGTTGCTGACCCTTGCTCTAAACAGGGATGGTATTTCTCAGGCTGGGTGCAGGGTGTGCCTAGTTAGAGTACATCATGTGCTGAATAAGCTTATCTTTGACACACTCCCTCCTGCCTCCTTTTATTTCTCCCTTCCCCAGCCCCCCTACTTCCTCCTCCCTTATAGCTGCTGCTTCTGATAGATGGATGGGAAGTCTCCACTCCTGTCCTGATTGAGTTATCCTTCTACTGAATACTAATTATAATAATAACACCCTGTGCATAAGCAGGGCCTAATCTCAAAGGAACTCCAGAGTGCACCCAGCAGGCATGCCCTAGCTTCCCAGTCTCCCAAATCTCTACTTTTCTTGCTATTCATTCTAGTACTATTGCCTAAGGAAATGCATCACCTACTCTTTGCTCTCCTGAAGGAAGGGTATTACATGGAAGACATAGGGTATTTCTTTAAGTCATTTGTAATTCTATTAATAATGGGCTATAAACTTCACCATGGCTCCCCAGAATTAAGGTGGAAGCACCCTTACTTAAATTCAAGGGGATTCGGTCAAGTGTGGTTTACGTATTAGTGGATTACAGTACAGGACCATAGATTTAGAGTGGGAGGGGACTGCCAGACCATCTAATTATATACAGTGTAAGCTGTATGTACACGATCTTGAACCCCACAATCACCGAGAGTGGGTGTCAGTATTGCAGATATTATTATCTACATTTTACAGCTCAGAGGTTGTGTTTTGCTCAAGGTCACACTGGTAGGGCTGGGATTCAAACCCACGGCCTTGGCCTACAAATGCGGCGTTCTTCTATTGCACCAAATCTTCCTGACCTCTTGGATTCCTGCCAGAAATTTCTCCTTTCCCCCTTTCCAAAATGATTTAGCCCCAACCTTCTTTTAAAGCGAAAAGTTTCATAGAAAACGTGAAAAATACTGAAAACAGCGCAATAAAGCACGAAGCTGAATACTGCCCATTGCCCAAATGGCTCGTGCAGAAAATGCCGAAGGGGTCGGGGAGGGGCCCTGGGAGCGAGGGATTCAAACTGGCTGAAGTTATGCACCAGGTAACACTGGAGGGCGGCGGGCTGGCTTCAATCCCCTTCTTTTTCCTCCAAATGAGGGCACCCTCGTCTGCACCAGGCTTGGAATATCCTCCCTTCCCTCCGTCCCCCTGGGCGTGCACACCCCTCTGGCCCTCCCTCCGACCTGCTCCCGCAGTGAGCTGCTTGCTCTGTGACAGGGTGGGCAAAGAGGTTTCCAGCGGGGGCCACTCTTCTGCAGCAGCTCCTCTGCCTGGCCGGTCGCCAGGCAAGAGTCCGGCCAGGTACTGAGCAAGGGTCACACGGGCTCTGCTCTGCAGGCATCCCCTTTGCTTTGGTGAGCACGAGGGGCAGAGCGGTGTCCACACCTGGGTGGAGCACAGCCACGACCCACCCCACCGTCCGAGGGGCGTTCGCTTGACCATTCCTCCAGACCGTGCAAGCGCAAGGATGGGGACAGGGGACCCCCATGCATGTCCTCCTCTCCCTCCCCAGCAAAGTGCTACCGTGAACTACTTCATCTCTTTGACTCTGGGGGGGTGGCTCCCTGACAGCCCACCGTAGGGTTGTAGGCACATGCCTCAGAAGCCATGCAGACGCCTTTCTTTCCAATCTCTTGCCGTTCCTCCCTCCCTCCCTTCGTCCTCTCCCTAAGTCTTGCCGAGTCTCGGCTTGGTCATACAAGGGGCGCCTCCTCAAAGCCCCGGGTACATCCTCGTCCCCACCAAGTCCCGCTTGGGGATCCTCGCTTAGAGGAGAATAAGAGAATGGCCACCTACAAAACAGCTTCCTGGGTTCCAAGTGTGGGCCGGGAATGCAGCCCGGGGGCTGAGTTGGGGGGAGGGGGGAGGGCGGGGAACACACACACAGACGTCCCCCTATACAGATGTACACACAGATCTGCGTCCAGAGACGCACAGACACGTGCACGGACACATGCACAGACAGACAGACACACACATACACATACACACACACACAAACGCACAGCAGTACAGCCAGGCGCGGTGTAAGCACACACAAAACACACACACACACAGAACACAGAAGCACGCTGAACCCTAAGAAACACACATGCACACGCATGCACACACACGCAAAGGGACCCGTGCATACATGCATGCATGCATGCACGCACGCACCCATGAGCCCCCCCCACCACCGCGCACACGTCCGCAGCTCTCTCCCCCCTCCCGCTTCTCCCCCTCCGTCCTCTCCCCCTCCCCCTCCGCTCGGAGCCTCCCCCTCCCCTCGTCGGAGAGGCCGCGCGCCGCCATTGGCCCGCCGGGCTGGTGACGCGCGGCGCTCGGCCCCGCCCCCAGTCAGTCACTCGGCGGAGGCGGCGCTGGCGGGGACTAGTCTCGTCCGGAGACTGGCAGCGGCGGCGGCGGCAGCGGTAGCGGCGGCGGCGGTAGCGGCAGCGGCAGCGGCAGCAGCAGCGGCAGCAGCAGCGGCGGCGGCGGCCGGGGCTCGAGCCCAGGGGGCCTGGGGGGGGGGGGGCGAGGAGGACGGCGGCGGCGAGGACGGCGGAGGCGGCGGCGGCCGCGGCGGCGACGCGGCGGCGGGCGGTGTTTCGTTTCTCCTCAGCGCGGCCCCTGTTTTGCGGAGGGGGGGCGGGGGGAGAGCCCATCCATGACCATGGGCGACAAGAAGAGCCCGACCAGGTACCTGCTCCCGCCGCTCGGGGCTGGGGCCGGGGGGAGGGGCGGGGGCGCGAGGAGCGGCAGGAGGAGGAGGCGGAGGAGGCGCCCACGACTAGGCCCCGCCGCCGAGCCCGGGCCGCGGCGGCGGCGGCGCGCGCGGCGGGGGGGGGGCCCGGAGGAGGAGGCGCCGCTAAGATGGACGTCGGCCCGGGGCGGGCGGGCGGCGGGGAGGCGGTGTCTGCCGGCCTGCCTGCCTGCCGGCTGGGCCGAGCGCCGCGCGAGCGAGCGAGAGCGCCGCCTCCTCCGCCGCCGCCGCCGCCGCCGCCTCGGCCGCAGCCATGGCGGTTCCTCGTCCCCGACCCTCCCAGACAAAGGGAACGGCTTCCCCAGGTGGGGAGGGAGTCAGGGCCGAGGAGGACGCCCGGGGGGGGCGCTCCGCTGCGGGCCCCCCGTGGTCCGCCCGGCCAGGCGGGGGGGAGGTCCCCGCCCTTGTCGGGCCTGGGCCACGCTCCGCGAGTGGGCCGGGGAGTAACTTCGGGGCGGGGAGGGGGGCGCCCCACTCCCGTGCGTTGGGATTTCTCACCCGTGCGTGTGTTTGTTGTTCTCTCCACCCTTCCCCCCTCGCCCACTCTGCGAAGGCCAAAAAGACAAGCGAAACCTGCGGCCGATGAGGGATTTTGGGATTGTAGTGTCTGCACCTTCAGGAACAGCGCGGAAGCCTTTAAATGCAGCATCTGTGACGTGAGGAAAGGCACCTCCACCAGGTACTCCCGCAACTGCCCGCTGCTGGGGAGGGGGAGCTGGGAAGGCGGGGACGACCCCCCTCCAACACTTGTTGATCAATCCTGTCTTTTACCTGCGTTTGACTCGTGGGTGTTGGTGTCGAGAGCGTGGGGTGCACGCTTTTAGTCTGATTTTTTCGGTTTCCTGTGAACAGAATTTGGCCCAATATTGTCATAATTCGGATTTGGACTTAGGGGGAGGACCTTGCTCCAAATCTTTCTTTTTTTTTTTCATCTTATTTCGTAAATATAGAACAAACGCAGTGGACTTGGGCCATCGACTTAAGAGAAACAAGCACCTCTCTTCACCTACACTTTCGTGGGGAGTTAACGGAATTTTGTTTCTGTCGTGGGCAGAATGGTTTCGTTTGCCCTGTTTTTGCAAACCCCAAGGACGTTTTAAATGAGGACCCCAAAGCAGCTCTTGCTTTGCAAATGCCACAGAACTTGGAAAAGCTACAGCTTGATAGAGAATTGAATTTGGATTTTTAAAGGCTGAACTTAATCAGCGTTGGTGCTTGTTATTCAAAATGGTGAACCTGATAACGCTATAAATACTGATAATGTGTAATGCTTTGTTTTTGTAAATAATAGAATGTTTTTTTAAAAAGTGCTTTTTGGTGGAACGCAGAGCCCTAAATGGTACTGATCTCGAATCAATACTAGGTGGATTCTTCTAGATTTAATTTTTCTTCTGTGTGAGTTAAAATTTGGAGAAATTATCCGTGGTTGCTTCGGAGTTTTTTGTTTCCTTCTGTTTTCTTTGAACAGAATTTGGTCTAGTGTTATCAAAATTTGGAGTTTGAGTTCCAACTGTTGTGGTTATCATTTGATGCCCAGATGTTTATGTATATTCTGGATTGGGACTTGGAGTTGATTGCTAAAAAGTGTGTCATTTTATCAGGTGTCTGTTTTGTTTGGGTGGTAGTCAGTGTTACTCTGGGTAGTATTTCAAATGCATAGTATTCCGTAACTTGCATGGTTTCATGATTAAAGGCTCTTCTTTATGTAATGCTTGTAATGTTGTGCTTTGATTTTTATACTTGAGGTTAAACATAAGTAGTTGAGCATACTTTAAGCATATAACTTAGAATTTAGTTTAGATTTAAGTAGTATACTTAAAAAAAAAAGAAAGAAAATGGGAATACTGAAATTGTTATTTTAAGAGCTAATTTTCCTCTCTATAGTTTTTGGTGGTGTTAATCATAACTTTCGGAATACATTACTCTAGCCTGAATTTGCTTGGAGGCTGAGGTATGATTTTTTTTTCACTTTCTTAAATGCAGAATTCTGTCAAATGCCATCAAATTTTGTATGTTATTATAAGCAGTAGCATGTGGATAATGAATTATTTCTTTTAACATGTAAAAACCTCTTTATTGTGGTTTTACTTTGAGGGTTACTGTAAATGGTGTGTGCAGCACAACTCAATGACTGGGAAACTATTGAACTTTTTTAAAAAATAGATTACTATTGTATTGAAACTTAAGCCAATTAGTTTACATATGATTTATTGTTGAATTAAAATACTTTGTAATGAAGCACATTTTTATTTCATTTTCTTCTTGGATAAAATTTGAATATCAGCTTTTCCCCCCCAAAGTCACAAAGAGTGACAGTACAAATTCTGGTTATTGTATTTTTGCCAGTGTTGTGTGTACTTAAAATGCTTGTTGAATTGAGTAATTTAATGCTCAGTCTGCTAAGACAGTAAATCTTTAAGGGATCAAAGCGAAGAATTTGAATATTGTAGTTATGAACTTGGAATAATGTCTAATGTTTAGTAGCATTTGTATCTACACAAATTTAGTTTGGTAGCATAGTGTCTAGTGGTTAGTATTTTTATATAATTTCAATAATAAACCACTGGAGTTAATCTGAAGTCTCTTTGAAGTCATGACATTATTACATGACCTGTGATGTAACTACCCTGGTTCTAGTCAGGCTTATGGCTTATCCAGTGATGGTGTTTCCAGGTCAGAATTATTATCTTGATGTTTTTGTAGGTTAGAGCTACTCTAGAAATTACAGTTAATTGGAATGCAAATAATATTTTGACAGTGTTGTAAATGTCTCTCCATGGGGAGGGGGCAAATTTTACTTGATTTCTGCCATCCAGTGCAGTGTTTTAATGCTTCCTTATTTTCTTTGTGATAATAGTGGTAGTTGTGTTTGTTCCCTTTCTACCTTTTTACCTGATTATTTTTGGGGACCTCGTATGATGATGATGATGTATGAGCATAGAATCTTCTAATATATATTCATCATCACAATTGATATTGATGTACTATTTTTTCCCTCTGTTTCTTGATGTTGCCTAAATCATTCAATCAGAAACATGTAGAAAATTCCATTTAAATCCTCAGGATGTTTTTGGTTTTGTTAGCTAAGTAGGTTTTTCTGTCCTCTTGACTATATAGACATTGGTTGGATTTTACGAACAGACACTTGACAAGTTGTATTCCCAAAAGGCTCACTTAAGGCACTTTAGAATTTATTAAGCACCTACTATGTACCAGGCATTGTGTTAAGCACTGGGGATACAAAGACAGGCAAAAAAAAGGCAGTCTGTTTCTGAAGCAGCTTCCAGGCTTGTAGGTTTTGAAACTAGCAAAGTTGTAAGCTGTAGTGAAGATACCTTTTGGAGAGAGTGAGGATACATTCATTACTTTGCCTTGAAAATTAAAAAGATAGTCTTGAGGGAATGCTGTCTCTGGTCATGCAGAATTGATTTCCACAAAATGAGGCTGGCTCAGTCTTAATAAATTTTTTAATGATATATTCTGTTTGTTTACCTACCATTCATTTTTTGCCACTGGAATGGGAGAAGTGACTTGGCCTGAGGTTTGAATTAACCTTTTTTTTTTTTAATTTATTAAGAACATTAACAGAATGAAGAAGGGATCAAAGAGTAGGAAGGAGCATACCCTGGCAGATAACCTAAGGATGTGAGAGCAAGGAAAATTTAACAGGCATCAGTCAGTCACCTAGAATTTTTCTTTTTTAATTTGTTGGACCTGGTATGCTGCTGCATGTTACTACCATATGTGTATGTTCTGATTGGAATTTTCAAGGTAAAAGAAAAGGGCAGTGATTGGATGTGGCTTTCCTCAGTGTTAGCCCAAGATCTTTAGGGTGTTCCAAGTTTCCTGCACTTCTAAGCTATTAAGTCTTTGATAGCTTAAAACTGTAGGAAGACTTTTGGGACACCCCGTGTTTTCTAGTTTACTTTCCCAGATACAAAGAAAATACTATTTCAAAAAAATATAACAATGTCCCACTCCCTCATCCCCCAACTCATGTAGTTTGTCTGTTTGGTTATTACTCTGATTCTAGTAAGTTGATGTTACCCAACTTTGTGAATAACCATGAACTAAGTGGTATTGAGTTTGTTCTGATCTTCCCCTTTTATGGATGCCAATGTTATCTTCCATTATTGAGAATTTGGATAGAAATGCTGTGACAGCTAGCACTCAGTGCTATTCTTTTTATAAAGAAGCAGGCTCTTGAACCTAGACTATTCACATAAAAACCTTCAGTCTGATGGCTTTTTTGAGTAATTAACACATTATAAGCTTTTATGATAACATTGTTATTTGAATTTTTAACTTTAATGTTGTGACATTCTATCCTTGTCATTTAAATGTTCTTATAGCTTTATTTGTAAGTTGAACTAAGAAAAGTACTCAGGAAAGCATTGCTATTTTAACCCCTAGGTTTCTTCAAACCTTAAATAAAATATGATCAACCAAAACTTTCAACTTATTCTAAATATAGTTAAAAAAACAAATATTGTAAAGACAGAGGAAATTTGTTTTTAAAGATCACAAATATCTTCCTTTACTTTCTTGGGTGTTTCTTTTCTGGATCAGTAGCTTAGATCTGCCTTTGGATCTTTTGATTAAAAACAGCTTAGAACCATACTTAGAAAATCAGAATACTTCTGATATAAGTTAGAATCAAATATCTTCATGCGGTTTCAAACACAATTTACAGTGTCATTTTGTTGTTTTCTCAGGAGCTTTAAGGGTTTCGTATGCATGTTGTATATATGAGTGTGTACACATATATATACACACATATATATTTCTGTGAGGAAGGTATAAACCAGTTGATTTAATAGATAACAGAATTCTTTAGGGAGAATGGAACTTTAATAAGTAGTTGTGGGGCTCAGAACTTTTATGAAAGTTTGTATATAACCCACTTGGCTGTCTTTTCCTTATAAATTAGGGCAGATTTGCATATAATAGAAAATCCATTCTCCATACAGAAGACTTTAGATTAAAGTCCATGGCATCAGTTAGTGTTTAAACTATTAAAGATGGTTCATTTTCTACATCTTCATTTCGAAGTGTATTACAAATTTTTTTCGCATTGGTCATGTTAACCTTTGGTAGTTATAACTGATTGTGTATGTTGTTTACCTACCTGAGGTATATTTAATATCAACTTCAACCTATATGGTGACAAATTTTCAGAATTTATGAGATAAATCAAAGTAATTTTTTCAGTGACAATATGGTGAACCTACACTTTCTGGGATTATTATCTAGTCATTTTCACAAATACTTAGCCACATGGGTGGAGGGATTGACTAGACTGACATGAATCCATCACCACTATACAAAGAGCCAATGTCAAAAGCCGGTAATACTTAAAGGATCTACGGTTTTATCAGTCTTACTTAAGGTCTGAAGAAGATAACTCCACCTACGCAGACCTGTAATCCTGTTATATCTTGGTGCCTGGTCTTATGAATATCCATGAAAAGGGCCCCAAAAAAGTATCATTCTGCTGCCACCCAACCTAGTGATAAGACTGAATACTTATTTAGGCTGGTCCTCAGGATATGTTGCTTCCTATTTGGTAGGACTGGTGAAGAGTTTGTGCTATTCTGGACTGGCTTGCACAAGCCTTCATAATGAGGTGGTATTGGTAAAAGTATGTTTAAAGTAATATGTACTTTCTTTGGGGGGAAAAGTATATTTTACCATTATCAACTCATTTGTTGGAAGCAAATTAATCCCCGCCTGAGCCTGAACCATAGTATTCACAGAATCTGAGTTATAGGGATCTCAGCGGCCATCTAGTTCAATCTGTACATGAAAGGAATCCTCACTGTAACATCCTCAAAAAGTGATCTTCTGGTCTCTGCTTGAAGACCTTTGGCAGGTCTTAGTTTATTAGATCTGTTCATCTCTAAATGTAAGTTGTAGTGCTGTCATCAAGGAAATATTTTTGGTTTTTAATGAGAAGAAATAAATTTTGGGGTCTTTAAAACTATTGATTAATTAGTTGTTGCTACCAGATAGGAATGAAGAAGGAAGTTTTATTTCTCCTCCAAAGAAAATTAGCCAAATGTAGTATGATTTAAGAAAAAAAATACTTATGGGATCTTTCCAGAGTACACAATTCAGACTTTTTTCTTTGTGGACTCTAGATAGATTCTTTTCTAAAGCATTGTTTGATTTGATTCTGAAGCATTATTAACGCTGGTATTTCATCTTCAAATTACCTCATTTACTTAGATGCACATTAAAATATCTCTCTGGTAGAATGTAAGCTTTCCTTTCCCTTGTACATCAGAGGTGTTGGGGGCTCTGCTCCTTTTGAAAAATCCTCCTAAAATATTTTGGCCCTCCCTTTGTACTATAGAAGTCTGAAGTTTTTTCTTTTTCTGTTTTGAGGTGTGTACAGTACCTTAAAATTTGGATTAAGTATTTGGCCATGGGTTCTATCATCTTCAGCTTCTGCCAAACTCCCAAAGAATTCCCATGTAATTTCTTCGGTGGACCCAAGATAGGTCAAAACCAAGATGGGGAAAACTGTGACGTGTAAGGGATAACTGTAGTCACTTATTTCAATTCAACTACTTAATAATGTCAATTAGAGGAATATTCTCCAGTTGAAAATGCTTTGATTATGAATTTAAGTTTCTGGTACTTAAATGCTGTGACAATTAAGAAACTTGAGGTGGGGAGGAGAAAGTCCTGTTTCTTCTTTGTAAATCTTGTGTCTGCCTGTATTTTTGGATGGGGGTGGGGGGTAGGGAAGGACAAAGCCTGAGTGCAAGCATGGGAACTTTGGTCCCGTTTCCTTTTATTGTGGAGACCTACACAGACCTGGGAAGACCCTTGCTGCTGACAAAATTAGCTGAAAAGAGAGGCTTTAAAATTTTTATTTTTCTAACAAGAGCCTCTTCAGCAAACTGAATTTTGGGGGCAATCCAAAGCTTTAGTTGTAGGCCTCATAGATTTGTTATGTTGTACTCTGGATGTTATAGGCGACTGGAAAATGGTATAGGAGATCTGCTACTGTTCTGCTTTGGTGGATTTAGATCTAATTTTAGAGAACTACTTAGGGACACTGAGCACTGAGGTGACTTGCCCAG
The DNA here is from genome assembly GCF_900497805.2 of Vombatus ursinus. Taxonomy (NCBI): domain Eukaryota; kingdom Metazoa; phylum Chordata; class Mammalia; order Diprotodontia; family Vombatidae; genus Vombatus; species Vombatus ursinus. Next base: position 19,237,438 of record NW_020954551.1, on the reverse strand, counting down.
GATCCAGTATGGCTAGTACGGTAAAGGACACATATGAGCCTGAAGCCAGCTCTGTCAACTCCATAGTACATCTGTGATGGAGAAGCATGGATTATGAGAGAGGACTTAAGAAGTAAAATGCACCTCAATGTAAGGATGCTACCTAATAAATTTCATTATTTTCTTTTCCTTTTCAAGTTTTTTTATCATGCTTTTTTTTTTATTCAGTGCTGTTTTATCCAAACAATCTCTGAAATCTACAAATCTGTTCTTCTGTCCCTTCCTAAATTTTTTCATAGCTCTTTTCCTTAACCTTCGCTAAGTGTGTATTTTGCTCTGTAGAAGCTCTTTGTGAATCAGGAAAGATTGGAAGTTTGAGAACTATTTTTTTTACTCACACAAAAGTAACTAGAATGGTATGATCTCTGATCTCTCCTAGTCTATCTTTTTCGCTCTGGATATACTTGCCTCTATACCCCAGGGTCTGCTTTATGCAAGCACTGTGTTAGGTGCTAGGTACACAGACGCAAAAATAAATAGTTGCCCTTTTCTTCAAGTTTACCTTCCCAAGGGTGGTAGTGGTGACGTAAGAACATGTCACATACTTTGATTAGTATAATCAAGGTGGGGGTAAGGGATTTAGGAATAGGGATTGGACCTGTGATTTCACTGATAAAAGGAACTTCTAGGGGAGGAAGTTGGAAGTTCCTTATACCAATTTAGCTTGGCACCTTTTTCTGCTTTAGAGCACTGAGAACTGGTGACTTGCCTAGGGAAATGCAGTTACAAAGCATCAGAGGTGGAAATTGATGGCTTTTGGAGCCAGTTCTCTGTCTACTCCTTTTTGAAGGACTACAGTATGCCAGGCCCTTCTGTCCTTCACTGGCTCTTGAAGTCTGTCCAAGTTCATGTTTGTTGTTTCCATGACACTATCTATAAGAGCAAGAATCAAAAAGAGGGGGGAAGAATGCTTTCCTAGTTTTGGGGAAGACTTGTAAACGAATGGAGATGGGAAAAGGCAGCGTTAGGTTGGGAATAATTAATAGTCCATTTTGACTGGAATGTTGAATGGATGAAAAGGGAGTATTGGAAAATAAAGTTGGAAAGGTAGGTTGGAGTTAGATTGTAGATGGCTTTAAATACCAGGTTAAAGAGTTGATATTCTATCACAGAAAGCAATAAAGGGTAGCTGAAAGTTTTTGAACATAGGATATGGTTAGTTATTTTTGGCAGTAGTGTGAAGGATATATTGACGTGGGGAGGAGCCTGGAAGAAGGGATATCCAATTTGGAGGCCTTTGTAAGCCTGAATTAGATTAATAAACATTCAAATTTTCAGATATTTTGGACAGGAGTGATTTTTAACTTGGGTGACAGCAATAAGTAAATTTGGAGGAGAGAGAGATTCAGAAAAAAGGAAAATGAATCCAGTATTGGACATAGTGAGTTCAATCTAAATGGACGTGCGGCAGGTTTTGTGGAATTGGATAGATTTAGGAGAGATTAGAGTTGGATTATATTAGCTGATATTTATATAATGCTTTAAAGTTTATAAAGAACTTTTAATACATCATATTTGATTCTCAAAAAAACCTTCTGAAGTAAGTATAGGTATTGTGTCCATTTTAAAGATGGGAAAACTCGGGCTATTAGTGGTTTTTTTTCTTTTTGTGTCTAGGCAGTGGGATTAAGTGGCTTGCCCAGAGCCACACAGCTAGTTGTGTCAAGTGTTTGAGGCTGGATTTGAACGAAGGTCCTCCTGACTCCAGGGCTGGTGCTCTATCCATTGGACCACCTAGCTGCCCCAGGCTATTAGTTTTGAATCCAGGTCTCCACTTACTAATGTTCTTTCTACAGGCACTGCTTTATCGACTTAGGAGTTTTATTTACATAGAAGTAATAACTGAATCCTTGAGAGTAAAGGATAGAGAAGAGAAGAGAAGGTGGCCCAGGAAGGAGACTTGGATAACTAGATAGGTGATGTTCCATTGAAGCAGCAGTCAGACAGGTAGGAGAACCAGGAAGGATCGATGTAATGTTAGTTAGTTTAAGGATGTCCGAGTAATTAGAAGGAGGGTAGTCAACAATATTGAGCTGCAGAGATTAAGGACAGAGAAATGACTTCAATAAAGAAATTAAGGGATTGATTTTGGGTGATGTCTGCTGAGGTATGAATTTCCCCTCCTTCCATTTGGTGGTTAAGGAAGAATTAGGTCGGGCATGGGAATTGAGGTGGGGAGGCGTTGATGACCTGGGAGGCCAGGATATGGAAGAAGATAACATGAATATTGAGGTCTCCTAGTAAGAGGTTGGAGTGCTTCAGGTGGAGAGGAATATTCAGAGCTCATGGTACTGAACTTGGGAAAGGAGGAAGAAAGACTGGAGGCCATGACTTCCATAAAGATCTGGATAAAAATATTATGAAATAGAAAGAAGAGCTTGTGGAGTGGTTTTATTATAGGAAGTTTCTGGATGTTCTGCAGCAAGAAATATGCCAGTGCTCTGTATCTATTGCCCTAATAAGACCCAGCCCCTCGTCCTGGCCTTGCCTCTGGCTCACACTCATGTCCTGGGACTTTAGGGGTTCTCTGCTGTCCTCAGCTCTGGGCTGGAGCCAGTTTTTCTACCTTTGTACAATCTCCTATCTCTTTGGGGGGAGAGGAGGAGCCAGCTTGTTCATTATTTTGTTGCATTGTTTTGATTTGTATTCTTCCTGTTTTGCACTGTTGTAATCATTGTCTCTGTTGTCTTCTTGTAGCTGCTTATTTCAGTCTTCAGCAGTTAATGTCTTCCTGTGGTTCTTTGAATTAATTATTTTAGGGCACCTAGGTGGCACAGTGGATAGAGCACCTGGCCTGGAGTCAGAAAGATCTGAATTCAAATCTGCTTTTAGACATTTACTAGCTGTGTGACCCTGTTTGCTCCAGTTTCCTCATCTGTAGAATGAGTTGGAGAAGGAAATGGCAAACCACTCCAGTATCTTTGCCAAGAAAACCCCAAATGGGGTCATGAAGAGTCATACACAATTGAACAACAACAAGTACTCTATCAACAATTTATTAATGTTTGGTTGTATGTGTAGTCTGGTTCTTTTAGCATTTCATTTGGTCTTTTCAGTTTCATGTGGCTTGTTTATAATGTTTTTACCCAAGATTATAAAAAAAGAGTTTGTGGGAATTACTGGTCTTTGGAAGTACTTTTATTTTTTTAATTTTTTAAAAATTTAGATGAATTTTTAATTAATTAGTTTAATTAGATTTATCAACAATCTGGAAGTATTTTTCTTAAAAATAATAAAAAAGCTTTGGATATCCTTGGTGGGCCCTCCCCCCCCTTTTTTTTTTGCTGGCCTGTTTTCACTCTAGGATCTCCTAAAATTTCTTAGCATACATCATCATAAAATCGGGCAGTGTTGAGCCCTCTACTTAAAACAAACCTCCCCCCCCCAAAAAAAAACCCAAACAATTAAGCAAACAAGAAAATCTAGACTCTTCATTGTTTACTTTGAACTTGTTTGGACCTCACTGAGATAAATTTATTTTCCTGAAGGGAAGCCATATCCCCCACTTAAGTCTGGTGGTTAGCATACTGATTTTATATATTAATACTTGAAATAAGCTTGACAGAAATTCATACTGTTATTTTCACATGTTATGAATGAATGATATTTAGAGATCTTTAGACTTTGCATTTTGGGGATTATTATTTAAATAAGATTGTTTGCCTATTTCAGGTGAATATGGCAAGATTATTTTCTCAGTGTTAATTGGTAAATACTTTAGTGTACATGTAACTTCAGATTTTGGCAATGGAAGAAATCATTTTAACAACTTAGTACACTAATTCTTTAAGATATAAACCAAGTATTTTTATTTTAATAGTAATTTTATTGTCTTCTAGTACCAAATTAGAAATATTAGTTAAATATGAAAAGTATTTTCCGGGTCACTTTTTTTGCATTTAAAATTATGCCTCACACAGTTTATGATAAAAGATGAAATATTTCAGTTTGTTAAAGGTGTTGGATCATGCTAAGGCGTGTAACTAATTTTTTTTTTTCAAATTTATGGGAAATTATAGTGGGTTGGAGTTTGAAACATGTTTTATTGAACCAGTGACCTATTGTAATGAATTGAAGTTAGAGATGACCACATTTTGGCCCTAAACGTGTGCAAAAGTAGTTCTCTCAAGATAAGTGATTTTTTCCCCCATCATTGAAAGTATCCAAGCAGAGATATGATGAATACTTATTTATGATTGGATTTGATGATCTACCATGACTTATAACTTAGAGTAGCAGTACTTGAACTTTTTGGTTGTAAGATCTCTTTACATTTTAAAAAATGATTGAGGACTCTCCCCTAAAGAGTTTTTGTATGTGGATTATTGATGTTTACCATATTAGAAATCGAAAGTGGTAGTATGGTGATGGGCAGCTCGGTGGCCCAGTGGATGGAGATCCAGGCTTGGAGTCAGAAGTCCTAAGTTCAAATGTGACCTCAAACACTAGCTGTGGGGACCCCAGGCAAGTCACTTAACCTTGTTGCCTCAGTTTCCTCATCTGTAAAATGAGCTGGAGAAGGAAATGGCAAACCACTCCAGTATCTCTGCCAAGAAAATCCCCAGCGGGGTTCCAGAGAGTCTGATACGAGTGAAAACGTGAGTACACAGCAACAAGAGTATGATGAAAATAGTTTTGACCTGGGGGGCCCTCCCTCCCCCAGGAGTCCTCAGATCACATCTTGAGAGTTACTGATTTTGTTGGGTCATTTAATTAAGTTAGTCTTGGAAGGGTAGAGTACCCAGGCCACACCTTTCCTGCTGGAGATAAGAGCTAGGTGAAATGACTTAACCTTTGCCTCAATGTGCTTTCTTATAAAGTGGGAATGATTATAGTCCTTGCCTCCCTGGGCTGTTGGGAAGTTGAGAATGTAAAGTGCTTTGCAATTTCAATGTTAGTAATAGTCCTTTACCTTCTTGAATTTGCATTTTGGGCCTATAGTTTTAAAACTATGTTTTGAATGAATTCAGTGTACTCTCCCTCTGTTAGAACATATTAAGAACAAAAAAGACATTTTTGGTTAAACATAATGGTGTCACAATGTTTTACATTTATATTCTTCAGGTTTTGTGTTTTTCTACCTATGTTGTTTGCGAATCTAGGGGAGAAACCCACTGTTTAACGACTCGGGGCCTAGGATGTTAAATGCTGTTTCATCAACTGTATTTTTGAATTATTCCTATAATCAGATCATTTATAACTTAAAGTTAATAAAACAATATAGAAATTGATGCTAAGTGATTCATTTTGCTTATAATACCCCTATTTAACTCTGTGTGATTTTTTTAAAAACAATTATCTGTTAACATCATAAAACATACTGAGGACATACACTGTTGCATATCTTAGGTGAAACAGTATATTTGGTTACTACCTAATTGGTCTGGATCAGATAGGTTTGAAGTGCTTTCTTAACTAAACGTTCGATTAACTAAGAAAATGCTTACATAGTTCTCTAAAAGCACATTTAATACTACAATTAAAATCAAAGAAAAGAGAATCAGAACAATGCCGGAGTGGAATGTCCTACCTCAGGAGGTATCTGTGAGTTCCCCTTCCTTCTCTTAGAAGTCTTCTAGCAGGCTGAATATCTACTTTTGGTGGATGTTGAAAGATCAGGTGTGGGTTAGATTACACAGCCTCTGCCGTCCCTTTCGGCTCTGAATTATATATATTTTTTCAATCAGCAAAAATCCACCTTTCCTTCCCCCTGTAGACATCCCCCTCCCCCAATTGAGAGTGAAAGAAAAACAAATCCCCTTTTATAAACCTGTATAGTCAAGCAAAACAAATTTCTGTGTTGGCCATGGACCCTGCTCCCTTTTCCCCCCTCCCCAAAAGTTTCACTTCATACTCTTAAGAGTGGTATATTAAGTATATATAGTAAGGTACATGATAACCTATTTGAATAGAAGTCTTCAGGAATGATAGTTGGTCATTGTACTGATAAGTCCCTAATTGTCTCAAAACTTTTTACAATAGTGCTGTCATTATATAACCACCTGGTTCTGTTATTTTACTCTGCATTGCTTTATATAAGTCCGGGTTTCTCTGAAACTATCTCCTTTATCATTTTTTCCATCGTGTTATGTACCTTACCTTGTTCAGCTATTCTTCAGTTTACGTACCCTCCCTCAGATTCCCAGTCGTTACTTCAAAAAGAGTTATAAATATTTTTGCACATCCTACTTAGTTTTGCTTAAGACTGATCCCTCCCTTAATCTACTGTCCCTTTAATTCAGGCCTGCACAACCAGTGGCCCAAAGGATTTTGGGCTGCCAAAGAAGAATGTAGAGGAAAACATCCTCTACGTTTTTCACTGGCCACCTGAAATTTGAAAGCCTGTCTCTCAGTAGAGAGAACTGTTCTGCTGGGCCCTAGAGAGGGCAGAACTAGAAGCAATGGGTTGACACTGTGGAAAAGGCAAAGTTAATGGTGATAGCTATCCAAAAATGGAATTGCCCACTTTACGTAGTGGGTTACCCCTCCCTATAGGTCTTTTCTCTGTTTTGGGGTGGGGGTCAGGGGAGGAGGGAGTGTCTTGTCACTGGGACTTTGCAGAGCTTCTCAGCTGTGATAGTTATAACTGGACAGCATTTGTAAGTACCATGTGCCGTTTTACTCTACTTTTATTACCAGTACAATACCCATTGTACGTACTAGGAAAAGAGGGGGGGTAGAATTGCTGTTTTTTTAAGCTCAGGGCCTAGACTGAACGAGAGGAATCTTCCTTAACTAGTGAATAGCTTTGGAAATTAGCTTTTGCTCAAACTTGACAATTTTTCTTAAATGAATTCTCCCTAAAATTACAAGGCAAAATAGCACTTATATGTGAAACTTGTAACTTAGGTAAAGTTAGTTCTGTGGCAACTAAAATTTGAATCACCAAGCTTCTTTACATACTTGCTAAGCTCAGAAGTTAAGAAAGAAGATGTAAGATCTCCATTCTCACACAGATTTACAGTGGATGGTTTTTCTAGCTCAAACTACAGTTCCAGCAGTTTTCCAGACCTTGATGCAAGGGCAAAAGAAACGGCCATATTTCAAAATTAATTTGGCTGTGCAATTGAGGAGCTTCCACTTAATATTCAATTGGAAGTGATTAATCTGAAATGTAATGACATGATAAAAGGCAACTATTAAGAGAGGAATCTAATGGAATTCTACAAATGCCTTTCAAGTGATGAATTTGCTCAATTAAAATCATGTGCTCATGGATTGATACCAATATTTGGTACTACCTATTTGTGTGAAAAGACATTTTCAAAGATGAAATAACATAAAATATTATAAATCAGACCTAACATAAACATTTGCAATCAATTTTGATGATAGGGAACACTTATTTTGTGTGGTAATTAAATGAAGTGCTATCCCCCCAAAAAGAGTTCTGTTCTTCTGTGTGTACTTGTATTGCGAAAACATATACTCCTTTGTTATAATAATGATATTTTGAATTTCATCAATAAAGAATTTGTGGAATTTTTTTCTCTCTTGAGGTAGGTAGTATCTATATAACATCCTCAGTTTTCTGAGTCATTCAGGGTTAAGTGACTTGCCCAGGATCACACAGCTAGTAAGTGTTATGTGTCTGAGGCCGGATTTGAACTCAGGTTCTCCTGAATCCAGGGTTGGTACTCCATCCACTGTGCCACCTAGCTGCCCCAAAAGGGATCTTTTCTTAAATGGTTCCAAATTATTTAATTTCTTCTGTTTTTTAAAAAATAAATGTTATTTTAGTTTTTAGATAAACAAAACACCTGTTAAAACATGTATCAGTCAAGCAAAACAAATGCATATATTAGCTCTGTAAAAAAAAAAAATGTCCATGTTGTAGTGTCTGTCACCTCTATTAAGAGGTAGACAACATGTTTCATCTTGAGTTCTATGGAATTATAGTTGATCGTTATGTTATTTGTAGTCCTGAGCCTTTTTTTTTCTTTTATAACATTAATATTTAAAAATTTGAGTTTCAAATTCTCTCCTCACTCATTAAGAAGGCTAGCAATATGATATCAATTATACCTGTCCAGTCATGTAAAACATATTTCCTAAGTCTTTCAAAGTTTTTTGTCTTTATTGTCTTGCAATTATTGTATAAATCAGGGTGGAGAATCTTTGGCCTCGAGTCCACATGTGGTTTTCTTGGTACATGGATATGGCCTTTTGACTGAGTCCCAAGTTTTATAGAAGAAATCTTTTTATTAAGGGGATTTGTTTTTGAAGTTTGGATTTAGTTAAAAGGCCTAGATGCGCTTGAGGACCATTGTTCTCTTGGTTGTGCTCTCTTCACTCTGCATCAATTCATACAAGTCTTCTCAGGTTTCTCTGAAACCATCCCTGTTCATCATTTATTACTGCACAATAGTATTTCATTGCTTACTTATACAGACAGTTCTTGCTTTACATAAACTTGCATTATACAGATTTGACTTTACAAAGTATTCTGAAAGAAATCTGGTATTTTAAAGAAACAATCTTTGGCCTCCCCACCTCCCCAAAAAACCCAAAAAACTCAAAAACACCTTCCAAGTGAAAGCAGAAGAATGGATTGTAGAAAGACTGCCAACTCTTTTGAGACCCCACTCCCTCATCTGTCTTTCATCCGACCATCTTGGGGTACTGTGTGCCTGCCCCTAGCTCCCACCTTTTTTCTCCTGTCTGTTGGTAGCTATGTCTGGCTCCCCTCCCACCTTCTTTCTCTCCTAGTTTCTGGCCAAGTGGCCCTGGCACTTTATGTTCCTTTTCCTTCAATCACTTCCTCTGTCCTTGGTCCCCATATGTCCTTGAACCATGTGCTCTTTGCTTCCTCCCTCCCTTCCCCACCTTAGGGCAGATTCACATTATGTTGCTTTACTCTTTTGCCACTACAGAAAACTACTATAAATATTTTTGCATATGTGGCCAAATTGCTTTTCAAAGTGGTGCTAGTGTAATTAAGAATTATACTAGCCTGAATTAGTGAACCTGCTCTTTGCATTGTTATCCCCCATCTCTGCCAATTTTGAATTTTTTCGTTCCTTCGTAATTGGATAGATATCAGGCAATCTCTGTTCATTTGCAGCTTTTGATTATTAGATTTTTGAGGATTTTTAAGGGTGGCTATTGATCATTTGAAAACCACTTGTTGATGTTCTCTGTTTGGGAAATGCTCTTGTAATAATACAGATTTTGGATGTTAGACTTTGAGTAAGGTACACTGTGCATCAAGATTAATTGAAGACAGTTACTGTTTGGATTTCTGCTGTTTGACCAACAAATTTCTTGCATGCCTTTTCATAATGAGGAGATGTTATTGTTTTGCTGTCTCTCGAGATGTCCCTGTTTTTATCTTATCTATAATGCATGTTGGCATAAAAATATGTATAGAAAAAAACCCCAGTCATGAATGTTAATAGCTGTGGTCATTTTTTATGTTCTCTGGGGACATACATCAACAGTCAACTGGATTAAGTGACATAGTTACCCTTTCCACATCTCGACTTTTCCCATCATGGTTTCTATTATTGCGGATTGGCATAAGAAATTAAATGGGAATTTTGGAGGAGTTTTGTGGAAGCCACAGACATGTGAAGGCCAGCAGATGACACAGAAAGTTTAGAAACCCAGAAATGCATAAAATATGTGTGGTATTGTATAATACTTTATTTTTTAATACCATAATAATTCAGACTTCTTTGGTATAAAGGGAGGGCCAAAAGTTTTTATGTGGATTTTCCAGATCACTGGGCACTGCACTCCTTAACCCCTGTGATGTGGAAGGAATAACTTTACTTTATTAAGAATCTTAATGATTTGATGCTTAGACCAATCCCAAACTATGTTGCATCCCAAATTAAACTCTAGCTCAAATTATACTACAGTTTCTTTAGGAATAAGTCCTTAGGAGGCAGAGAGTACAGGATGGAGAAAAATAGGATGGGTGCAGAAGGAAGAGTAAACTTAAAAAAATTTATGTAATTTTTTAAAGGTTAGAGACTTTCGGTAGTAAAAGATGTGAGGTGGTTAAAATGTGCCTGGAGAAACTGTTCTAAACTCAAAAGGAAACAGTTTTGTGTGTGGGATTGATTTTCATCGTCTCTATCCATCAGCTGAAAGAATACATTTTACATGACTGACACAGCTCTGTGTGTATATGTATATGTTTTACATTATTTGACCAAATGGAACTTTTCTGCTTCCTGGAAACTATGGATTATATGGAACACTTTGAGAAGTGTTAAACCAGAGAATTGTTTGAAGAGATCTTATTTGTTAAATCTTAGGATATTGATGTATTACTCCTGGTGAGAAAATTTCTCTCCCCTACTGAAAATCTGAAAGTGTTCCTCAACTTAAAGAGTTTGCTGGAGCACTAAGAGGATTTGCCCATTATATTCCAGAGGGTATGACTTGAATTCAGCTCTTGCTTAGTCTGAGTGGCTAGGTAACTTCATTTTCCCAACAAGCCTGTGCAGCAGTTCTCCAATGCTTTAAAAATTGATAGAATTGCTAATTATATCTAAAAATGCTTGTATGTTCATAAGAAGTAGGATATTGGAGGAGAGCTTTTTAGTAAGATTTTGTTTGTTTTACAATAAATAGGAAGTAAAGGGGGGAGATCTTGTATTCTTTCTACCTTTCGATTAACTGTATGACCGTAGAGATGTGACCATTCACTGAAGATAAGCTCCAGATGGATACATGATATATGTCACATCATAAACAAATTTGAGGAGCAAGAAAGAAATTACATTTCAGATATATGGATAGATTTCAGGACTAAACAAGTGATCATATACATTTACCCATATACGTATTATGTGTGTATATGTGCCATATGTATTTATATGACATGTTTTAATTTGGAGGATTGTGCCAGGTTCTTAATATGATATCTTTACTACTTTATTCTGCATAACAGATTTTGACACATAAACTACAATATCTTCATGATGATCCTTTTGTAAATGTTTAATCATAAGTACTACAATAAAAGGTGACCAAATGTCCCATGAAGTAATACCTTTTCTTTTTTCCTTTTGATTCATGATAAAACCAATTTCACTATGAACTTGTGAGCTTTCCTTCCATTTATTTTTAAATTAAATATTTAATTGATCTCCCTCCCACCTAACCCTCATAAAAAGGGAAGGGGGAAAAACCCTTGTAACTAATATGCATAATCAAACAAGATAAATTCTTGTATTAATAACCATGTCCAAAAATGTATATCTCATTCTGCATCTTGAGTTCATCACCATGAACATTCTTCATTGGTCCTCTGAAATCAGTCTATCATTGCATTAATCAGAGTTCTTGGTTTTTCAAAGTTGTTTCTCTTTTCAATGTAATTATTGTTATATAAATTATTCTTTCTTAACTCTTTTCACTTTGCATCAGTTCATACAAGTCTTCTCATGTTTACCGTAAACCAGTTGTTTTCATTATTCCTTTTTTGGGGAGTGTCAGAGGCAATTGAGGTCAAGTGACTTCCCAGGTCCTTCTGGCTCAGGGCTGGTGTTTATCCACTGTGCCTTTTCATTATTCCTCATAGCATAGCAGTATTCCATTATGTTCAGCCCTTCCCTAAATGATGGGCTAACCTCTTACTTTCCAGTTCCTTGCCATTACAATAAGAGCTAGTCTAAGTATTTTGGTTTGTATGGGTTATCTTTTTCTTCTTTCTTTGATTTCCTTGGAGTATAGGTCTCATATTGGCATTACTGGGTCCGAAGTCAAAGGGCACGGATAGTTTAGTGACATAGCTTTTTCCAGAGTGACTGTATCAATTCATGGTTTCCCCAACCGTGCATTAATGTGCCCATTTTCCTTCTATGACTCCTCCAACATTTCTCAGTCTTTCTTTTTTGCCACATTTACTGAATTTGATGGTTGTGAGGTAGAAACAGAATTGCCTTAATAATTTTTCTAAGTATTAGTGATTTGGAATATTTTTTCATGTGGCTGTTGTTAACTTGCCATCTTTGTGCTTAACTTCCATTTTCTTTTGTCTTCTGATTTCATTTATAGTGAGAATGTCAATAGGATTCTTCCTCCAGTAGACTGTTCGCTTGTTAGTTACTGGACAAGGATTTTACATTTATTTTTCAGTTTTTTTATGAATGTAGAAAATCCAAAAATTGATTCATGTGTGTGTAAAACTTAGTAACAAATGACACCAATTTCTCCTTTCTATTTCTTGTTTGTACACGGTTGTTTGTATGTTGTGTCTTTCATTAGATAGTGAGCTCTTTTGAGAGACAGGGGCTGTTGTTACTTTTCTTCATATCCCCAGCACGTAGCACAGTGCCTGGCATGGAATAGCTGCTTAATAAATGCTTGCTGACTACTGGTAGGCCATTTCTCATTTACCTAGGCTTCATAGATTCATATGTAATAGGAATGAAGATTAGTTTATATACTTTGTGATTAGTATCCACTATTTAATATTCCTTTTTAGTTTAGTTCACACCATTAAAAATTTTTTTTTTTTTTTTAAATTTTTGGAGAGGCAGTAAGGGTTAAGCGACTTGACCCAAGGTCACACAACTAGTGCGTATTAAGTGTCTGAGGTCAGATTTGAACTCAGGTCCTCCTGATTCCAGGCCTGGTGCTCTATCCACTGACCTATTTAGCTGCCCCAGTTCACCATATTCTTTTTTTAAAATTTATTTTTTGTTTTTAGCATTCGCTTCCATAAGCTTGAGTTTTAAATATTCTTCCCCTCCCTTCCCAGACGTGCAGTCCGATGTAGGCTCTATATATACATTCCTATTAAACATAGTTTTACATTAATCATGATCTAAAGCAGAATTAGAACCAGTGGGAGGAACCATGAGAAAGAAGAAACAAAACAAAACAACAACAACCAAAGAAGATCAAATAGTATGCTTCCATCTATATTCAGACTCCAGAGTTCTTTCTCTGGATGTGAATAGCATTTCCCCTCATAAGTCTTTTATCAAAGGTAGTCATTGCACAGTGTACCTGTTACTGTGTATGATGTTCTCCTTGTTCTGCTCACTTCACTTAGCATCAGTTCATATAAGTTTTTCCAGGTTTCTCTGAAGTCTGCCTGCTCATCATTTCTTATAGTACAATAGTATTCTATTACATTCATATACCATAACTTGTTCAGCCATTCCCCAATTGATGGACATCCCCTGAATTTCCAGTTTTTGGCCACCACAGAAAAAGGTGCTATAAGTATTTTTGTATGTATGGGTCCGTTTCCCATTTTTATGATCTCTTTGGGATACAGACCTTGCTGGGTCAAAGGGTATGGGTATACATGGTTTTATAGCCCTTTGGGCACAGTTCCAAATTGCTCTCCAGAATGGTTGGATCAAGTTCACAACTCCACCAACAATGCCTTAGTGTTCCAATTTTCCAACATTTATCATTTTCCTGTTTTGTCATGTTAGCCAATCTGGCCTTTATCAGAGACACTGGCTGTAAAAATTGTTTCCTAGCTTTCTGCTTTCCTTCTCATTGTGGTTGCACTGGCTTTGTGCAATAACTTTTCAGTTTAATGTAATCAGTCATCCATTTAGCATTTCATAATGTTTCCTATTTTGTTTGGTCATTAATTCTTCCCTTCTCCATAAATCTGACAGGTAAACTATTCCTTGCTCTCCTAGTTTGCTTGTAGTATCAGCCTTTGTATCTAAATTGTGTACCCATTTTGACTTTATCTTGGTATACAGTGTGAGAGGTTGGTTCATGCCTAGTTTCTGCCATTTTCCAGTTTTCCCAGCAGTTTTTGTTAAATAGTGAGTTCTTATCCCAGAATCTGGAGTCTTTTGGGTTTATCCAGTTCACCGTATTCTTAAAAGTGCTAAGATAGTTTCTACTATCCTTGGAAAATTATATTTCACATGATTGATCTATCTTATCTTGGTGGAAAGAAATCTTTTTCCAAGTTTCCCTACTGTTTTATCTTGGCTACATACCCAGACTCATGTAATGATAAGCAAAATAGGATTTTGTTTTTTAACCTTTAATATGTCCATTTAACCCCTTGAGAAAAATAAATTAAATTAAAATTAAATTAAAACCATTCTTCCTTATTTTTTAGAATTCTCTTGACCACCTAGGCAAGTTATTAAGTGCCTACTATGTGCTAAGCACTTTGCTAGGTACTGAGAATACAAAAGATGAAACCCAGTGAAGGAACTTATATTCTGATGGGGAAGACATGTATATGTAAGATCATGAATACAAAGTGAATAAACATAAAATATTCAAAGTAATTAAATATTAAGAGTAAGTTTTAGGCCACACTTTCAACTCCATATACTTCTACTTGGGAAGTTTTTACTGTTAACCCTAAATGTCATTGGCCTAACATGAGGAAGAGGCTGTTAACCTTATGTCTTTTCTTTATCTTTGAATTGATTTTTCATTAATTTACTACTGTTTACTGATGTCTGGTGGTTAGATTTAGCTAGTAAGCAGGTAAGACATTAAAATTCATTATACATCAATTTTCATATGTTTGTTTTGTAAAGCATAAACCTTGGCTTTGTTACTGAGTGACTGGTTTTAGTAGATACATTGGAGAGTAGGATTTGGATTCTGGTCACTGAAGGCTCTTAATGAGAGCATTTAGAAATGCAAATAGTGTTCGCTAAAGGCTAGCATGGTTTAATTAAGAACTGGTCATTCCAGACTAGATTGTACATTGGGAAAAATTTTTTTTACATGTACTTTTCTCACCTGAAAGAGTAATTTCTTGACTTAATGATCATTTCATTTGTTACAAGGTTGTGTAGGAAGCCATGAATTACTATTCTGGAATTCATTCTGGGTCCTCAGAACAACTGGTTAGTTAAGTGGAAATGACCAAACTTTAGGAGGCAGTGACCACGATGACTCTAGAGGCTAATATCGAACATAGTCTGTTTGCCTCAGACTAAACAAGAATATAGGGTAGATTTCCTAAGAGGTCAGTTGGATCAAAGTGAATGGGAAACTTTTGAGGGAAACATTCTGTTGACTTTGGTAGGAAATAATTTTTGACAAAGAAAAAGGGAGATTGCTATGACTGCCCAGGGAACTCATTACTGACCTCAGATTTTAGGGGTATATAAAAGATAATGCTAGGAAAGGTAACCAAGGAATTCAGGAGTGGCAGGGTCATGTAAGGATCATGTTAAAGCAAGCCTTAACATCAGTATTAACTGAAAGAAAGACAAAAATGCATGAGAATGGTACATAAATGTAATAGGCCACCATCACTGTGATGTCAGAAATTATGCACATGTGGAATACAGGGAAACGTAGGAAGACTTAGAGTAAGCAGAACCAGGAAAATAGACTCCCCAATAAATGAAACAATGTTGAGAGAAAAACTGTAAACCAAAAACCAAAGTGAAGACTGAAATTATAGTGACCAGTTTTGACCTCAAAGAAGAGTGTATGCTTTGAATTTCTATGCTTTTTCAGCCAGAAGTGCAACATATAACGTTCAGAAGCTAAAATGGCTTAACATCATGCTACACTTTGTACTCAAAATGTCTTTTTACTGTGAGTGGTCTTCTGTAACTAAGCCCATGAGTCATCTAGGGAGTCTATATGCGTCAGTGCCCAGGTTTAGTCTGCTTATTTATACACATTAATTTTGGGGAAAAACTAGTGACGGAGACATTTGAATTACATTTATTTAGTTGTAAAAATAAAAAAAATTTTTTTTTGGTTAAAAAAGAAGGGGGGCAGCTAGGTGGCAGAGTGAATAGAGCACTGGCCCTGGAGTCAGGAAGACCTGGGTTCAAATTCGACCTCAGACACAACACTCACTAGCTGTGTGACCCTGGGTAAATCACTTAACCCCGATTGCCTCAGGGGGAAAAAAAAATTTGGAGGGGGGTATGAGTACAGAACATTGTAACTAATGTCAGACTTTTTATTTTTGCTTGTTAACTTTTAAAAAGTGCCCTTTTAAAAATTTGTTATAGAATATAGATGATAGTTTTGTGTGTTGGTGTGTGTAGAGTTACATTGGGACTTGTAGATGATATAAAAATAAAAGATAAACAAAAAAATTTTAAGGGCTTTGTGTTAGGAAAAAGGAAGTCATAGAAATAAGGATTCTTGTTTTGCACATATAGAAAGATGATAGAGGGAAGAAGTCAGAACTGCTGAGTTTGTTTTTCTTCCTTTTCTCTACTTTGTCTTTATCCATGGACTAAAAATCATAGAGTACCTGGCTGTTGCTTTCAGTGAATTCAAATAACTTTATGGAAGAGCTATATCCTAATTTATTGAAATAACTTGAGAACATAACTACTACTCACATTTATATAATTTATAATTCAAGCTTAGCAAAAGTGGTCACATACATCATCCTACTTGCTCCTCAGAATAACTCTGTGAAATGTTTCAGATAGTCTTAATCCCCATTTTACCAATGAGAAAAATAAAGCTGATAAGTGCTAGTAAGTGTCACAAGATGGTAATCTTTGAGAAATCAGAATGAAAAGCAGAGGAATAGGACTAGGGGTGGGAAAATTTTTCTTTAAGGGTAAGAAGGTTAATACTTGAAACTTCCTTTGTGAGATTGTTGTCTGTTCCTAGTAAAAAAAATTCCTGGACATTTTATTAAATAACTTGTGAGAACTTAAAAAAGGAAGTTGTGATCACTATAGGCCAAGGTAGGTTTGTTAAGAACCAAGTCATACAAGATTAATTTCATCCCCCCCACTTTTTTTAAACTTTGGCCAGCTAGTGGATTCAGGGGAATGCCCAGTAGAAAATGATATATCTAGATTTTATCACCGTATTTGAAAACTGCCTGAGTTTCTTTATTGAAAGATGTTGTGATATAAACGGATAAGAATACAGTTAGATGGGTTTACAACTGATTGGCCAAATCATCTCAGAAGAGAAAAGGCGACAACACTGTCTGATTCTGTACGACATTTTTATCAAGGACTTGGAGTGAATGATTTGACTTTAAGCAGTGACTTGCCCAGGGTCACATAGGTGGAAATTGATTGAAGCAGTATTTGAACTCAGGTCTTCCTGACTCTTAACTGCAACACTCTATCCACTAAGCTACCTGAGTATACTACGAGTAGTTGTGTGGGGATGGGGGAGTCACTAAAGGTGCCATGATCATAGTTTTTAAAAAGCTTGAAGGCACTTTAGAAGCCATCAAAGTCCAGTTACTTCATTTACTTGTTTGCAAGTGTTTGAACTGCCAGTCTCTGAATCCAAAGCGAATGAGTGCTGTTTCCACCCAAACCCTCTACAGAATGAGTATTATCACCAACATCCTTGACAAGTGCTCATCAAGCACAAAGAAGACTTCCAGTGTATGGGGAACTTGCTATATCCTGAAGCAGATCATTTCTATTTTTGGATAGTTGTAATTTACATGTCCTTTTTTCTTACATTGAATTGTGAGAACTGAACTGTCTCCCTGTAACTTCTGGTTCTGTCTTTTTAAGGCCAAGCAGAGTAAGAGAGAGTAGTAACAACAATAGTTTATATTTTCTTATCTAGCTTGGCAACCTTTCCTTTCTCATTTCCCAATATAACCTTAGAATAGTGCCTAATAAATAAGTTTTATCTTTCTATCCTCCGCTACCCCCAGAACCATCCCTTGTAACAGTAAAAAAGAAAAGGAAGTAAAACAGTTTGGCAAGACAAACCAATACATTACCCGACCTGAGACTGACATCGTATGCAACCCCCCTTCTGTGCGAAAAAGGAAAGGGAATGATAACATTTTCTCATGTCTGAGGCCCGGCTTGGTCTTTATAATTATATAGTATTCTGTGTTTTGTTGTTTTTCTTTCCATTTACATTTTTTAGGCATTGTGTTGTTGGTGTATTGTTTTTCTGGTTTTGTTTCACTTTGAATCAGTTTGAGTCTTCTTGTGTTTCTCAGTGTTTATATTCATCATTTCATATTAATATTCTATATTTATTTATCAGAATTTCTTAAGCCATTCCTCAATCAGTGAGCATCTAGTTTACATTTTTTTTCCCCTTTGCTACTAGAAAAAGTGCAGCTAAGTGTATTGGCAAGAGTGTGTGTGAGGCGGGGTGGGGGGGTGGGAGTGGTGTCTCTGTGTTCTTTGACCTCCTTGGGATATAGCAATAGGATCTATTTTACTCTCTATCTTTTTCTTAACATTAAATTGCTTTCTAGAATACCAACTCAGTAATTATCATGATTTCATGACTGGTAACTTGTTATAAACCAGGGTACTATGACATTAGTTCTAGTAGGTGTGATTTGAGTTGGTAATCTGAGTTTATATTAACAACTTGTTTGTGTTACAGTTGAGTTCTGTATATTAAACTTAATTTAAATTTTTGGTGAGAGCAGAAAATAAGATAGGTTTGTGAGTCAAAAGTCTATCAATCAATAGCCAACTTACGTTTTGTGATCAGGGAGCAGCACATGGATATTTGAAAAGTCACTGATGATGCTCAAGCTTCATCTTAATGATTAATTTCAGTCTTCTCCAAATGGAAAATAAAATACCCAGAGATATTTAATAGAACACCCATCAAGGAAGAATGTCCGTTTAGGTTTTAACTTCAGCTAATTCTGCATATAGGTGTTCAGAAATAGGGAAGTGACCTGGCACAACTACACTTTATTGTAGTAGCAAAGAAAGAAAAACAGAAACATAAATTAGGAAAGAGGATTTGTAGAAGACTGATATAGAATGTCAGTTCCTCAGAGTTGGACTGGTAAAAGTAATAGTGGAATTATGTGAGAAAAGTCAACTGAAGTGTTCATATCCTTTATTCAGACTTTCCATTAGTGGGCATTTTAGTAATAAGCCCAAGGAGGTCAAAAGATGTCAAATATACAAAAATATACGTAGAAACATTTTTTTGTATGTGTGAGTGCACATTGGTTACAAAAGGACTGGTCAAATTAGAATGATGAAAAATTATAAAAAATTAATCGAATATCATAATGGAATATTGTTATATCATAAGAAATAACAAATAAGTTGGATTCAGACTTGAACTGATGCAGAGAGAAGTAAGCAGAACTTATAGAAGTACACAAAAACTAAAACAAATGCAAACAAAAAAAACCAAACATTGGGCAATAAAGGTTATAACCAATGTTGAGAAATACCCACTTCCCTTGGTAGAGAGGTGCAGCTATGTAGTATTACCTTTTCCTTAAAACAGAAGGAATCACTAAAAAGAAAAGAATAAGATACTCATTTGATAGTAAGGACTGCTCTTCCTCCCTCCCCCCTTTTTAAAAAATTGTGTCCCCAATTCCTTGCTTTGTACTGCAAAATAGGTTTTTAATGAATGTTTGAATTGATTTGTCCATAAGAGATTTTAGCTCTGCCAGCTGTGTGACCTTGGGCAAATTGCATTTCCTCTCTGGACTTCAGCTTCCTTATCTATAAAATACTGGGATTAGATTTGTTTATCTCTAAGGTACCTTCTAGCTAAATCTATGATCCTAATTCACTAACTGGACTTATCAGTGAATTGAAAGCTGGTTTACCTAACTATAGTGCCTTCTAGCATTGTCCTTAGGACCTTGTAGACTAGATTCTTGTAATTGTTGGGAGTAGACAAGAAAACATAGGAGAGGAGTGGGAGGAGTATTTATTCTTGTGCTACTCTGGCTTCTTCTTCTTTTTGTAGTATGTCAAATTGGATTAAGTCATACTCAAGTATAAATAGAGCACAGTTTTATGATTCTTAATCTCATGAAAACACTTCATTCCTTGGCAAGTCCAGAGAAAGCGACTCCTTGGTTAAATGTTTGTTTGTTTAGCACAACCAAAACTTTATTTAAAGTTACTGAATATGAAAGATGGGAAATGACAATATCATATAACATCACAGAAAGTTTACTAAAACTTGCCTGAAATAAAATTGCAAACTGTGATACACAAAGAAACATGTTCAGTACTGTTTGGAAAACTATTTAACTTTGAGGAATTTAGTTGTGGTATCTCTTCAGTACTAGGTGAAATACAATTAGTATACTATTTTATTATACATACAATAAAGGGGGGAATAAGTTAATGCAGAGCTTTCTTTGAATGTAAAATTGAATCAGGTGGGTTATTACTAATGAAATGTGTTGGTTGTACCTTTCTTGCCAGATTGAGTTGATTTACGTTTTGAATCTTCATTGTATCTCAACTTTAATAAATTTTGTTTTCAGGGTCTTAAAAGACACTATTTGTAAGTTCTTTGTAATTATCAATGTTAAGACCTAGGTTCAGATGTCTCAAAACTTATTAGATGTGTGATGGTGGGCAAGTCACTTTACCTCCATGAGCTTTGGTTTCATCTGTAAAATGGGGATAATAATCTGCTTCCCTCAAAGGTGGTTGTGAAGATCAAATGATATATAATGAATTTTAAGGTCTATATAAATGTCAGCCCTTGAGTTAGAATTTACAGAAGTAGATATTTAAGCTGGTGCTTGCTACCAGTTGGAGATGATTTTTCTATACCAAAGTTTGAGTGGAGTGCAGGATTATGCAAAGCACTTTAAGTCATTATGTACAGCTCCCTTTGAGTCATGTATTACAGTGTGATTTTATTATTAGATTTGAATTATTGTGGCTGGTTCTCCAGATTTTTTTGCATAGCTAACCTGTTTTGTTCTTTTTCAAATTTACATTGAGAGGAACCTGGATCATGCAAGACCCCATGGAGCCAGGAACATTAAGTACTACACATGGGCTCCCATTTTGCTCTACTGTTGTCCCAAATTTTATAAAAATTACAACAGAAAAGTCTGTTTGGCTGAAGGTATGGTTCTTCCCCCAGCTGTTTTGTGGGAAAAGTTATTTTAGAGTTTTTGTAACCACAGTCATTAAATGATTGATGTAACATCAATCATTTTACTATTCCTGAATAACTTACTATCTTAAATCTTGAAAGTATCCAAATTAACTCAACAAGTATTTATCAGTTCATTCAGGAAGTATCACAGAATAAATGTATCTTATTTGCTTACCTCTCTGCTTTTACCTGTCCATCTGCCTGATTTTCTACCTTTCTCCCTCCAAAAATAATTTTAAACCAGTAGTTCTCACTTAAAGTTTTCAAAGCAATTTTCTTCACACCCTGTCTTAAGATTAGGAAGTGGAAACATTATCTATTATAGCACAGTTTTGGACTTAGGTTTATTAAGAACTAGGGTAAAAGTTATTCTCAGATTGTACTTCTTTCTCCATACAGCCATTTCTTATGTAATTCATTTATGTCACTTGAGTAGGGAATGGTTAGAAACTTGGTGTGCTTATGTATTGTCAGCCTCCAGCTTCATTCAGCTTCTTTCTACATTTGCTTCCATTAGCTTGAACTTTTTATTTGATTGGAGTTCTACAAAATGTGGAACTAGCTTTCTCTTGACATGTGTTTCCAGTTTATCTACCTGATTACATATCCCCTAGTGTGGAGTATGTTTGAATGTGTTTGTAACTTTTAAAAAGATTGCCCATCTGTATCACATCCAAAAGCACATACTTTCTTTTTGCAAGATTTCCTTTGTTTTCACTTTAGTCCTTTCATACTGATTATTCTACTTGATGACTTTCTTTGTAGATGATTGTGTAGCATCTGGACCACTTTGGCAGGGTGGGAATGTTTTACATGTTGTCATTATCCTTTCTGAAACTTATCTGACAAGGTGGACATTCACGTGTGTGAGAAACAGCTTGTCTAATAATGTGACGTAGGTGTCCTTATTTTTTAAAAATAGAGTTCAAATTTTGATAATCTTTACATGTGAACTAGTTACTTTATTGAATAAAAGACTCATTTTCATTTAGAAAACTTGAATCTAAAATTTTTGGATATTTTGAGAGTCAGAATTATAAAGTAATTATTTTTCCTTGGCTATTTAGTTCAGACATATAAAAAGGGGGTTCTGCTAGGCCTTCTCTCTATTTATTCTCTAGCTTAATAGTGTTATTACTCTTGTCCTTTCAATGGAAGTAAAGGAACTACAAGAATTTCTTTTCACCTTCATTTTGTCCCTGGAACGCCATATATCTAATTTTACTAGATTATGGTTGCTGTAGAATTTGCAGGTTCCTTACTCCCTCCTCTTAATTTAAGAGATGGACGGGCAGCAAGAAACAGAGATAATTTTAAATCATTCAAGTATTTGATCCCTACTATATTCATAGTACTGGCAGGGGAGATTACAACTATGAGAATATGTAGAATTCTCCAATATCATAAATATCTAGGAGAGACCACTTCCTTTTGGAGGAATTGGAGGAATCAAAAGAATTCAACTAAAACCTTCAACCTTTGTGCAAGAGAGATTCAATATACAATATGTGAGGGGGGAAAGAGTATTTTCAAGCCAAAACCAGCTTGTACTAGCCCCAGTCAAAATTCCTTCTCTATATACCTTCAGTGATGTGTGTGTGTGTGTGTGTGAGAGAGAGAGAGAAGTCAGATGATGACTTCCATGACTTTCTTTGTTTTTTGTTTTATTTTGATCAATAAAGGTTTAATATACAAATACATGTGAAAAGAAGGAGAATTGACTGGATGGTCTCTTAGCTTTAGAATTCTGTGACTAGGAGTGACACATGCAGGAGAATCTACTTTGCTCTTATATCATCAAATGATTTTTAATAGTGAAAGAAAAGGCACAGTGAAATCTTGTATTCTCTGCATCCGTCAGTCAGCTGTGGCTATGAAGAAATTGCTGTAGAATATTTGTGAATGCTTACCTGTTTGCTTCTATGATCTTCATCAAGGATGCCCTCCATATATGAAAACATGAGAAAATAGGCATATTTTAATTGTTATTGATAACCTTTCAGCATCCCCAAAGCTAAGCTAATTCAGAATTGGGAAAACACTTGATTGAGTGTGGACAATTTTGAAGGACTTTGAATTATCCTCAGTTTCTTCCTGATAAAATTTTCATCTTTTTAACACCAATATTCTGTGATATATCCAGGAATCATGGACTGCCACAAGGTTGAATGAAAGAAAATCATGGGTGGCTATAAATAAGTTGCACATTGGCAATGATATGTTGCATGAAGTTGCAGAAAAAAGAGATGACTGGAAAGAGGAGAGGGTCACATACTGGTGCTACATTGATCTCCAGATACTCTTAAGAGATACAAGGAAGTCACAGGATGAGAACTTGTGGAAATATGTAATACCCTCATTGATACTGAATTATAACTATTTGTAATTTAGTAAGGAAGTTTTTAAACAAAACAAACATTAGAAAATAGATGGAATGTATAAGTGGGAGGAAGATGAAAAAAATTCTTGTTTTGTGATTAGTTCATGGTGGCAAAGTGGTTAGTTAGAGTGCCAGGTCTGGAGTCAGGAAGACTTAGCTTCCTGAGTTCAAATCTGGCTCCTGACACCAGCTGTGTGACCTTGGGCAAGTTACTAAACCCTGGTTGCCTCAGTTTCCTCATCTGTAAAATGAGCTGGAGAAGGAAATGACAAGCCACTCCACTATCTCTGCCAAGAAAACCCCAAATGTGATCACATTATTGGACATGACTGAAAATGACTGAACCATAACACCCAAGTCCAGTGTTCTTTCCACCACATACTTCTGAAGTCCTCAAAGTAGAGTGTTTAAAAGAGTCTGTGTTGTTTTAATAAGAAACACAACTGAACAACAAATGATTGAAAAATGCCTGTGTAACTTTTGCTTCCACTTAATTCTTAAGTGAGATAAAGATGAAAACAGACACATTGTTGTAAGTTCATTATAAAATTCTCCTATTTTCTTGGTAATTAAACTTCCCAAAACAAGAACAACTGCTACATGCTGTGTTACTGGTCAAACCAGTGCTTCCATTTTTGAGACTTAATTGTAGATTTGTAAGTACAGTTCTAGAAGACTTACTGAGTTGCCTGGAACAATGTTATCAAACTCAAGTAGAAACAGATCCCTGCAGGCCACATACTGACTTAGAAATCTAGAAATTAACATTGTATTTTTTATTTATTTTGTGGAACATTTCCCAATTACATTTTAATCTGGTTCTGGTTTACCTTCAGTCAGCTTGACAACTCTGGTCTTGACTGAAGTTTGGTTGCACCCTCCTCTCCCCCAGCTGGTAGATGAGAGAGACATGACTCTTATTTTCTCATGGTTGGGGGATGAGGAAGGATCCCTACCCAAATAAAATGAAAATACCAATTTAGTGATGTTCAACCCTCAGTATATATTAGAAGATATTTTGTCGTAAAACAGAAAATAGTGTAATTGGTTTTAAACTTAACCATTCCTACAGAACTACAACTTAATAAATTGAAGATTTCCTTAAATTCTATACAAAACTTAGATTTTTAGTTTTTGTTATTTTTAAAGGCAGTTGTTGACAAGGAAAGATAAACTCATCGTTGTGATAATTGAGTTTGATCCAGTATGAAACTTAAGGCTGGGTTACTTTATTATAGAGTATGTGATAGAGAGTCAGTGTATGTGACTAAGTCAGAAACACTGAGTTCACCACATCCTGCCTCAGTTACAAACTGAGTGACTGACCTTGTGGTTACTTCACCTCCTATGTGTTTTGGCTTGTACGAAGAAGGAACTGGATAATGTGATGGTTTCTAAAGCAATTTATTTTTGGTAGTAAATTATTAAATAACTTACCACCTTAAAATTGGAAAGTTGGACATTTTTACGAGGAGTTAGGTCTTGATGAACTTTGTCATGGCTAATGACAACTTCTAGTGTGAGTGAGTAGCTACCTATGGATGGCATGCAGGGGCCCCAAAAAAGCATCTACAATTCCCCATCCACACATGTAAGATGTGTGACTCAATGAGGTCATTTTACATATTTCTGTTAAAAAGTATGTTGAAAAGTAATGGTGAAAAAGAAATATAAAGTTCAAAGGATGGGAGAGAGGTTAATACTTAATAGTGGTAAGTCTTATGTGGTGATAAGTGTTCTCCCTTTTGGTCCATCCCTGCCTCTTTTCATTATTTCCCTTGACATTCTAGTAATTTTTGTTATTTTATAGAGTTCTTGAAAGTATCCCTTTGATAATTTGATTGGCATACATTAACTTGTATCCCGGCCCAGCTCACCTTTTGAGTATTGAATATTCTTCTAGCTATTCAATTTGAAGGAATATTCAGTATTAATAAAATATATATAATTATATTATTTTATTCTTTATTTCTCTTTAAGGAGCACTTGGTGGCAGATTCTATACAATTATTTTGTAGCTTTGCTAAATTGATCTGCAGTATTTAATATACTTTATAGTTATTTGAATGGGGTTTTCCATTTTGGTGCTGCTTGTATTTTGTTACTATATGGAATAATTATATGTTACCGTATCGGGGTGGGGGGTGGTATTCTGTAGCTTGCAACTTTGCTGAAGCTATTGTCTTAATTAGTATCCATGCTGATTCACCATCATGTCATCATCAAATAAGGATAGTTTTATGTCCTCTTGACCTATCTTTATGACTTTAATTTCTTTCTCTTGTGTTATTGTTACTGCTGTAATTTCCAAAACAGTATTGAAAAATAATGGGGAGAGGGGGCATCTTGCTTTGCAGTTGTATGTATTGAGAGTGAGAAGTGTTCATATTTGTGTAAAACTAAACTTCTTCAAAGAAGTCTGAAGTAATTTAATATAGTTATATATGTATGTAATTTGATGTTAAATTTCTGTGAAATATAATTTTCAAAAAAAAAATCAGTCAAAAGCAAAAAGGAGGGTAAAGAAAGTGGTCCTTTTTAGATACATGCAACTTTTGATCCATATTTGATTTGTACACATTATTTTTAAAATGAATGCATTAGGCATCATAACAATGTGAGAAAGTGCCTGCAGCTACTCACAAAGAATACTCTAACCTCTTTTTAATATATTTGAATTAGATTGAGAAAAAATATTTAATTACTGAAAGTATACTTGATGGTATGAAAGAATGGGAAACAAAGTAGATTCTCAGTGATTGAAAAATGGAGTAATAAATTATGGTGCATCAATAATGGAATATTACCTTGATGCAGCCGACATCATAAATACAGAAAAAGCGTGAAAAGACTTGTGCAACGGATGCAAAGTGAAGTAGCGAAATAGAATCTGAGAAGACAGTGTGCACAATGAATTAGACAATGTCAAGGCAAAGAACAATAACCACAAAGCAATTGGAACTGATTGTTGTGAAATTACAAAGAAGCTTTGCCCCCCAGAAGAGAGAAAATACCTTGTCCTCTTCCCTTCGTTGTGGAAATCTGAGTCCATGGATATGAAATATGTCAGACATACAAAACTTACAGTCCTACTGCTTAAAGGGTCACAGCATATTCATATGTAAAAAAGTTGACATTACAGATACCTGGAGACAGTATTATTTGTTCTTAGCGGTTATAGAATGAATTCAATCAAAGATAAAAACCAAGTTCAGGAAGCATGATCTAATAATAAATAAAGCCTCCATTATGGTAACTGATAACTAATAGCATACTTGACCATAATTTTCTTTTTTATAAAAGAAAGAGTGAAATAAGATTCTGGGAACTTGTTTTTTAAAAAGTCATCTTAAAAGTTTAATTCTGGGGCAGCTAGGTGGTACAGTGGATAGAGCACTGGCTCTGGATTTAGGAGGACCTGAGTTCAAATCCAGCCTCAGACACATAACACTTACTAGCTATGTAACCCTGAGCAAGTCACTTAACCTTATTGCCTAGCCCCCCCCCCCCCAAATTTTTTTTAAATCCTGAAATTTGTGAGTTTTAATGGCTTCCATTTAGGAGACATTTTTTACATTATTTGAAAGACATTTAAAAAAACCCTTTTTTGAAATAACCCTAAGATGTCATGTCTCTTTTTTGCAAAAATTAATACACTACAAGTAGAAATTCCTTGCCTTTAGTAGTTGTCACATCTTAAGCTATTTTGAGATGGAAATTTATTAACTACCTCCTATGTGCCAGGCACTGTGCTAAGCATTGGCAGCAAAAGGATAGTTTCTGCTTTCAAGAAGGGCCACAATTTAATGGGGAGAGGGGACAACATGAAAAATAACTATGCACCAACAAGTTAGATGCAAGATAAATTTGAGATAATCAACTCAAGAAAGGTTTTTTACACAAACTGGGTCTGCCAGGAAGTCAGAAGGCAGAAATGACGAGGTAAAAATTCCAGGCATGGGGGGACAGCCAATAAAAATGTCCCTAGTACATGGGAGGTGGGGGTTTAAGGTGTAGGAAGAATGGAAAGGTGGTTTGAGGGGCTTTGAATGCCAAACAGTATTTTATATCTGATTAGCTGGTCAAATATAAGGGACAGGGTGCTGTTGGAGTTTATTAAATGACATGTACGTGTCTGTGAGAGAGAGAGAGAGACAGACATGATCAGAACTTATTCTTTTTTTAATAGTGTTTTTATATGCAAAGACAATTTGTGACATTCATTTTTAGAAAATTTTGAGTTCCAAATTTTTCTCCCTCCTTCCCTTCCCTCTTCATAAAATGGTAAGCAATTTGATATAGGTTCTAATGTGCAGTTGTGTTAACCATTTCCATATTAGTCATATTGTGAAAGAAGAAACAGAACAAAAAAACCGTGAAAAAAATATGCTTTGATTTGCATTCAGACTCCATCAGTTCTGTCTCTGAATATGAATATTTTCCATCACGAATTCCTTTGTAATTGTCGTGGGTCATTGTATTGCTGAGAAGAGCTAAGTCATTCATAGTTGGTCATCGTACAATGTTGCTGTCACTGTGTACAATGTTTTCCTGGTTTATGTTACTTTGTATCAGTTCATGTAACTCTTTTAATTGCTTATGTTACTTTGTATCAGTTCATGTAACTCTTTCAAGGTTTTTCTGAAATTTGCCTGCTTATCATTTCTTATTGCACAATAGTATTCTATTACATTCATGTGACATAGCTTGTTCAGCTGTTTCCAGTTATTGGGCATCCTCTCAATTTTCAGTTTTTTGCCACCACAAGAAGATCTGCTATATTTTTTACATTTGGGTCTTTTCCCCTTTTTTATGATCTCAGGTATATAGATCTGATAGTGGGTATTCCTGGATCAAAAGGTGTACACAGTTTGGTTGCCCTTTGGGCATAGTGTCAGAGCCTGTTCTTTAGGGAGATCACTTTGTCAGCTGACTAGAGCAGGGTAAGTCTTAGGACAGGGAGACCCAACCAGCAAGCTATAGTGGTAGTTTAGGGAAGTTAGGAAGAAGGCAGGATTTGATGTGAGATATAAGATACTTGGTGTAGGCAGTTGGAGATGAGGGTCAGTGGAGAGATTAGGGCTAAATGAGTAGATGTGAGAGGTCTGTACAAACATTAAGACCTACTATCTATGGAAAGCACATGTAAAAAAACATGAAATTAATGCTTTAATTTTTTTTTCCACTTTTTGGTGAGGCAGTCAGGGTTAAGTGATTTGCACAGGGTCACACAGAGCACAGGGTCACACAGCTAGTAAGTGTCAAGAGTCTGAGGCCAGATAGGAACTCCTGTTGACTTCAAGGCCGGAGCTCTATTCATTGCGCCACCTAGCTGCCCCTGTTTTAAAATTTTTTTCAGTTGCCGCCTTATTCCAAGATCCCTTCTTTGGTACCCCTTATTAGTGCTGTCTTTCTTCAGATACTCTTGAAGCATCTTGGCCTAATCTTTTCTTTTTCTTCACTCCCTAGTCATTTTAAGTACAAGGCACATATAGTGTTGTATGAATTTACTTGGAACAGACAATTTTGGTAGGATTTCATTTTGTGACAGCAATAGTTGTGTTATTCTACTATTAATAATAGGATAATTCAACATCTGATTCATGAAACTAGACTGAGTTTGTTTCCTCATCTTAGGAAGTTCTATCAGTTGAGTGCTGGATTTCATGCCGTAAGTAGGGTAGTTTATAATTCTTTGGTTTTTAAGAATGCATATTATACCATGAAAAGATGCAGAGAGGTTTTAGGGTTCAGCCAAGAATTGTTTTGCTCTTTAAAGAACTTTTGATGACCGTTAGAGATATTGCAGCAGCTTTTGGTGGAGGGAGTTAAGCATTTCAGGAATCATTCAAGAACACAAAGAGCAGGAGCAGGATCGGTCACATTGAAATACAAAGGAAAGCATGTTTGAAAAATGGGGGGAAAAAACGATACTGAGAACTGTATATCTGTGATTTCTAATCCTTAGAAAATAAGCAGACATTGAGAGAGATCTGGCAGGTGGAAAGTATTGATTGCTCTATAGTGGTTTAGAAGCAGCAAGAAAAAAGAAAAAAAAGTTTTTAACAAACAAAAAAAAAGCCCGCTGATGATTTTTCCTTGATACGATGACAAAAATGTCATTGCCAAGACTGTGAAGGCTGGAATACTGTAGGTTGGGAAAAGGTAATTTTTACTTATGAAACTCACTTTTTCAGTGAAGACCTGGCATCCCAGAACCCTTCAGGGCCAGCCACCACCATTCATTTAAGAAGCTTATTGTGTAATTACTATGTGCCAAGGCACAGTGCTGACAATACAAAGATAGGCAAAAAAAAAAAAATTAGTTCCTGCTCTTAAAAGACTCGATTTTCTAATCAAGGAGATGGCATGTAAATGACTAGATAGAAAGTAATGTGAGAGGGGAAGCATTAGCAGCCAGAGGACTGGGAAAGGCATCCTGTAGAAGGTAGGATTTGAACTGAGTCTTAAAGGGAGCCAGGGAAACCAGGAGATGACAGGGCAGAACATTTCAAGTATGAGAGGACAAACAGTGCAAAGGCAGTCAAAAGACTCTAGTCTAGTCTAGAGACTAAGTATTTAGAGAGGACAAGATGAGAAGACTGGAAAGGTAGGAAGGGGTGAAATTATGAAGAGCTTTAAATGCCAGAGTACTTTGTATTTGATACTGGAAGTAATAGGGAGTCACTGGAATTTATTTGATGAACCTCTTATATTGAAAACCTGGGTGATGGTGGGGTCCACGACAGAAGAAGGGAAGTTGGTAGGAAAGAAGTGTGGGTTTAGTGAAGAGCAATCGATGTTTAATTCTGTTTGGGATTTGTTGAGTTTGGGAAGTCTATGATGCTTCAAAGTGGAGAGTCCTGGAGAGAAAGGAGAACTATGAATATGTAGATTTGGGTGGACTTTTGGGAGTTGGTGAGATCCAGAGTAGGGAGAGAAGAGATAAAGGCCTTAGACAAAGAATGGTCTTGGTTTTATCCATATCTGGGATGTTCTCCTCTTACCCTCATTTAGAATGTAATTTTCTTTGAGACAACCACTGGTTTTCTTTTTGTCTTTGTTTATTCCTAGTATCTACACACTTAGAGCACTTAGTTCCACGTAGCTTGGTTCCTTGTAAATAATAGGCACTTGACTTGATAAATATTTGTTACCTAGTAGATGCATGGAAGTTTATGGTGTAGGATTTGTGTGTTCTCATGGGGAATAAATGCCACTTGTATCTTTCGGAAAAGAAATAACTGCTTATTTGGTGCTTGAATTCTTTCCAGTATTGAATAGCCCATCTTGGTAGGTGAATTTAATTTATTACTGCCATTCAAACAAGAAACCTCAGCTTCACATTTGTGGCATTACAGCTCTTAAAACTCCTTCATATAGTCATGGCAATATCGTAGTCTTTATGGTATCATCATATTATAAATGTATCAGAACTAAGGCCCTCATTCTTGGCCTTTGTCCTTATTTGATTGTTATTTCTCTTTCAGTCATTGAAATATCCCTTAAAATTTCAATTTAAAATTCCTCCTCCCCTTTCTGAGAGCCTAAAGATTTTTGTAGTTAAACATAAGTGCAAAAAACCTACCATTACTACTCTTCCCCCATTCTACATCTGTCTATTATATGTACTATTTTCGATTGCACATAATAGAAACACTTTATATTTGCTTACTGTGTAAGCTAAATATTTCTGCTACTTGTTTCTTAGATGGCAGACTCCAAGAGGAAAAGGTCTATTTTTTTTTCAGCTCAGTCTATTTGAGAATAACTATGGAGTAAAAATATTTTAAATAGTTGAGGGAGCAGGGGGAAAAATTGAAAGATGGCAAAAATTGAAAACTAGAAAGAATGGTTTAGGAATTTTTCAATGCCCTGCATAGATAGTATGGTTAAAGAAATGACGAAATAGTACTGTAATTTTCCTTGTGACTAAATAAATTTTGACTACTGCCCACCCTAACAGATGATCTAACATTTGTACTTTAGCTGCTATAAACCCTTTACATTAAAAACAATAAAACATTTTTAGTGCAGTCTGCTAAAAACAAGTTTGTTTTTTTTCCCTCTGATAAATTTTCCCATGGCCAATAGGGAATAATTGCTATACAAAGACATCTGTAAGTGATGTGCTTATTGAGTGTTACTGTTGGGAAGGAAATAATAAACATGAATGGAATTTGTTTTAAATGATATCCTCCAAAAGGAGCTTCTCTTGTTAACTAATATTTTCATAGAACACACAAAAAGGAAAAAAAAATTCCAGAGAGAATCTTAATGTTGTTTGAAATTTTATTAGCTGAAAGTTTTGGAGGCATAAGGCTGTTGCTAAATAGGTATTATTTCCTTTAACTTTTATTTCTGAGACTCCAGATGACGCATTGTGTTAGGCTGACAATTCTACACATGTTGCAAGTCAGGCGTACTGCCAAGTGCTCAACATTTAGCCAACAGGGGAAAAGCATTAGGAATCCCAATAATCCACACATCAATCTCAGTATACTCTGGTCAGTGAAGACTGAAGAAGTGAGCTGTGGAGAGATTGTGAGTATTAAGTGGGATGGGTAATGAAAGGCTCTTTTGGCATTGATGTCAGACTCTCTAAATGGAAAATGATTTAAATAATGGTGCCAGGGTGGTTGGAGAGATTTGCAGTTGGCACAGGTTTACCTTAGGAGGTAGAAGTTCTTAGAACTGATTTTCCTCTTTTTGACATTGTAATAGTCAGATGAGAACTAATTCATAATTGGAGAAATGATAAAATTACAGGGCATTTTGTTTTTCCTTGTGAATTAGATAATAAAACTAATTTTTTTAGCATATAGAATTGCAAACTCTGTGATGTAATACCATTATGTACTAACCTGAGACATGCGGTAGAGGCAGCCTAATATATAAATGGATACGGAACACTGGACTTGGAGTCTAGCAGACCTGATTCAAATTCCACCCTAATATTTTAGTAACTATTTGACCCTGGGCACTTGATTCCCACCTACCCTTGTCCCCTGTTCCTCCTGTATAAGATAGAGATAATATTTTCTGTCTCACAAGGTGATAGTAAGGATCAAATGTGATACTAGTAAAGCCTATATAAAGCTGCAATTACCAGTAGAGGTGAACAGAGCAGAGGTATAGGTAATCCAGAATCTTTTATACAGGTATTTTAATTAACATTGCAAACAACTCAATAAGCGTGCATCTTTGGTCCTTTTTTTTTTTAAATACACATTACCATTCTTCCAAATCATTGAAATTGGGGGAGTTACTTAGTCTGGTTATTATGTATAAATCATCAAAAGAAAAAAAGACCCAAAGTCTCATCCAGTAGCCTATTTCAAGCAACATTTAGTTTTAAAAATTGAATTTATTATATATAATTTTTAATAGGCCTTGAGGTTATTTTGGTTTACTTTTTTTTTTTTTTTTTTTTTTTTTGGCTAGCCATAGCTTAATCTCTAGTTGTCTTTTACTGCTATTTTGGGTTTCCGAATTCTTTGCCCTAGCTAGGAGAGCAGGAATAAAAAAATGGAACAAGAAAAACAACTGGGAGGGGAGGGGAGGGAAGGGGATTTCATTCAAAAAGATGTCTTGTTTTCTTAGTGAGAATGAAGATTGCCTTTTAGAAAAAAAAATTGAGGGAACTAACACTCCCTTTAGAAAAGTTCATGACTTTTTCAGGCTTTAATGTTTTCTTTGCATTCATTCATTCTTTCTTCCTTTTAGTAAAAAGATTACCTGTTCTGTATGATAGGATTAAGGACTGGAAGAGACATGATAGCGTTTAGTCTTCCCTTCTCAATTTACAAATAAGGAAATTGAGTCCCAGGGACCAGGGAGGTTGTGACTCAGTGTCACATATGGTAGTATAAATAGAAGACTCTAGAATTGAACCCCCATGTCCTTCAGTTCTTTAGTGTTCTTTGTACCACCCTGACTCTTTAGTGTAGGTGTAAAATGTTAAGTAATTTTAAGTAAATATGTCTTTTTTTAATGTTTATTAAACATATTTAAAAGTTATATTAGAAGGAAAGGGGACCATAAAGTGTGTCTAATCTATTAACCTCTTTATTTTATATATCAAGAAACTGGGTTATAGGGTAATTATGTAACTGAAGCCTATGCCTATCAGTGTAACCAAGACAAACACAGATGACAGGAAGTAGAAGTAAAAGGTGCCTTTTGGATTTCTAATCCAAGGGTTCTTAACTTTTTTTTGTGTTATAGATCCCTTTGGCAGTCTGGTGAAACTCAGAATCATGTTTTAAAATATGTAGGATTACAAAGGAAACCAGTTACATTAAAATAACTATTAGAAGATATACATTTTCTTTAAATTCATAGATTCTAAGGTTAAACCTGCTGTAGTCCAACCTTTACATTTTACAGAGGAAGCAACTAAAACCCAGAATCACACCGGTAGTAACTAACGAGTAGCAATTGGATAAGCCTAGAACTTTTGTATTAATAACACTAAAATTAAATTATGTTCAGTTGGTGATAATACAAATACCCTGTATTCATGTGACAAGTTAGGATTTCCAAAGTATTTTGCATGTAAAATTCTCCCTTGATCTTCAATCCTGTGAGACATTGTTAAAAGTGTGGTGTTTCCCAATATATCATAGTTCTTCCTACCATCTCAAGGCTAGAAGGAAACTTGCAGAACCTCTTCTTTGGCTGATAAGGAGTACTTCTCTAGCTTATGATAGAAGTTGGTTCAAAAGGCATGTGCTTAGTAGCTCTGTTGATTATCTGTGGCCTCCCCCCCTTAAAAAAAAGGGTCCCTGCCCTTAAGGAGCTTATATTCTACTATAGCAAAACCTTGGGGAAGAGGAGATCATTTGATTGATATTTGTATTTCAGCCCATTTTTCTACTCTTTCCTCAATGACAAAGTGTCTGTTTTGTTTGTGAGCTCATTCATTATCCTACCACGAGTGCAGATTATACACCATGTAAATCTCTCATCCCTTCTATTGCCAACCTCCATTTCTGCTCACCTTAATGTTTTTTATGCCATTTCTTGGCCAAAAGTCATTGTTAATAGCATGCTGCAGTAAAGTATAGCAGTTGGTAATATGCTGGAGCCATTATATGTCTAATGTCCCCCTTTTGATTCAGAGATCACACACACACATACACACACACACACACGGCTTGTACGACAGGATCGTTGGAAGCACTGCAGAATTTCACCTACACAGTTCAGCTCCTTGTATTCACTACTTTGTCCTGGTTCTCTTAACTGTGTGGACCACTCTGTTTTCTTTTGCGGGCTTATCATCTATATCACAGCACCCCTTAACTATGGGTTTTCCCCAAGGTTCTGTTTTAGGCCTTTTTCTACCTCTGTACTTTCACAGTAACCTTAACAGTTCACATGGGTTTAACTATCATCTCTATGAAGATGACTCCCAAATCTATATATCCAGCCCCAGTCTTCACCTCTGTATTACCAGTTAGTAGCCTTTTGCTTATTTCAAGCTGGATGTCCCAGAGACATCTCAACAAACTCAACATGTCCAGAGCTGAACTTAGTCTTTCCCAAAAAGCTCCTCACTTCTTTCAAATTTCCATACTTAAATCAAGGGTTACCACCATCCTTCCATTCTCCCAGGTTCCTAACCTAGGCGTTATCCTCAACTTTTCACTCTCACTCCACATATCCAGTCATTTGGTCAGATTTACCTTCATAGTAGCTCTCATTTTGGATTCCTCTCCACTCAGATAACTACCACCTTTGTTCATGTGTTGACTTGGAGTCAGGAAGATCTGGGTTTGAATCCTGCCTCAGTTTATTTATCAGCTGTGTGACCCAGAACAAGTTATTTAATCTCTAACTTCACTTTGCTCATCTGCAAAATGTAATACTTTTGAAGTTGATATGAGGATCAGATCAAATGAGGTAATATATATACACTACATTTGGCAAACCTTAAAGGTCTATAAATGCTAGCTAAGTAAACTAAACTATTTAAATAGCCTTTTAATTAGTCTTCTTGCTTCAAGTCTCTCACCATTGTAGTGCATCCTACACACTTGATGTCAAAGTGATATTCTTTAAGCATAGGTCTGATGATGTGATTTCCTCTACTCAGTCAACTCTAGTGGCTTTTGGTTGTTTCTAAGACTAAGTATAAACTTTAGCTTTTAAAGCCTACATAACCTATTTTTCCAGCCTCATAGGACATTAATTCTACTATCTCAGGGACCTCTGTGCCTTTGGATTGACTTCCTTTCCACCTCATGCAATTCTCTTGCCCTCAAACTTCTAACACCCAGGCTCCCTAACTACCTTGTATATATTTAACTATGTGTGTATGATATATGTATTAACCTATTGTTGCTGTATATATTTTTATATGTACTCATCTTTCCCATGAGAATATAAGCTCAATGCTAGTTGGGATTGTTTCATCCTTTGAACATAATGTCCCAAGAATTCAGTATAATCTTAGCACATAGAATGCATTCAGCAAATGCTTGTCAGTTGGTTGATTGCTTGGCATAGCTTCTTGTTCATTGCAGTGCCTACCTATCATAGATGAGGTAATACATCTATCTGCATGCCACATCTAGATAATATACATTCTTCTGCTTGGTGTTTCCCAGTGAATTGCCCTACCTTGTGGTAGTGTCTTGATGCAGTCAGTTTAGATAGTTTAGTTTAGTGGATAGTGTGGGAATCAGAAAGTTCTGAGTTTCAATGCCATCTGAAGTGCACTAGCTGTCTGACTCTGGGAAAGATTTCTGAGACTCAGTTTCCTCATCTGCAAAGTGGGTAATAACACCTGCCTCACCAGGGTGATTGTGGAGATCAGTGAAACCTTAGAGTGTTGTATAGTTGTAGTTACTTGTAATTATCATTATTATCCCCAGATAGTAACTCTTTGTACTGAGTATCATTAAAATTGAAATTGAAATGAACATGGATTTCTTTCTTTTCATGTTCACATCCTGACATTTTCTTTACCTACTTCTTCTCACATGAAATTTCTACTTTCTGTGGTGGTATGTAGTATCCTAATTTAGTTTTCAGTCAAGTCACTCAGTTTCTTTGAGCCTCAGTTTTTTTAATCTTTAAAATAAATTGTGTATATATACATATATATGTAGTGTATATATACATATACATGTAGTACCACCTCTACTTCACAGAGGTATGAAGAAGCTTTGTAAGCATTTAAGTACTATGCAAATTCGACTTATTACTATGTAGTTGAAGTAGGTTGTAGTTTGAAAAGTAGCCTGAAGGGTAGGTAGTAGGTAAGAGTTGGGGGGAAGAAAAATAGCTTGCCCAGCTTCTCCTGAGTTAGGACATCATAGGGTAGCTATTACTATGACAAGTCACTTAGTCCATCTAAAAAAAGTTCAATGTTTATTAGTTTTTACTTAATCTGTTCCTTTGTAGTTCTTAATTCATATGACTATGCTCTGTATTTTCAACTGGTTTGTGTATTCCTGTGGACCAAGCACCATTTCTTTTACGTGTTACATATCTCCAATTTACTGTTTGTTCTTTGTATGAAACCTGTGGTTAATGTTTGACAAATGTTTATGATACGCTAGATATAAACATTAGGATGATGACTCATGTTATTTTGATTTTTTTCATAGCAGAAGTGATGTAACATAGGAAACCAGTAGTTTGGCTTCTGCAGGGGGAGATGGGGGGAGAGTCACACAGTCAGAATCCACTTCAGTGGATATGTGTTCTTGTTGATAAGGTAGTCCTTTCTTAAATAAAAAATTACATTTCATTTCATTTGTCCGTAGTGTGTGTGTCTATGCATTTTCCAGGTTAACAGTTTAGCTCTTGGCCTATTATTAGCTTTATAACATCTGTTATCCTTAGTTCTTGCCAAATGGACAGCCCACTTCCTTTTGATCATTTCCTCAATTATATGTCTTTAAGAATTAGAAAAAGGGCTGAAAGACCTTGAATATATAAAGAGTTGTATAGTCACTTTTTATAATTAAAAAATTTTGAGGCATTTGGCAAAACATAACTTTATCCTTGCCAACTTTGTAAGTTTATAAGGAAATTTACTTTCTTAGCTGTAAGTAGACTGTTTCAATTTGACTTATTACAGAAAACATTTCCTTTATCATTTTGATGTGGAATCTTCACATTGTCAAAATGATGACTCATGGAGACAACTCTGTATATCATCCCTTTTGATCCAGATTATCTATTTTTTAAGCTACAAATTAAATACATTAGTTCTTTAGTACCCTTTGTAGGGAATTAGAACCCCCCCTTGATACTTAATCTTGTCTTGTTTTTTGCTAAGTTTAAGCATTCTTATTTAATAGTACCACACTTGGACTCTTTTCTCCTTTAGACCTTTTGACACTTGTTTAGATCATAAAGGAGGTCAATAACATTTTCTTGGAGGATGTAAAGTTTTCAGTTTCCAGTGATTATGATCAAGTTCCTCATTTTCCTATTGCATATAAAGGTTCTGAACTAAAGCCTTTTTTGAAACTTTTTTGTTTTTGGAATCCTTTCATGAAAACCTTTGTTCAACCATTAGGTTTTAAATATCTTCAGATTTAGATAGAACAGTATCTTTGGACTTAGAACTAGTAGTTAGAAATCACATTTCTACACTCTGAAATAGGAAGAGGAACCAGCCTTCTCTGATGAATTAGCAAACTGAAAAAGTAGTGCCCTAAATCTTTTAGAGGAAAAGAACATGAATCTGTTTATCCCTTTCCTTTTAGTTAGGTGTCTATCCTTTAAGAAGTCATTTTTGGAAGTATTCTTAGAAAAAGAGCCCCCAATATGGCTCTTTGTTTCATAAGTCTAATGCAGTTATAATTATTAATTATAATTAACTAATGCACTATGAATTATTTTACCCTCACCCCTTTACCCAAACTCAACTTTGCCACAAATAATTTGTGAGTTAATGAAGGTAGTTACAATTCCTCATCTGTTCAACAATTCAGCAAGCATTTATTAGGTGCCCACTGTGTGCAAGTCACTAGGGTGAGTCCTGAGGATAAAAAGACAAAACTGAAAAACAGACCCCATCCCCTAGTTGTTTATTCTACTGGGAAGCTTACTTACTAGTACCTATCACAATCCTCTACACAGTCATTTCCCTAAATGTTTTTTGAATGAATAAATTTTACTTATAAAATTTTTTCATTTGATGGCAAAAATTATTTTACCAGTTTTGTATTCTGGCTCATTTTTAGTATTTGAATTGGACAGATGAATTGTCTCCAAAGGACACAATCTATCTATATCTAATCAACCCTGTAAGAGGCCTAGGTACTGGACAAAAGAGCTTTTAAAAGGATCTTCTGTTTATTAGATTATCTAATTGTCACCTTGAGAGAACCAGATTGGGGGAAAATACAAAGGAGTGTAGATGAAGATAAGATGAAGCTGGAGTTAAGCTCTTTGGGCTTCTACCCAGACGACCTTATAATGGTAGCAATGATTTGGAGCTGGATAATTTAGGAGGTGGATGAGGCATTCCATTAGTGGTTCTGTGTTTGGGGAAAGGGTTGAGGAGCATGAGATGGGCCTCCATGACCCTAAATCATTTGTGAATTAATTAAAAGATCAAGAAGTGAGATACAAAACTAATTCTTCCAAGATCACATAGATCCCAGGTCCTCTGCTTCCAAATGCAGTGCTCTTTCCATAATCACATGTAGCTAGGTGGTACAGTGGACAGAGCACCCACAAACATTAGCTGTGTGACCCTGGGCAAGTCACTTAATTGCCTCAGTTTCCTCATTTGTAAAATGAGTTGGAGAAGGAAATGGCAAACCATTCCAGTATCTGTATTGCCAAGAAAACCTGAAATGGGGTCATGAAGAGTTGAACATGACTGAAATGACTGAACGACAACAGTATCAACATTGTATTATCCTGATTCTCCTTCCCTTTATGTATTTAACCCTCACTATGATTCTACTTCCTGTCCCAGGCCCCTAAATACTTAATGTTTCCTGGGGCCTAGCCCTTGGCTCTCTGATCTTCTCTTTCTTTGGAGATGTCAAGTCTTACCAGCCAAATAGTTTCAGATATACCTTTTTCATGAGAACGACGTGGGAGACTTTATCAATGTTTCCCTAAAATTGAAGCAAGCTATACATACAACATTCTTCTGATCTAACATTTCCCATGGTGGAAGAAAACAGTAAGTAGAAATATCTGGAAAAGTGAATAGACTGCTTCCTTGACTGCTAATGAAGTGAATACATAAGAATCCCTGTAAAGAGAACTGTTGCCCCCAGTTTTTGTAGAACAGCTTCCTTTGTATGGGTAACTAAACGTAAGCTCTGTAGTTTTGTTTTGTACTTTGCATTAAATCAGTTAGGATATGCAGACAATTCTTGCTTTTGTTGAAGAAAATCTGAATTCCAAAAAAAGTACCCATGTTAACTTTACAGTACATTGCTGGCTCTCTCTGCTTCTGGCCCTCAACTAGGTCCTTCTTCTCCCCCACCACAACAAAATACCTTTTGAAAAAAAAAAACCATCCTCCAAGTAAAAGCAGAAAAATGGACCAGGGAGAGAGCGGGGCTTGACAGGAGACCTTTGCCCCGCTCTCCCCATGTGTCCTGCCCCTTCTGTGTCTGTCTTCTGTCCTGTGTGTTCCACTCATTGCCTTCCTCTTGTCTTTGGCTGGCCTGCTCTCCCTTTGCTGTCCCTGGCACCTGACGTGTCCTTCAACCATGTGCTGATTCCTTCCCTCCACTAGCAAGCAGCCCTCTCTCTTCCCCATGTCCCATGCAAGTTATAAATGGTTCCCTTAGGTAAGTCAAGAACTCTCTGTACTGGACAATCATAGTGTCAGAGCATCTTAACCTTTTGTTCAAGTTATTCTACCAGACAGACCTATGATGTCATTCATGTGTATCAGTTTGCTAACAAGCATTTCTTAGGCTCTGACTATGTGTCAATGTGTAAGCCCTAGAGAAAGAAAGACAAAAATCTTTGTTATCAAGGAACCCACAATTTTATGTCAAAGAGGCAACATGAAAACTATGAACAAACAAGATAATTTGGTAAGTTGGAGCTACTCAATAGAAGAAAGGCACTGGCATTAAGGGAGATTGTGAAAAGCTTCTTATAGAAGGTGGAATTTTAGTTAGGACTTGAAGGAAACCGAGAAGCAGAGATGAAGAGAGAGGTCCAGCCATAGTAGGAAACTCAACAGAGGAAACTAAAACACAGTTCATTATCTTTCCCTCAACCTTGCTACCCTTCCCTCTTTCTTTGAAAGGCATCCTTCCAGTCACTCAAGTTCACAACCTCAGGCTTGTTCTACTCTCTCTCAACACATCGAATCATTTGCCAGTCCTGTATGTAAAGTTAAGGTTTGTTTTCAGCTCACATAACCACCAACCTAATTCAGGTCTTCTCACTTGGATTATTGCAGTAGCCTCCTAGCATTGATAGTAAAATGATATTCCTGAAGCATCAGGTAAACTCAGTGGTTACCTCCTGCCTCCTAGGCTTAACTGCAAACTTCTCTGTTTGGCATTTAAAGCCATCACACTCTGCCTCCAACTTAGCTTTTCAGCCTTAATTCTGCGTGGTTTACCTTCACACCCTAGGAGTGGGGAACCTGAGGTCTCCAGGCTACATCTGACCTTCTAGGTCCTCAAGTGCGGCTCTTTGACTAAATCCAAATTTCACAGACCAAATCCCCTTAATAAAATGATTTGTTCTGTAAAACTTGGACTCAGTCAAAATGTTGCACCTAGGAGGCCACATGCTAGTGTGTACCCACTTCTGCTAGTATGGTATTACCAAACTGACTTGTTCTTCTCACGTAACACAGCACATTTTCTGTCTCATGTCTGAAATGTACTGGAATGTTCTCTCCTCTGCCACTTAATTTCCTTCAAAACTCAAAATACCACCATCTTTGTGAGGCTTTAACTGTTTTTCCTAGCCACAAGTATTAGGGGAAGCCCACCTCCACCTCCAACCCCCAATCCCCTTTTCTTGGATTTATTTTGCATATACTGTCTGTCCAAATTGTAAGTACCTTTAAGAGCAAGGACTGTTATTACTTGTCTTTGTACCGCCAGTATCGAGCACTTGTTTCATGCCTAGTAGGCTCCAGATTTCAGACTCTTAAACTGTGTCATAAAACATGCTCTGTGAGCCAAGAGTGAAACTCTTTTAAATATTCAGGATCTCTCTTCCCCAAAACAAAACCACTGCCACAAAGGTACTTGTCCTATTGCTCCCATAATAATGCACAAGTATGTTTTCTTTGGCATTTTCATAACATTATATATGGGGCTGACTTTGACACCTCTTCCATAGACTAACTCCTCTACCCCCCCGCCCAACTTAGCTTTTTAAACACATATACCTCTGATTTTTCCCTCCAAAAATTACTAATTGTGATGCATTTTGCATATGTCTGCTTTTGTCACATGAACTACAATGTAGAGACTGCTAAATACATTTTAATTGGGATTTTTGACAGCTATAAAACGTTTTCAGAGCAGATTGGATTATTTTGGTATAATGTTCCTGGAGGGAAGTGCTTTATCTTGTTTACATTTGAAAATGTTTATTCTTTATGTGGCTTACATAAGAATAATCACAAAAATTACAATATTAAGCAGTTAGAAAGGTCAACATTTTTCAAATAAGTATCTTTTTTTAAATGTTTTTATAAATTAAGGGGAAAAGATATAATATTAAATGTTCCTCTTTTTAAAAAATGAAATGTTAAAGAAGTCATCTGGCTGGATCCAGATAAAAAAATTGTTTATATTTTTAAAACAGTAGAATTGAACAAATGTTTAGGAACAACTCATGCTTAAAATGGAAGTGCAGGAATTATAAGTGTATCAGAAAAGTTCACTGTTCAAAAATCGTTTCTAACAAAATTTTGGGAAACAGTTATATAACTTTAGTGAATCTGGTTTAGACCAATACACTTGCTGTGGGATAATTAATATTTATCCATCTATAATAGTTTAGTGAATGCCCACTATATGCATAGTGAAGTGAGACTTGTAATCAGTGTTATGAAGCACTTTTGAGATAGTTCTTGGACGTTTTTTTCGTGACATTTAGAATTTTAAAATCCCTGTGTTCTAAAAGGAGGCAGCTAGGTGCTGGAGCCTTAGAGGAGCCCTGGGCCTGCCTGAGGTCAAATCAGACCTCAGATGATCACTAGCTGTGTGATCCCCTGGGCAAGTCACTTAAACTTTGTTTGTCTTAATCTACCAGAGAAGGAAATGGCAAACCATTTCAGGCATCTTTGCCAAGAAAATCTTATGGAAGTGTTGGGTGCACTGTGGTCCATGGGGTCAAGAAGAGTTGGGCATGACTGAATGACTGAACAGCCATGCTCTCAAAGCTGGGGGACGCTGGCTCCTCATGTTCTTTTTGGACTTTATGGTGAACATTATTTAAACTTCAGTTGTTTTGGGAACTAATTGTTGCATTATACTTATACTGTCTTTGTGGTTTAACAGCCTGCACAGTTTGGAAGGGTGTGAAGAGGATGGCCATTGACAAGACTTTTTGTTAAGAAGATGCTGTCTCTTTATTAGATCTCTGCAGAAAGAAAGTAACCATTTTATTGAGGTTTTTTTCAGCTGGTTTAGTCACCATGCTTTTAGATCAGTGTATACAAGTAACCAATCTTTGTCAAGATTCAGATGTTAGAGGGAACCCTATTTTTCCTTTCCCCTCTTTTTGCATTTAGTTTTTTTGGGGGGTAGCTATCATTATTATTGTTGACTTGTTGAATTTTGAGTCTGCTACCCTAGAACACCTTTAAAATAATTGCCACCTAGCCATGCCTCCCCTTTTACTTGTAAAGTTGACTTTTTAACTCAAGCTTTTAAATCCTTTTATGTCTCCTGCAAATTTTATAAGCATATCGCATGTCTTTGTCCAAGAAATAGAAAAAATGTTAAATACATAGGGCCAAACATATATCCCTGGGATTCTCCACCAGAAGCTTTCAAATTGACATAAGACCATTAATTGACTACTCTTGAATCCAGCCAGTCAGTTCTAAATCCAAATCTACCTAATTGTTCTACTATTGGCTTGTAACTTTTCCACAAGAATAA
This sequence comes from Vombatus ursinus, assembly GCF_900497805.2. Classification (NCBI taxonomy): domain Eukaryota; kingdom Metazoa; phylum Chordata; class Mammalia; order Diprotodontia; family Vombatidae; genus Vombatus; species Vombatus ursinus. The sequence continues at coordinate 19,194,157 of NW_020954551.1, read as the reverse complement.
AATAAAAGACTACATTTAATATTTTGTTACACTTTCTTTTTCTACCATACTATACTTTCTTTATCAACGGGCCTTACCTATTCTTGATCAAGCTCTACAAGTGGATGGTGAAAAAGTGGAGGAAGCAAGTGTAGATATTTGTATTCTTGTTTTCTTTTGGCTGTTTTTAGTAGCTTAGGCAATGAAAGGGAGGAGAAGTATAAGATGATGACTCGAGGGGACAGCCAGATCAAGTGAAGGTGTTTGAGTTTTAAATTTTTCTCCTCCCTCCCCAAGATGGCACACAGTTTGATATAGGCTATACATTTACATTCCTATTAAACACATTTTCACATTAGTGATGTTTAGTAAGGAAGAATTAGAACCAATAGGAGGAACCACAAGAAAGAGAAAGCAAAACAAAACAGAGGAAAAAAATAGCAAATAATGTTTCGATCTGCATTCAAACTCCATAGTTCTTTCTTTGGATGTGGATAGCATTTTCCATCATGAGACCTTTGGAGATGTCTATTAATGTTAGTCCTCGAACAACGTGGCTGTTAACTGTGTAAAAAGTTCTTCTGGTTCTGCTCACTTCACTCATCGTCAGTTCATACAGGTCTTTCCAGGTTTTTCTGAAGTTTGCCTGCTCATCATTTCTTGTAGCACAGTAGTATTCCATTACATTCATATACCACAACTTGTTCATCCATTCCTCAATTGATGGTCATCCCCTCAGTTTCCAGTTCTTTGCCACCACAAAAAGAGCTACTATAAATATTTCTGTACATGTGGGTAAGTGAAGGGTTTTTAAGGATATTTGGGAGACTTGGGCATATTTGTAGAAAACAGAAAAGGAATCTGAAATTGAAGATTAAAAGGAGGAAGGGAAATGACAAAAGGGGCCAGTAATATTATTCAAAGAGCTGGACCTAAAAAGGATGGGAAGATGGCCAGGGGTGGGGAGTGGGTTGGTCATTTAAATCTGCACAATCTGACCCTATACAGTTTTTCCAGGCTACTGTCTCTACAATCCAGCTGGCATACTGGCCAACTTGCCTAACTGCTGTTGCCCATTCAAGTCACCTTTACATTGGCTTCCCACCTGCTTGGAATACTCTCTTCCTGGTGCTAATGTTCTCCCCTCCAAGATTATCTTGTATTTGACTTGTGTATATGTGTGAGGTCATCCGTCTCAATTAGAATATATGTTGCTGAGGTCTGGGACTTCAACTACATTTGCATTAATAAAGAGCCTTTTAGATGTCAGGCATTGTGCCTGGTTGGGAATACCAAGAAAGACAAAAACAGCCCCTGCGGTCTAGGAGCTCATACTCTAATAAAGAGGAGAACACCTGTAAACAACTATGTATAGACAAGATATAATATGGAATAAATTAGAGATAAATCACAGAAGATGGAAATGCCTTTGGACTCCTCAACCCACCCTACCCCCCCCCTCAAGATATCCCCAGTGTGGCACATAGTAGATATCAATGAGAGCTTATTGATTTTATGGATAAAGGGGAGCTTTTGGTGGATCCAGAAGGCATAGTCAGAGGGGTAGGGGCAAAGGAGAAGAAATGGGGGGATAAAAAAAGACTTTTAATGAGACTTGGGGGGAGGGTGTTATTAAAGATGTGTAGTAGGAGCTTGTTAGCCATCAGAGGAAGTGCCATTTGGTGTATAGGAGGAGTGATAAGTAATAATGGTCAGGAAGGACCATTTTGGTATATTATAGTACCATGTCCCTTTAAAAAAAAAAACATTAAGTGAAACAATTTAAGGGACTTTAAAGGAGGACCAAATGGGGTGATTGCTTCCAGGATCTATATGAACTTCGTATGAAGGAGGGGAAGGAAAAGGGAAATGGGAGAACATCTTGAATTATAATATGCATTATGTGGGATATACTTATAACATACCTCTGTAACACTTTCATAAAGAAGTAGATTCCATCCAGTTTTTATGCCTTTAAATTTACCTTGACACATCTGAAGAGAGTATCGTGAAGTCTCACTGCATCCATATATTCCAGGTATCTAGAACAAGGATTGTCAACTAAGAATGGTTTTTAAATTTTTAAATGCAATAAAACTTTCTTTTAAAAAAGTGAAAACCATTCTTAGCTTCCTGGCTGTACAAATATAGTATGCCACCCCTGATCTAGAACACAAGGCACTTAATAAATGCATTGGATTTAATTACAAAGAATAATATACTATTATAGAACTTTTAAAACAGAACTGCCAGTTGTGCCATATAAGAGTATTAATATTGCTGTGAGTTGGACTAGATGATCTTTTAAGAATGTGAGACCAATACACTATCATTTGTTCTTGGATTATTTGAAGAAAATGTATAATCTCAGACTTGCCTCTGTTGCCAACTAGTATGTCATACCTTTGACAATAAATGTATTCTGGGAAGGGGATTTTAGTATAAGCCTTTTTCAAGCATAACCAACATAAGGTAATCTGCCTTGAAAAATGATCATGCTGAAATCAGGTATTTACATCACTTTCTGCCTTGTATTTCTACTTATAATTTATTGAGTATTGGCTACAATTAAAGAAACTCAAAAGATAACAGTCCTTATTTTTTAACTGGCCTGCCCTTATAAAATTCTTAGTGGCATAGTACAAAGCTTGTATCAACATACTGCATTAAGTCTTCCCTAACTTTATTATTTAAAGGCCTTGCAATATACCAATGTTTGGGCAGCTGAATTAACCATACTCTGACCCAGTAAGACAAAGCATAAGGTATTGTATGGGAAATCACGGTTTTCCCTGCCTGATGCAGATGGGTTGATCTATCTGTTCTCTGGTAACTAGTAATTCTCAATTCAGCCGAGCAAGGTGCAGAAGGGCACACTCACTAGGTGGGAGCTGTGATTAGACATATTTTGGATGTCTCTGACCTCAGGAATATATATTCCCATGAAAGGGATGATACAAATACAAGGTTAACAAGAATGAATTGGCAACATAATGTGCAAGATTTTTGAAAGTTAATATAATTTTACACTGTGCTGAGAGGAATAGTGTGTAGGACTAGGAGAACTGAACTATGCTGTGGTCTCCACAGTATACCTTATTTTGTTTTCTGTATTTCATGCATTTTGTTTTTCATTTCAATAGGATTTTTGCTTTTGGTCCTGTTAATCATGCTTTGATTTTCAAATTTTTTTAATTGAGTATTTAAGTAGAGTTTTAAATTTTCTTGCTTTTCCAGTTTTAAAAAATGGTCTTTTAATGAAGCTCTTGAACTTTTTTGTTAGATTTGGCTAAGTCTGAAAAGGGGAACATTGAGAATCCCCCATTAAAATTTTATTGTCAGTTTCTCTCTGCAACTGATTAACGTTTGGATATGTGCCATAGGGACAGTCAATTCTTGTCAGTCACAGTGTACTGAATTGTTGATTGATTTAACACTGAACTGATGTCCAACAGTACTGTAACACATGCCTGAATGAAGCTTATCTAAGACATATTTTCACAGTAAGGAACAAGACAGCTTTGTGCTTAGAAGCACTAGATAGACCTTTAGCATTATGTTTGGGGGTCATTTTGAATCAACGAAATCACTAACAAAAAGCATAAAAATGTGGCACTAGATAGACCCAGAAAGGGTCACTTGTTTGCAGTATGAGAGCTAAAACAAGAAGGCAAGGCATTACCTTGTTACCTCAGCTGGGAACACAGGGCTCAAAATTCTGCTCATGTATGCAAATGACTGCCAAAATGCGATGAGTATTTATTTTAGGGTTACAAATATATTTTAATGCAGTTTCTTTATCACTTTATTATTATCTGAAGTAGCTTTTTTTTTCATCTGAAGCATAATCAGCCCCTCCACCTCTCTGTTCTGCATTATGTGACTTCTTCAGGTGTTTATTTTAAACATCATATTGTTAGATTCTACCTTCTAATCTATGCTTTTATTTTTCTATTTTGGGGGCAGGTTCATCCAGTTCGTGTTCACAGTTATGATTTAAATATTTCCTTTTATTCTGTTCTCCTGTACTTTTCCTTATTTCCCTCTTCCCTTTTTTTTTTGTAAGCAGAAAGAAAAAGGTGATGAAAGATGAGTTTGCTTAAAACTAGTAATCAGTAATTGAAACAATACTGTTTTCATTCCCATGTTCCCTCTTCTCTTCCCTTTGCTCTGCCCCCATCTTTATTCTTTGAGAGTGAAAGTGAGGCTGTGCTATGCCCATTCCCCTAGCTCCTTCAGTATTCTTATATTCTTTATCTTGTGTGCCTTATTAGTTTCTTCCCTTTCCTTTTCCTCTGTCCAGTCCCATTTACTTCCCATTTCCTTAAGTCCATTAAAAAAGAGAAAGAAAAATACCCCAGACCACCTCCAAGCCATTTCTGCCTTATTTTATTTTAACTTTCTCTGTGAAGTGATTTTGAAAGGACACTTGTTTTTCTTTTCCTATTTGAATGTAAGCAATTCTTCATAGATAATTTCTGTTGATAAAATGTATTTATCTTGACTCTTAGATTTGCATTTTGAGGTTTCTATTTAATTCTGGCTCTTTGATTAGGAATGCTTGGAAGAAGTTCACTACATTCCCCACCCCACCCCTCACTCCCTTCCAGTAAGATTATGCTCATTTTTGCCAGATACCCCAATCTTTGTTGTATAAGCCTGTTTTCTTTTGCCTCTTGGAATATCATTCCAAGCTCTCCTTTCTCTGCTTTTATCAGGGCAGCTGAGAAATCTTGTGTGGCCTAACTATGGCTTTTTGATACTTGAATTTCCCTTGTAGGGTGGGAGGGCTTGTGGAGTTGTTGTTTGATTTGACAGATGTTGGATTTTGGCTGTGATGTTTTTGTGATTTTTTTTCATTTGGGAATTTCAGAAAGGTTGTTTGGATGTCTTATTTGTATCTCTAATGCTTAGCACACTGCCTGGAACTCAGTAGGCACTTAAATGTTTATTGATTATCAGTTGTGGTATACTGAGTGCTAGTCTGACCCTGTCTTCCTGGATCTGGTTCCCATCTTTCTCCTACACTGGCTTGTCTCCCATCTTTCTCCTACACTGGCTTGTCTCCACCCAGAGCTTCCTTGATATTTTGGCAGTCTTGAGATTTTTTTCTGAAGGGTCAGAGTTGGAAGGCAATGGGGAAAATTTGTGAATGATATGTGAAAGAAGCTGTCAGTGTCGTTAATGGTTGAACATAAAGAGAAACAGCATTTTATAGGATTGTTGCTGGGGGTATGAGGAGGGGAAGTAGTAGAGAAAAGACAGTTTGGTAGGGGTGTTACCATTGGTCTGTGATAGTTACTATCTGAAGTAAAGGTTGAAAAGAAATTTTACTTTTTGCATTCGTGAGTAGATGCCATTTAGAATGCCTCTATTCTTCAAATACTGGAATTTTCTAAGAAAATACCAAAAAGACTTGAAGTCATCTAGTTCAGCCTTTTTTTAATCTTGCTTTTTTTTATCTTACCACTGCGGAAGCTGAGGCCCCCAAATTTTAATTGACTTGCTCAAGGTAATGAAATTGGTCAACAGGAGTGTCAGAATTCAAACCTAGGTCCTCTACAGTTATCCTTTCCACGTTGCAACTTTCCCATTGCATTTCTTAGGTCAGCATAAGAAATTAAATGGGAATTTTTGGGGAGTGTTGGGGGAAGCCAGAGGTGACTTAGAAAATGTTTAGAAATGAATAAATGTATGTATAATATTGTATAATTCCAACATATTTTATCTTTTAATACTGTAATAATTCAGATTTCTTCTCTGGTACAAAGGGAGGGCCAAAAATTTTATGTGGATTTTCCAGAATGTGCCCCCCCCCCCCCCGCCATGCAGTGTGGAAGGGACAACTGTACTGATTCTGACTCTAAATCTAGTGTGCCTTTCACTACAGCACACTCACAGTTTTGAGAGCAGTGGATGGATTTCTGTAATCACAGGAAATCTTTCTGATGATATAAATTTTTTTTTCTTTTTAGGCAGTTGGGGTTCAATGACTTGCCCAAGGTCACACAGCTAGTAAGTGTCAGGTGTTTGGTCTGAGGTCAGATTTGAACTCAGGTCCTCCTGACCTCAGGGCCAGCGCTCTATCCACTGCCCCACCTAGCTGCCCCCTCTAAGGATATAATTTTAAAATCTGTTTTAGAAACTAGCATTAGTGCATATCTTATTTATTTTACTATTTACATTGAGATGTTAATTCCAAACAGACTTTACTCTGCCGTCTAAGTCTTACCATGTTGATGCATACTATGAGGCAATACAAGTTGGTTGTTTTAATTTTTAAGTCATTCCTACTTTTTCTGATCTCCATGAACATGCATTATTGATAACTCAACAAATCTGATTTGAAGTTCTTGTTTGTACCAAATGCAATTGTATTGATACCTGTGATGACAAAACAAGGGGTGGGAGTGGGGGGAGGTGCATGCAGCACCAGGGGACAGTTTGGCTTTCACTTTCTGAGCCACAATAATTATTTAATAACCCTAGTTTTTTGCACATACAAGTCATTTAATGAATGTTTCGATTAAATTTTTGAAGTTGCAGTTGGCTGCACATGATTCAGACAATAAATAGTGGCTTACAAATAAAGAGGTAAATAAGAGATCAAGGTAGAGTACCACATTCTCTTGAATTATGGTTTAAGCAGGGCACCCTATAGCATAATACATAAAGGAACAAGGACCTTAAAGCACCCTACACCTTACATGGGTTCAATTCACATGAACTTAAAAGAAAATTTTTTTTTTCTGGTGTGTTTCATCTTTACCCTTCTCCTTTCCAAAATGAGGCAGGGCCAGCAGGCTGAACAGTTTATCATATACATATAAATTCTATGAGAATTCTACTCCTGACTTGATTCTACTTTCTAGTTTCCCTTTCCCTTCTGGCTTGATCCAGCATTTGCTTTACTACTCATTCTCTGTCTGACTGGTCCAGCCTGAGCTCCTACCTTCTCTTCAGTTGTTTCTGTAACCTGCTGCAGGTATACCTCAGAAATATTGTGGGTTCAGTTCCAGACTACTGCAATAAAGCAAATCACATGAATTTTTTTTGTTTCCCAGTACGTGTAAAAGTTATATTTTGTTATACTGTAATCTATTAAGTGTGTAATAGTATCATGTTTAAAAATATAATGTATACACCTTAATTTTTAGAAAGAGTTTATTGCTAAAAAGTGCCAATCAGCTGAGCCTTCATCCATTCATAATCTTTTTTTGCTGGTGGAGGGTCTTGCTTCAGTGTTGATGGCCACTGACTGAACAGAGTCAAGGTTGCTGACGGTTAGGGTAGCTATGGCAATTTCTCAAAATTTTGACAGCAGTGAAGTTTGCTTTATCAGTTGACTCTTCCTTTCACTTAAACACTTAGATGCCATTGTAGGGCTATTAATTGGCCCAATTTCAAAATTGTTGTGTCTCAGGGAACAGGGAGGCCAGAGGAGACTGGCTGGTCTGTGGAGTAGTCATAATACATAACATTTATCGGTGACATTTACATCATATGGGCAGGGATCATGGTACCCCAAAACAATTACAATAGTAATACCGAAGGTTACAGATCACTGATCACCATAACAGGTATAATGATAATTAAAAACTTAGAAATATTGTGAGTTTTTCCAAAATGTGACACAGAACATGATGTAGGCACATACTGTTGAAAAATGGTGTGGATTCACATGCATGATGCAGGGTTACCACAAAACTTCAATTTGTAAAAGACACACTATCTTCGAAGCACAATAAAACAAGGTACCTCTATACCTAGTTTGACTTCCCACTGTTTTCTTATCTCCACCTGTGGTTCTGGCATCCACATACCTCCAAACTGCCAGCAGTCCTGAGTACAAGGTTCCTTTACTTTAGGTAGACTGATTCATAGTAGTACAAATTAAGTCAAATTCCAATTTTCTTGTTAACTTCTGTCATAGAAATTTCACATCAGATTTTTGGATTCTAGACAATTTAAAAATGCACTTGAATACAAAGAAGTTTAGTGACCAAAACCATAATAGTCAAAAGAACAGTGCATCATTTCTTAATACAAATCCTTTACTTTAGTCACAATCTGGTAATCCTTTATTCTTGGGTTGAATTCAATCAGTTAAGTGTTTATTAAGTGCCTAGGTACTGAGGTTACAGAGACAAAAATGAAAGTCCTGCTCTTGAGAAGCTTTACATTATTATTTCAAAGAAAACAATGTGTATACATGCTTATGTGCTTCTATAAGATAACATAGGGTTGGGGAGGCACTAGAATCTGGGTTCTGGGTCAGGAAAGACCTCAGGTAGGAAGTGGTACTTGCATTGAGCCTAGAAATGAAGTTAGGGAGTCAGGGCAGATGGGACGGCCTGTAGGAAGGCGGGAAAGATAAGGTTGTGAGGGTCAGAAAGTGATTAGGCCAGTTTGACAGGATAAAAGTATAGACAATAAATCTGAAAGTATAGAACAAATTCATAAAGGATTTTATGTGTCTAACAAGAGTTTGGCAAACAATAAGAAATAAGGATGAGAATTACTTTATATATGTAACAATAAGGAACAGTAAGTTTCTTAAATGATGTAGTACAAGGAGGCCAATGCTTTGGGAATATTTGACAAGTGTATTGATTAGAGGGAGGAAACTGGAGTTGGCTTAGAAAATGATTGGTACAATATTCCAGGCAAGAAGTATTGAGGGCTTGAACTGTAGGGTAGTGGCAGTGTGAGTAGAGAATGCCTTTGACCCATTGGATGAAGGCAGGTGATGTGACACAGGAAACATCTTGTTTAACATCTGTTAAAAATAGTGGTCCATGGGGCGGCTAGGTGGCGCAGTGGATAGAGCACTGGCCCCCTGCAGTCAGGAGGACCTGAGTTCAAATCCAACCTCAGACACATAACTTACTAGCTGTGTGACCCTGGGCAAGTCATAACCCTAGCTGCCTAAGCAAAAAAAAAAAAAAAAAAAAAAAAAGGTCCATTTGGTAAACCATTCTAGTGGTGGAGAACTCAAAAAGCTGAGAATTCCAGCTCAAGAGTTGGAAGTCTAGCCCCTGAAAATTGTCTAGGGGAGGAGAGAGTTTCTGTTTTCTATCCTCCTCTTCCTCCCTTCCCCCTTGCCTTTCTCCCATCTTTGGAGAAATTTGACCAGTAGGAGACAACACATACAGCCAGGAGCAGAGTGCCACACTGAAGATAAACAGATGCAGAAGGGTGAATAGTCACTTGAGGAAGGAGGCAGCTTCAGGGAGATTCTCTGACCTCTTGCACTAGAGAGGAATGCTGGTTGTGGACTCAGAAATGGAATTCTGCGCCAGGGTTGCACAGCTAATAAGTGTCAAGTGTCTGGTCTGAGGCGGGATTTGAATTTGGGTCTTTCTGACTCTAGTTTCCGTGTTCTATCCACTGTGCCACCTAGCTGCCCACCACGCATACTTATTAAGTTGAGCCCAGTCTTCTTATGGACCTATGTGCATTTGTAGGAGAGTATGCGCTGGACTTTTGGGGGAGTGTTTTATACTAACTGTTCTTACTATACCTTCTTAATATGATTTTTCTAAAAGCTAAAAAAGAAAACTGAGTCACCAAAAGGTTGATAACTTAAGAGATTGAAAGGATAGTATACTTGACAGAAATAAGGAGATTAGAAGTGAGATGATTTATGAGGGAAAGAGTTGTGTTTTACACTTGTTGAATTTGAGGTGCCTTTGGGATGTGCAGTTTAAAATGTCTAGTAGGCAACTGGTAATATACTAGTGGTACAGGAGAGAAAACATTCCTTAGAGTTTCAAAATCTGAAATTCTCTGAGAAACGAATGCAACATTTGGGGTCCTAAAAATTATTCTCATTATCAACATTAGACACCTTTGTTTTCTGGTAATATGTACTTTACAAATTCCAATTTATTAAGAGATTAATTCTGGAATGTGTCTGGATCATATGCTTATGTAGAATACGGAGAAAAATAAAGTCTCTGGCTATAAGTATAAGTTAAATTAGTGAAAGGAGGCACCCTTTCAGAAATGTTTTCTTGTAGGTTGTGGAATAATGCTGTTAGCAGTTTTTTGTTTTTTAGGTTTTTTTATCCCTGGCGAATCATGGCTCATTTCATTTAAACTAACACGTTGGCCTTGCTTTATGTTCAAAAATCATAAGCCCTCATTTATAGATGACGAAACTGAAGCCCAGAGTGACTTGCCCAAGATCGTAGTGGTAAGTGACACAGCTAGGTTTTTTGAACCAAGGTCCTCTGACCCTGAGTGGTATTAAACAAAAGTGCCAGGAGTTGAAGCTTTTACAGCCTCTTTGGAAGAGGTTGTATTTAGGTTGATTCTGTTGTTACAAAGGACGAGTTTTCTTTCAGTGGGGACAGGTTAGTTGGCTCCACACATAAAAGTTGTGACACAACCCTAAGAAAAGTAGTTGTAGCCAGATTTGAGAGCCATGAATGTCGAAACTGTCAAAATAGGTGTGGCTGGAGGGGGGTGAATGGGATGAAGAATTGGAAAGTGAACAGAAGAGATATTAATCAATAGGAAAGGAGATGATAAATGGGGGAGTTGCAGAGGCCAGAGGACATAAAAAGTTATGACACTTACCTCTTTAGATTCTGCAAAATCACTAACTCACGTGAAACTTTAGCATTTCACCAGTATAAAAAAAACCATCAGTAAGACAAATTTATTTTGCGTTTCATTTGTTACTTAGAGAACAGAAATGACCACAAACACAAATGTGTGTGCTAAAAATGCTAAACATTGTTATTCTCCCTTCCCTAATAGTGGAGTAGTAGTAAAAGAGTGCCTGACACTTAGTAGGTGCATATTAAATATTTGTTGAATTGGATATTAGACCAGCACTTCTGTTTCAGAAATAATTGTAAAATGCAGCTGGAATTTGAGTGGCTTTTTAACTCAATAAGAGAAAATTTTAAAGTTATTTCAATAGTCATTTTTCATGCCTAGATCTTCCCATTCCCCTCCTAAAATGTACTCAAGAATTCTAATAATACAGGGGTGGTGTTTTTAAAATGAATTTTAATGATTTTGAAAATTCATTATAATGAGACATGAGTTTCATTATTTATTCTATTCTTAAGAAATAAAACAGGCATTTGCATAACCTAGTAGGATAGAAAAAAAGGTGATTGTCCATGAAACTGCAAATCTATTACGTGCAACTTGCAATTCCTTTTAAATATGTAATAAAATTACATGATAATTTTCTTTTTTCCCTCTCCCCTGCCCTAGAAATGGCTACCATTAGACACATATGTATATATAGGCGGGGGTGGGAAGTGGGTGGATGTGAATGTAAAAACATTTTATAAACTTCTGTTCTTTCTCTGGATGCAGATAGTATCTTCTTTCATATGTCCTTTGAGTGTTTATAAATACTTTATAAATATAGTTATCGACCTGTAGTAAGCATTTTTGGATTAGTCAGATTCTTGCTATAAGACCCAAATTACTGGGGAGTATTAAATCTTTTTCTCTTGGAAAATTCTGAGTTACAGAATTTCATATTCTTCCACTTTCCATGTTATATCCATGTTATATAGCTTAAGAAATTGCTTGGGGTGGCTAGTGTTATTCTGTTTTTGTTTTGTTTTTAAAGGTTCTTAGGAGCACAACAAACAGGTTTGTCAGCAAAGATTTCCAAATCTTATGTCTCAGTAACCCAATAGAGATTTCAGTATAAAACTTTGATTTTGCTGACAAACAGGCCAGTAGAGTGTAATAAAATGACTCTGGATAAACTGACTAAAATAAACCTCTGCGTCAGTGTTCATCCAGTGAAGACCTCACAGACATACTTTATTCCTAGCACCCTCCATATACTGTTGTGTTAAATTAACTGCAAAAACACCTATTTGAATATGCTGAGAAGGTTGATGTTGGTGTAGCTGTGTTTAGATTTTAACATATCATTGCATATGATTTATTTTAAGAAATTCATTGTATATACTTAATGTAAGAACAGAAGTGACCAATGTGACCTTAAATGGCAACAGTAACTTTTTCATCAACACTTCATGTATAGTAAAGTACATCAGATTCTGGACATGAAAGTTCATTTGTTAGTATACTTGACAAAAATAAGGTGTTTAGAACCTGTATGTTAAAATAGTAGTCCTGGGAGAAAATTTCCTAGTTAAGACTGTTGGTGGGGAGAGGGGTTGGGGAGGAACCTATGTATATTGTAGCTCTTTGAAGGCCTGTCTTCTCTTTGTTTTTCCTCAATAGTAATGCCAGTATGCATGCCTAAAACCTCTGTTGAATACATTCCCCATCCCTGCCACAGTTGTTAAAACAAAAGTGCAAGGGGGCTGGTAGGTGGCGAAGTGGATAGAGCACCAACCCTGAAGTCAGGAGGACCTCAGTTCAAATGCGGCCTCAGACCAAACACTTGACACTTACTGGCTGTGTGACCCTGGGCAAGTCACTTAACCCCAATTGCCTTAAAAACCAAAAAAAAAAACTAAAGTGCAAGTCTTGACCATGTCACTCAATAAATCCCAATGCCTCCCTGTTAGTTTAAGGTTAAAAATGTATAAACTTCTGTTTGGCTTTTAAAAAAAATTATTTGTTTTTAGTTTACAACATAAAATTTTGAGTTCTAAATTTTCTCTCCCTCCTCCCCAAGACAACGTGCAATCTGATGGGCTAGGCATGTACAATTATATTAAACATATTTCCACATTAGTCATGTTCTAAAGAAGAATTAGAACCAAAGGGGAAAACCAGGAGAAAGAAGAGACAACCCCCCCCCCCCCAAATAAAAAGGAGGCGGAGACAATAGTATGCTTTGATCTGCATTCGGACTCCATAGTTCTTATGGATATGGATAGCATTTTCCATCATAAGTCTTTTGGAATTGTCTTAGGTCCATGCGTTGCTGAGAAGAGTTAAATCTATTAAAGTCTATTAAACATCTCACACTGTTGCAGTTACTGTGTACAGTGTTCTCCTGGGTCTGTTCACTTCACTCCATATCAGTTCATGTAAGCCTTTCCAGGTTTTTCCAAAATCTGCCTGCTCATCATTTCTTATGGAACAATAGTATTCCATTACATTGATATACCATAACTCTAATTTTCCTGTTTTGTCAGACATGACAATTGGCTAACAAGCCCATTTGATAGGAGTGAAGTAGTACCTCAAAGTTCTTTTAATTTGCATTTCTCTAATTAGTAGTGGTTTAGAGTCCTGTTTGTCTTTTAAAGCCCTTTTCAACTTTGTCCCAACCTACCTCCCTAGCAGTGGATGCCCTCTCAATTTTTGTTTTCCCCACACATACACATATATTTCTGTACATATTGTTTTCCTTTATAGAAAGAACTCAACTTGAAGGCAGGGATTGTTTCATTGTTCTCTTTGTATCCCCAGTAACACTATACCTGGCAGACTGAACTACTTAATAAATGCTTGTTGCGTACTTGAATAATAATGAATGTGTTTCCCAGTCAATCTCATTAAAAAGCCTGTTTAACCCATTATGCAACTGAATTGTTCTTGTATTAGTGTCATGTTTTCCTTTGGTAGGCAGATTCTTAACATTTATCATGTTGGAACTACTGTGCAACTTTTATCCTGTTCTATTTTGTGTTTCACGAAAGAGGAAATAGTTAAAGATCCTTTGGATCTTTTCATTTACTACCAAACTTTGATTTTTTTTTTTCTCATTCATTGTTGAAACCAGAGATGGGGTTATATAGTCAAGACTATTCCACTGTTTTGTTCGTCAGTGTTGTGGCAAAATTTTGGCCCTTGGATAGAGAGAGAAGGAAAGCTGTTGGCAGAAAGCCCATGATCTACTATGTTATCAAAGATGGTTAATTCCAAGGCCAGCGTACTTCCTGTGCTCTTTTGAAGGGGAAGGAAAATTAATAGTAGATTTTCCCAATAAGCAAGGGCTTACAAATTGGGATGAATGGACTGAGAAAGATGTGGAAAACGGATGGAAGAAACAGTTTTTCTTGAGTGCTTCTACTTTTGGACAATTCTAATCAGAACACCTCTGGGCCTCGGTTTTCTAATAAAATAAGGAGTTATTAAGCATATTTCAATAGAATTTTGGTTGGTTTATTTTGATTGTATCATTAAAGTTTTCTTAGTTAATTTATTTACAGATTATCACATTGTAGAAATAGGTTACTTCACATCCATGGTTTCATTATTTGCTAGGTCTGGTCCTGATTTCCTTTATTTTTAGTATATTATTTCATGTCAGAATATCTGGATGATTCATTTTACATAGAATATAGTGTGGATATGCAGTCCTTTCCATTTTGGTCTGAAGGAACATGCATTGAGAAACTTGATTGGCACTATTTAGAACGTGTAGACAATGGTTCTAAGAGACAGTGTCAGTTGGAGATTGGCACAGACGTGACTGTTGATGGCCCTGTGAATATACCATTTGTCTTAGGTTTGTTAGAGTAATTTTTAATTATTCATCCCCTTCTGGGAGTGAATATAAATCTGTTACCTTTTCTTGATCAGATGTATTACTCATGCACAAAACTTAGGCTCAATAAACTAGTTGGGGAGATTATTGGCTGACTCACTTCTAATTTCATTCTCTTTTTAAGAGATTACCAATCTCTGATAAAAGGAGATTTAAGAAAAGCTTATTTTAAATCTGCAATCAATACAATCTTGACACGTCTAAAAAAGTTTTTAGTGTTCCTATACAAGAGGAAACTTTTCTTTTAGAATATTGGGAAATTTGCAAGAGAGCATATATTACTACTATTAAAAATGAAATGAGTAAAAGTTGTCTAGTTTATATTTAATGGGTTGTGGTTTAGCCATGTGTATTTTAAAAAATTTCCATTTATTCAAATTAACTTTGTTTACAAAGTAAGTGACAGTTGCTTCTTTCCTTCTTTTATAGAAAACCTAGAATAAACTCTCAGCTGGTGGCACAACAAGTGGCCCAGCAGTACGCCACTCCTCCACCACCTAAAAAGGAGAAGAAGGAAAAAGTGGAAAAGCAGGAAAAAGAGAAACCGGATAAAGAAAAAGAAATTAGTCCTAGTGTTACAAAGAAAAACACCAACAAGAAGACAAAGTAAGTCCCAAAGCAAGCCAGAAATTTGTCATTCATAATTGAGCTGATTAAATTGTAAATGAATCCATAAATTCTAATAAAGCATATTTTTGCTCCTTCTTTTTAGACCAAAGTCAGATATTCTGAAAGATCCTCCTAGTGAAGCAAACAGTATACAGTCTGGGAATGCTACAACAAAGACCAGTGACTCAAATCACACTTCACGGTAAGACATTAGCACCAAATTGATAGATTGATTCAGTGATTTAGCCAATAAAAATTGTGTACCTGTTAGGCTGAGGAGGCACAGATAAGGATGTTAAATTTTGTTGTCTAAAAATAACGTTTGCATCACTGGCCAAAATAGAAGAGTCAGGAAAATGTCATCAATAGAATTTTTAGTGGTCCTTAAAAGTTTATAAGCTATAGTTGATTTCACCATTTCACATCTAAAATTATCAGAGAACGTAAGTGTTTTCTACAAATATAGAACATTTTTGTCTAGTATCCAGTCAAGATTGCACTCCATGTTTGAATTGAGGCTTTTGCCTTCCTTTATAAAGTATTTTTGTTTTCAGGCCTCTTTAGACTTACTTGCATTGACATAATTTCTCTCATTTCCTTTTGTAAACATAGTAGGGAAATTTAGAAAAAATTTACGATGTTTTATCTGTAATGTCATTTGTGTTTTGAATTTGGAAGTCTCTGCTAGTTTCATCCAGTTATCATTGATTAAAAGATTCCTAAAAAAATTATTACTAGATCGTAGTGAAGTGACAAGATGATGTGTATAATGAGAGCAATAAGTATGTACTCAGTAGCCAAATGAAAACAAACAGTTGCTTGAAAAGTTTAAAAGGAGAGATTGCAGTTGGGTGGGTCAGCTGGATAGGTTAGTGGAGAGAATATAGGACTTGAGACTTCAGTAAAGCCATCTTAGAGGAAAAGGGAGCAAGAATGTTATGATAGCTGGATGTTCATAGGATGGATTTTGGAGCATGGACAGACTGTAAGCAGGAAAATGAATTGGCAGAGATCTAGGTTTCTGTGAATAGTGATATCAGTAGGAATGGGAAAAGAAAAGTATGGTTAACAGTGGAAGAAAAGGGGAAAGAATTCATTCTGACTCTGATTTAAAAAAGGGACAGGCTCTGTGATTTTATTGGGATAGGAAGCTCTTAATGAGGAAACAACCTCTTCCTATACAGGCTGGTAGAAGTTGCAGAGAGTTGCCTTGGGCATTGAGAATTTCAGTTACTTGCCTAAGCTCACATAGCCAGGATGAATCAGGTATAGGGTTTGAACCCAGATCATCCTGACTTTGAGTCCTTTTTCTTTAAGCATTAATAATGATAGCAATTTATTTAATAATAATAATAATAGCTGGCATTATTTTAAAATACTTATGTGTATAGTTATGTAATAGAAAATATAAGAGTTTTTCTAAAGTTTTGCACAGTATTTTAAATATGTTATCTCATTTTGTCCTTACCAGCTAGTGTGAGAGTAGGTACTTTTATTATTATCCTTGTTTTACAGATCAAGAAACTGCAGCTAAAACTTTAAGTGACCTGTTCTTCCCGACTCTTAAGTCCTATACTCTAAATTCTAAGTGTTTGACCCAGGTCTTCTGACACCATATCCATGGCTCTCTATACTCTCCCTTCTATCACACTGCTTTTCTTGATTGTGATATATTAAGAGGGGGGAGAGAAACCAGAAAATGGAGCTAATTTGGGGGAGGGGTCGTGTCAATAAGCATTGGTTTAGAGGATATAAGCAGAAAGGGGAGGAGAATAGTACCCAGAATTGGGTCATTGTAACACTTTAGGGAAGAAAGTCAGAAGTGCAGCCTGGAAAGAAATGAAGGATATAGAAGCAAATTAAGTTCTCTTTTAGCTATATTGAGCTTCAAATGGGGGTGGGGGGGGCGGAATTCCACTTGAAATATCCAGGATGTATAGCTGTGATTTACCGTTTGGACTAAAAAATAAAACAAAGCAAAAGAAAAACCAGTAGCAAGTCTGTGCACATTCTGAACTTGTAAAAGATTTGCAAAAGAGGAATATTTTACCTAAGTGTTAATTGGTTCAACAATTTGTTATGATCTCTATTTGGTAAAGTCCTGGATTCAAATTTGGTCTCAAGCACTTAGTAGTTGTGTGACCCTGGGGAAGTCATTTAATCCCTGTTTGCCTCAGTTTCCTCATCTGTAAAATGGAGATTACTAACAACACCTACCTTCCAAGGTGGTTGTGAGTATTAAATGAGAATACTTGTAAAGCATTTAGCACAGTGCCTGGCACATTGTACATGTAACGTATTTATTAGGAGGAGACCATGAGCAACATGAGAAATGGAGGAAGAGTTTTCTGTGTGCCTCAAGGGCAGAATCGTAGAGGTGTCCCTTCATTTCTTCAACTGAAATAATCTTGTGACTAGAGTGAAGTCTCTTTTCTCCTACCAACTCTACTTTGTAACTAGTAACTCTTTCTTGAACTAAGATGGTATTTTGATAGAAAAACCAGAAGTCAAAATGTTACACTTCTTGGTATCCTGCTTAATAATGAAGAATTTCAGTTCTTCCGGAGCCCCTGAGTTTATTGGAAAATTTGGGGAAATGGTCTGAATATCTTTCTTAGGTAAATTCTCAACTGCATCAGGACCTTGTGTGTGAAGGACATTGAATATTATCTATTTCTTATGATGGTTCTTTTAGGCCCAGGCTGAAAAATGTGGACAGAAGCACTGCACAGCAATTGGCAGTAACAGTGGGGAATGTCACAGTCATTATCACAGACTTTAAAGAAAAGACTCGTTCTTCTTCGACGTCCTCATCGACAGTGACCTCCAGTGCAGGATCAGAACAGCAGAACCAGAGCAGCTCTGGATCGGAGAGCACAGACAAGGGCTCGTCCCGTTCCTCAACGCCCAAGGGCGACATGTCAGCAGTAAATGATGAATCTTTCTGAAATTGCACATGGAATTGTGAAAACTATGAATCAGGGTATGAAATTCAGATCTTCCACCTGCCCATGCTGCTTGCATCCCTGGAGATTCTTCTGTGGACATCGACCTAGTGATGCTACCAGGATCATTTCTGCTTGCCATGGGCATCTGGCCAGCAAGGAATTTCGCACCCTAACAATTATTCTTGACACTTTTATGTATTCCATTGTTTTATATGATTTTCCTAACAATCATTTATAATTGGATGTGCTCCTGAATCTACTTTTTATAAAAATCTGCTGTGCACAATTTTCCATGTACATTACAACTGTTGGGCGTTTTTTTGGGGGGGGGAAGGGGGGTGGGCAGAGCAGGGAGGGGGGGCTTTATTTATTGCATTCACAGACTCCATCCTTTTCAGCATATCCTTTAAGTTTAGTTCTTTCTTCCAGTTATACTATGTACTATCAGTTTTGATATAACTATATATATAAATATAAATATATATATATAAAGGGTTATTTGAAACCAATACATGGCAACGCTGGTGCTTTGATACACTGTGAAGTGAAAACAACATTGAACAGTTAAAGATTTGGGACAGTCCTTTCTATAAAAGTGCTGAAACTAAATTGAAACCAGTCTTATATGAAGTGTGTTCCAACCTACATGGGAACTTAAGTCTCTCGTCTCTCTAAAGAGTACTGGATGCTATAAATTTATATTTTTAAGCAATGTGATCTCAAATTACAAGACTGCTCCAGATAACCATCCTGCATTTGCAATAGAATAACAAGTCACAAGTTCTCTTGTCCAGTTGGAAGTGCTTGATCATTCAAAAATAATTTAAACTGGCTTCAGAATGCCAAGTAAATTATGGTTACATGTTAACATTGCTAATTCTTGCATAGCCATTCACAAAAATATGGTATTCTGTAACTTGAATTCCATCCATTTTCCAGACCTGTGTTCATGACTGAGGTAATTATTAAAAAATCTATAAAGTGTCTTGTTAGTTTTAGGATTTAAGACATTAAAATCAACACTGTAATTGTAGGGCTGGAATGTTTTTCAGTCGATACAGTAAGCAGTTACTTGTTTTCATGTAACATTGCATAGTGATTTGTGTAATTAAATTTTGTCTTTCTTTTCCCTCTTCTTCTCTCCACCCCTGTAAGCTTCTCTCTCCATCACCCTTTCCCTCCCCCCCCATCCCCCCAAACCTTTAGATCTGCTTGTTTTCTGAAAGGGGATTATGAACTATATATGTTTAATACCAACATGGTGATTTTCAATGTTTTGTAGAAATTCATTGGTATTCTATTTTGGGAAGCTTCAGTTGTGAACGATGTTCATACTAGCATCTGAGACACAAGTGCAGCTCATACTGATGGGGCTAGTTTTTCCCTCTAGATATAAAGATAATCTGACGTAAGGAAATTCTTCCAAGCCTCTTAGAGTTACTTTGCAGTTTGGTTCCTGTTTATCATCCCTTGAAAACACTAGTGTGACTTTTTTCCTATTTTTTTTTTCTTTCAGCCTTTTTGTCTGTATCGCATTTTATACATTTACTCATGTGGCCCAGAGTGCTTCTGAATCATTTCAAGCACAGAGCCAGTTCAATATATATGGTCATGCTTTAGGTACTCACAAGTGAGAGCAGCCAATTTGTAATGACGCACCAGATTATGTTATGATAACTTGGTTTGGGAAAAAAATAACTTACGTATATGGAGGCAACTGAGTAAAAAGTAAAATTATCAGCTTGATTTTTGAGTAGCCAACAGGCAAGGTTCCTTTCACATTTACATTAAAACTATTCTGTAGTCACGAATGCATCATAATTTAAATTATATTCTCAAAAGTATAGATTACAAAGCAGTGCCATTTGTTGCTATGGTCCTAGTCTAAAATGCATGGACAATGTTCCCCTCTTTTTAAATTATGCTTGTATCAAAGATGCAAGTTGTAATTACCTTTTAAATACGTTTTTAAAGTATTTATTAATGAACCAAAGGAAATCAGATGCTTTCAATAGCATCAGAATATATAATACATAGTGGTTTGACTATGAATTTTAAATCCACATTTTAATGTTGGTGGGATATTGCAAAGACATTCCTTCTAAAGTTTTAATATTCCTTTTATTAAGGGTCTCAGGGAGGGTAAACTGGTCAGCCATATTTATTTTCCAGAGGTGTATGGAAATGCTAAGTTTTTTATTTTACAAAAAATAAATCTTAAAATACCACCAAACTAATGTGTATGTTGCACTGCTTTTATGAATCAGTAAGTGTTAGTTTGCACTTTGTTCAGAAACACTGTGTGTATTTTTTTCAAAATTAGTTTCATGTAAAGTGAATGGACCCCTAGTTTAGTGGAAAAGCTGATTAACCAGCTACTCATAGGCTGCTAATTCATTCATTGCTAATGTCTTGGTTTTCAGTTTTGCCTCCTTGGTAAATTAACTTATTGTAGGGAGGGGAAAAGAAAGGGAGCAGGATTGCTTTGGAACAAATGGAATAAAACTCTGCATTGACTAGAAATTGCAGCTAAAAGTGGAAGTTGCTAGCTAAGCAGTCAAATTTCATGCTTGGGCCAGTCCTTTGGCTGCTGTTGTGTATTCTGTTAGGGTAGTGTAGGTGCTTTTAGACTTTTAGTTTCTGAAGTTGATTACACCCCTCAGGCATGTATTCTGGAAATGGAATTCCCATGATTTCCTGCTTTTGCAGCACGTAAAAACACTAGTGTAGATTATATATATGTGTATGTATGTGTGTGTGTATTATACATATATACAGATGTATACATGTGTGTGTGTATGTGTGTATACATACATACACACACACACACACACATATATATATATATGAAGGACCAGAAATACTTGGTATTCAGTGGCACAGAACACAGGTTAAAAAAAAAGCACAGTGTTATGCTTGCAAGTTTCAATTTTTTTTTTTTATGCCACACAGTCTCTCATACATGTGTGTGCATGCGCACACATAGACACACAGAACTTGCCTGACTTGCTCTACCTGAGTCATGCAATGAAAAAAATAAACATTTAACACAGACAAAAAGTATTTATTTTAATCAATAAATAACTTTCAGTTTAAATTTGGCTAACTATAAAAAAGATTGGCAGACGCTTCTGTGAGTTTAGTTCCACTAAGATGTTTCACCTGCCTTATCAAGACCATTCTCAGTCTACTTTTTTAAGCTACCATATCTTAAATTATTGAAAATTTATTAATTGCTGAATATATAATAACCTTTGCTTGTATGTAACCGAAAATGGTTTAAGAGCCAACATTTAGAAATGTATGACAATGGAGCTGAACAGTTTTTAATGCGCAAGCAGTTCTGTTCTTGTGTATGACTTGTAACCTTAATTTACTGTGTAAAGATGGTTACATTATTTCCTTAGCTTTGTTTGTTGGAGACAAATAGAGAATGCTTGTTAAGTATGTCAAAACATAATCTTATCTTGTGAATTTTTGTTAATGTATTATACGAGCTATATTTTTCATTTGCCCAGAAAGACAGCTTGTATAACGCTTTTGAAAGTTTCTGCTCTGTAAAGTCTTTAGAGCTGACAGTCTGTTAGGTTTGTTTTTATCTTCATGCTAAAGTGTCAATTGGTGGTTTTGTGAACTGGTCAGAAATTCACAGGTCTTAAATGTTTTGGGAAAATTTATATCGGACACTGCTCTTTGTCTAGCAAATAAAAGATGTTAATATATTCCTGTTACTGGCATGTGCACGACTATGTTATTAGAAGCCACTTTATCATTTTCCTGCTTTAAATAGAAATGTCTATTTATGAATTCTGCTTGTAGTTTTTTCACAAATAAAATAGTAAAATTTAAATCTGGAAGCTTTTAATTTTTTTGTGGATTTTAACCTTCAAAAATAGTGACTCCCCAGTTTTGTGGTGGTATTTTTTATGCTAAAGAAATTTTTTTGCACATCTTTGAGGTGTGCTAGTAATTCTCCCCCAGAGTCAGATTTAGCTTCTAAAGTATACATCCCTTCTGCCTTTCCTCATGCTTCACTAAGCTGAGCAGAGTTCACTCAGGAATAGGTTTTACTAATAGCATATAAAGAAAGACCCTGAATAGGAGCAAAGAATTTTCGAATTGACCAATAAACATGCCTAATCTAAAAGTATGCAAAGTATCCCTTAGTCTAAGAATTTAATCAACATCAATAGACAAAGAAGGGGAAAGTACCATCATGTCAGGAAATACTATTCAGAAATTCTAAACTAAAAGACGACCACATTTATTTCCTCAAATCTCAGACAGTTACTTACTTGAAAAATTAATAATGTAAGAATTGATTCAAATATTTGCCATGCATTTCTAGAGCATCCAAGTGAGTTAGAAACTGAAAAGGCAGACACATCTTAGCACAGGGCCAGGCATGTAGTTAGTGCTTAACAGCTTTTTTTTTTTTTTAAACCCATCAGATATCAATGGATAGATATTAAGTTTTATCTTTATTAAGGGAATGTTGGTATTACCAGGACAATCCTACTGGATGAGTATTGTTAATTAAGAGGAAGCAATTTCTTGGCTATATTTGATTTAGAAAGCTTTCAGAGGAAGGGCAGAGGGTAATTATTTTAAGTCCTTTCCCTCTACCCATAAAGGTAGATTAAATCTCCCATTAAGTCACCAAAAAATTGATTATTTTTTCCCATATTATTTTTATTTGTCATTTCAACAAACTGAAATAGTTGAACCCTACAACTTCAGAAAAATTCCCCATAAAGAGTTGGCATTTTCTTTCTAGCATCAATTAAGTGTTACATAGAAATGTGTAGTTAGGTTTCTTGCCAAACCATATAATCATCAGATGAAAGGACAATCTAGAAAAACTTAGCTATATGAGAGAAACCTTAAATTTAGATAGTTGCCACTATAATAAAAATTAAAAGTCACACTGAATTTTTAGATGAAATCTGGTCTTGGAACTTCCTTCCAGTCCTACTCTCCTCTGATGTGATTCCCTGATCTATTCCTAAAACATCTCTTTGTTCCATATATAGAAATATGCTAAAAGGCTGGTTCAGCCTAACTTACACTACTTGAAGAGAAAATTGACTGGCATGATTTTGTTTCAGCAAGTATATGCTTGAGGTCGTTGCTTTCCATCCAGGTGAGATTCTGTTGAGGGCTTTTGAGGATCTACGACAGGGCTGTGAAGGAAGCTGGGGAAAGGTGAGATCCTAGTCGATATAGGTGGGGCTCCTCCTGGGCCATTCATTATGTGGGTCACTTCTGCTTATCCTTCTCTAAGTTCATGGGGAACACTGTTGGAACATGGACATGGGGGCTGATTTTCCCTTATTGGATTCTTGATGATCTTGTAGCTAGGTAATGGAAAGATCCTTGAGGCCCAGGTCTAGTGGAATAGAAGCAGTATTGCCCTTAGCCTTGACCTTAACAAAGTCAATAAGCGCTGGGGGTGAGGAGGAAAGATGCTATTTTTAGTACTAATACTCTGAATGCCCAAAGTACTCTGCTCTGGCCTTCCCATCTTTCCTACTCCTTATATGGAGGGAGCAGCTGAGACTGCTGGATGTGGATGGGCTCAAAGGGCAGCTGGGGGCAGGCAGTAGAAGTCTTCCCTTTCCAGCTAAACCCTGGAGTTGGCACTTCCCTAAAGTTTGGGGTGATGGAAAAGGGGGAATTCTGTTGAGTTAGCTAGCTGAACACACAACAGGTTAGCAATGGGATAGAAGACATTCTGTCACTACTGTGCCTGTAAAATTGAGGGGCTCAAACAAGATGTTTTCTTCTCTAAATCCAATGATCTTGGGAACTTGGACATGAAGGTCATTGTGTCAGGACTGCAGGTTACCAGACGGATGTCTCAAAATGTCTCTCTTACCTTACACACTTGGTTCTTCAAAATGAAGACTTGCCCAGTCAGGAACTGGATATGTTTTAACAGCCAAATTAGGATCAAATGAGATAATGTTTATAAAGCACAGTACCTTCCACACAGGAGGCAATTAATGCTTGTTTTCTCCTTCCCAATTTGTGGAAGAGCATGCCTTTGTCAATCAGGAAAGGAATTGTTGAGTTCTGATACAGAAAGTAAGAAGCAAGAAACAAAGCCATCAGGCAAGATAATTAAAGTTTCTCAACAGCCACACGAGTCATGATTCTGTTCAGTGACTCAGAACTGGGCCAGCACACTGGGACCCTAAAACCAACGGGGCTCGAACACTTGCCAGGTTTTAACATTCCATTGTTGTTTGTCCTTCATTTTTTGAAGAGGACCCATGGTAACATAGGGTGGTGACTTGCACATGAATTGAATTAAAGTGAGGTGGAGTTGCACAAAGTTGTCAGCCTCACTCTCTCTTCCAGTCATCGCAGTGCAGTGGCAGGACACAAGTCACCACAGCTAGCAACAGCCCGGGAGGTAATGGATGACCTCGGCATCTTCGATGTCTGACCAAAGTGTTCCACGGTGCCTGTTTCAGCTGCCTTGGTTCAAATTGTTCTCATCCCCCCCGTTCTGCCAGGGGAGGTCTTCATGTGCTGGAGCCAGACATCCCCCTAACTCACCCAGAGAGTTGGGCCCGGCAGTTCCCTCAGCCTGATCTAGCCATCTGCCACGATGGTTTTATCAGTGTGTGGCCACCGTGCATGCTGCGGCTTCTTGGAGCCACAGGTGAGAGTTGGGTGAAGGTGAATGAGCAGCCCTGAAAAGGGCTTGGCAAGCCCTCACACCAGAGGTGCTCGTCCTCCCTGAATACCATATACCTCCTCAAATTATAGCTGGAGGGCTGGAGGGGGCCAGAAGCCTTCTCTTCCAAGCCTCTCCCCAAAGAAAGGATATGACTTGCCTACGGCTGCCTAGTTAAATGGCAGATCTAGCACTCAAATTCCAAGGTTCTTGGGTTGTATTTGTCTCCTTAAACACATACTACAGTTGGGCTTATTAAAAGAGGACCTACCAGTTCCCTTAGCCAGAGAGAATATCAAATGACAAGGTAGGCCATTTAAAAGATGTGGATTGTTAGAAAGAATAGCAGAAAACAAGACCAACTACAGCTGAAAATCCTTAAAACAAAACTTCATCTAGCCCCAAAGGGCAAAGCGAACTGCTAAACGTGTTATCCTAGGCTTTGCAACCAGCAGATACAGCTACTAACCACTGGATCATCTATTGAAATGCTGAGGGAGAAAGGACAACAAATAGTAGAGATCTTTTCAGCCACACTTAGGAACAGTAGCCCTGGGCAAGGGGAATGATATGTTACAGCCACTATGGGATAGAGAAATATAAATTGTATTCATTGCATCTTTCATTTTAACGCAACTTATGGAGTTATTCAGAAGTCAACAGTGGACATAGATCACAGGCTCGGATTATAAAAATTTACTGGGGTGGAAAATATGTGAATTTGAGGGATTCCCACATGCTAAGACCTCCTTATAAATTATGCTATAAAGTTCCTGCCTCTCTTGCTTGTAGAGATAATCTTGACAATGCAAACTAAGTCAGCAAACAAATAGAGTAATAAAGGCAAGAATCGGGAGTCTTGAAACAATAAGTGCTATATTTGCTGTTAATCATTTTACTCTGGATAGACGGCAGATCCCCTCCTCATGTGTGTGCCTCGGCGAGACTGAAATAACTCTTGTGGTCTAGTAAACACAGAATTGAGACTACAGATATCTGGCCATTAGATATTTGTTCTTTTAAGAAAAGAAAAAAACAACCAGATAGAGATACTGACAAACCTCTAATATCTAGAGTGTATTTGAAACAAAGTAGAACAGAAACTGAAAACACATAAGTGTGGAGGGTAATGAAACTCAACCAATCAAACAAGCATTTATGAAGCACCTACTATGTACCAGGTACTGTGCTGAGACCTGAGGGCACGTAGACCAAAGTGATAGTATCCGACATCTCAAAATAATTGAGATCACATTTTAATTACCTGTCTGATGAACTGTTTTATCTTTTTCTTGTCTCTTTCATCTCAGCCTGTATGTCACAGAAAGCCACTAGCATCAGTAGCTTATCTGTTTTAAAGGATCAAAGTAGCTAGGGACCATGGAAAACTTTGAAGCCACGTCAGTCCTCCCCTCTAATTTCCCACCAAATCACTCAAGTTAAACACGACTATAGCTTTGCTACCCACATCCTGCTTCACAATGGGATATTTAAGTTTCAGATGGGAGAAGCTATGGTAATAAAACGTGATATCTGCATAACAGAAAAGGTTCTGGTATCCTAAGTACAACAGACACTTGGCTATATTGTTTGAGGGCCAGTCTGGAGCAGAGGCATAATCTCTGCCTCCCGGGCTACTAACCCATTATTTTTTTGAGAGAGTTAAAATCATACATGTGATGGTTAGTCGCTGAGTTTTCTCTAGTCTATTCAGACTTATTTAAAATAAATTATTCTGGACTCCTTGGTCATGTAAGTCTTTCTTCCAGGAAGCTGACAACTAGTAGTGACTGTCAATTTGTGCTTATGAAATTCCCTATATTGTCACCACCTCTGTCTTCTTGCTTGCTTAGAGGCAGGGGCTGGCCTGGCTCAACCCTATCAGACTAGATCTAAGTTGGAACTAGATCAAAGAAGGGCCTCAGGAGGTGTTAGGATTATCTATGAGGTGTTTGAACCTGCTTAAGGTGTGCTGATCTTAGATTGGAACCTTTATAATCCATCACTTAACCAACAAAAAGTTATTGAATGATTGATCGATGCATTCATTCATTCATTCATTCAACAATCATTTAATTGTCTGCTATATGTTCAGGTGAGTCTGCTAAGCATGGAGGATCCAAAGATAGAAAAGGAAATGGTCCCGGTCTTCAGGGATCTACTGGGGACAGCAGAGGCTGGGGGTGGAGAACAATACAAAGACAGCTAAATTAATACAAAATCAATACAAGGAGAGTATTATTACTAGCTGTGTGGCCCTGGGCAAGTCACTTGATCTCTCTTTGCCTCCGTTTCCTGATGAAGAAAATGAGGAAAGTAATAGCACTCGTTTTGGTTGTTGTGAGGATCAAATGAGATATTTGTAAAGCGCTTAGCAGAGTGCTTGGCACATAGTGGGTGCTATATAAATGTTAGCTATAATGATAATTTATTATTAACAACTTGTAGGGGAGGTGTCAGGAAAATCCTGAAGTAAGAAACACATCTCTTAGCAGGGAGGGGTGGAGGAGAGAAGAAAAAAAAATATTTACATGGTAACTTTATTATATATCTAAAAGGAACAGCAAGTTGTACATAATAGATTTGCAGTTTCATGTGCAATCAAATTTTTTATTATACTATGTTATGGAAATGCTTGTTTTATTCCATAAATTAAAAATAAAATAAAATTTAAAAAAAGAAAAAGAAACACATTATGGGGTTTGACCAGACCGAGAAAGAATTTCAGATGATAGAGACAAAACTTCAGGGATGGAAATTTGTAGGAGTCAGGAAATTTGTAAAAGTCAATCTAGCTTGATTAGAGCAGATAGAGGTTTTTTGGAGTGTGATAATGGACAAGGTAGGTGAGAGGGATAAGGAGAGACCTCTGTGATCCTTGAATCCCAGATAAGGGAATTTGGACTTGGTCCCCTGGGGCCAGAGAGCTCTCTCAGATTTATAAGTGAGAGCATGTTGGTTCCTAATAATGGGTGTATTAATAGAGTCATTGTCTTTTTTATGCACAAGTAAATTGCAGGGTGTCAGTGGGAGACGGGTACCCACAAAAATTGTGGGTGGTAGGTATTGAGGGGCAATGGGTGATAATAGGTGGTGGGAAAGTCTTTCATCAAAGGAAGACAAAGGACAGACTGATCCAAGTGGTTGGGGCCTCTCCTACACGTGGGTATGTTCACATACCAGCACCAGAAATTGGAGGAGTTCCCTCAGATGGCCTAAGGAATACAGAGTTCTGACATGTGGCATGTATTAGTCCACTTGTATGATTTGCTTTTCAAGAAGCAAAGTGCAAATATACACAATTGGTAGGCCCTGGGAATCTTTTATGTTTTCCTTTGGATCCCGAAGACTTTGAGGTACCTATCATTTGAAATGGGTGACAAATGTCCAACAAGGAAAAAATGGTTGCCAAAGTAGAAATGACTGGAGCCTTGGAAGGCAGTAACCACAACATCTTAAGAGTTCATGATGGAATGGGTGTGGGGGGACATAAGCTTAAACTTTGGGAAGACTAATTTCAGAGGGTTCCCCTCCCTCTGAATAGGTAAAAACTCATGTTCTACAATTCCTGAGGCAAGTTGGCACAAGAGGGATGAATTGGTCTGAAGATCAAAATTCTGATAACACCAACATAACCAATTTCAATGAGGAAGAAAAGAAGGATCTGTTTAAAGAGATTGATGAGGCTGCGCTGGAAATTCATCAGCCAACCTAGACTGTTAAAAGAGCAGTGCCTTTGAAAGAGTACTTGTAAGAGCTAACATATGATATCGGGCAAATCTCTTTCTCTGTCTGAGTCTCAGTTTCCTCCTCTGTAAAGTAAGAGAGTTGGTTTCGATGAATTCTAAGGTCCCTTCTAGCTACTGGTGTTTTTGTTCAGTCTTTCAGCTGTGTCTGACTCTACATGGCTCCTTGGGCAAGTCCTGGAGTGGTTTGCCATTTCCTTTTCCAGTGTGCCCCTGTTTTTACAGATGAGGAACTAAAGCAAATAGGGGTTAAGTGACCAGGGTCACACAGCTAGTATGTATCTGAGGCCAGCTTTGAACTCATCTTTCTGACTCCAAGCCCAGTTCCCTATACACTGCACTACCTAGCTTCCCCCTTCTAACTATAAGATCTTACAATCAAAAGTATAAAAGATGGAGGCAAGGGTAGATAACTGAAGATAAACAAATAATTATAAATAAAAATAAAATTATTATAGAATAAATTATTCTATAAAAGTGTCTGGTACACCAACTGCTAATAATAACACAAAGGACTTCTTCAGAAAGAAGATTAAATAAGGGATAAAACTATTGCATGCACATGTTTTGGAGCAATGATAAGAAAAGAGGTCAGTAAGACTCAATTCCTTGTTTATTTCTGTTTTCTCTCCCAAGGAGAAAGATCTTCAGATCAGGAAATATAGAACAAAATGGGTAACAGGGATTTGATGCTGAAGTTAAGCAAGGAGATGGTAAAAGAGCCCCCAGCAGTTTTCCCTGAGTTTTAGTTGACACCAGGACTAACCAAAGAAGAACATGGAGTGCTAAATGAACCTTATGGATGCTGTGGTTGAATGACTTTGAAAAACTGTGGAGAAAAGGAAAGGGCTGGAGATGGACAAATGCTGCCTTGATTTTTCAAAAGGCAGAAGATGAATTCTTCAAACTATAGTCAATAAACTTACCTTTGATTCTTTGAAGAATTCTAGAAAGTATTATTAAGTGGAAGTTTGTGAACATTTGGAAAGAGAAATAGAGTGATCACTATGAGTACAGTCACTACACTAACTTAATTTCCTTTTGTGACAGGGTTTAATAAACTGGTAGATCCAAATTCTGTAGACAGGTGGAACACCCTGTTATAATAATTAGCATACTTTTAAGCCTTGGGGATAATGTAATGGCTCCTAAGATCCATGTGGGTAGCTAGGAAGCAAAGTGGATAGCGTGCCAAGCCTGGAGTCAGTAAGACTCAGCTTTCTGAGTTCAAATCTGGCTTCAGACACTGTGTGGCCCTGAGTAAGACACTTAACCCTGTTTGCCTCAGTTTCCTTATCTGTATAATGAGCTGGAGAAGGAAATGGCATACTACTCTAAGTATCTTTGCCAAGAAAATCCCAAAGGGGGTCACGAAGAGTGAGTTGTAACTGGAATT
Source organism: Vombatus ursinus (assembly GCF_900497805.2). Lineage (NCBI taxonomy): Eukaryota > Metazoa > Chordata > Mammalia > Diprotodontia > Vombatidae > Vombatus > Vombatus ursinus. The sequence continues at coordinate 19,164,339 of NW_020954551.1, read as the reverse complement.
ACTGAATAACAACAACAATGAAGTGATTTCAAGTGATCAACTTATCTTGGGAAATGCATCTTGTTCCACAGAGTTCAAACTAAACACAGTTGCAAATCTATGTCTTTGGTTCTGTACCATTCAACATTTTATCAATAAGCTAGATTAAGGCATGGATAGTTCGCTAACCAAATCTGGGGATGGAAAAAGCTCAGAGGGCTCAGCTGCCCCTCCCTAGAGTGGCGTCTCTCTTGGCACCTTAAGTGATCAGGCAGGAGCCACCAGCCAATGGCTATGCACAGAAAAAAGATACTCTGCATTTCAGAATCATATCACAAAAAGATCATGACATGTAGGATGATGAACCCAGATTAACAAGATGGAATTTAATAAGTACAAAGAACAATTGTATTCTAGTCTGAACTTTACAAATTAAGAGATACTTAACAAAACTTTGAAATCAAATGAAATAACATATAAAGTAGGGCAACAAGGTGACAGTGGATAGAGCACCAGGTCTGGAGTCAAGAAGACTTGAGTGCAAATCACATAGGTATGCAAATAAAGTGATGAAAATATCCATGCCCTTTGAACCAGTGACTCCATTATAGGGTTTAATCCCAAGGAAGTAAGCTATCAATAAGGAGAAAGTCCCCACCATATATACTAAAATATCACTTTTTATGATAGCAAAGAATTGGAAACAAAGTAGTTGCCCGTTGATTGAGGAATGGCTAAACAAATTATGGTACATGAATCTCGTGGACTATTACCGCACTGTATGGAATGATGTGTGTGATGAATACAGAGAAGTATGGAAAAACCTATGTGAACTGATCCTGAGTGAAGTAAACAGAACCAAGAAACAATATGCACAGAAACAACAGTTTAAGTGGAAAGAACAACCACACACCAAAAAAACCCAAAAGTGAACATAACAAAATTATGAAGATAAAGCAAGACTCAAGTGAAAAGATATGAGAGGTTAACCCCAGCAATTCCTTCGTGGAGGTGGGAGGTCCACAGGTATTACACATTGGGCACATTTTCAGGCTTCTTTTAATGTATCATTCGGCTGTGCTACTTTTTTTCCTCTCTCAAAAAATCCTATTTGTGATATGGGATGGCTCTCTCAGGAGGGAAAATGGAAGAATACTTGGGATAATTATGATGATATAAGGCCGACATCAATAAAAGCATTTTTTAATTTTTATTTATTTATTTATTTTAGGCAATTGGGGTTAAGTGACTTGCCCAGGGTCACACAGCTAATGTCAAGTGTTTGGTCTGAGGTCAGATTTGAACTCAGGTCCTCCTGACTTCAGGGCCGGTGCTCTATCCACTGCACCACCTAGCTGCCCCTAAAAGCATTTTTTTTTAAATGGGAAAAAGAGAACTTTAGGCAGAGCAAGGACTGAACACCAGTCTCTTGACCAGTGTATTTTCTGTTCAACCTCAATCAAATCTAGAAACACTAAGTTTGAGGCAGAGGCAGGCCATACAAGTGGAGATGTCTTATAGGTCACTGGAAATATCGGCCAGGACTTTGTATAGAACAGAAATGGGGATGAAGATTTGGGAGTCATCCATATAGAAGTGATAGCTGAGGGAAGGAGAGTAGTAGGGGTGGGGGGGAGCAGAAAACAACAAAGCGATAGGGAGAGCAGTGAAGTGGACCTTGGATGTGGGAAAGGAGCAGAAAGCTCTTTGATCGTTAAGAGAACTTGGCACTGAGAAGAGTTGACAAAACTCACCTCCTCTTCTTTGCTGAGGTGGGGGGCAATGGGCAGGGAATTAGGCATATATTGTTGGACTTGGTTGATATGTTGGTGAATTTTGCATAACTGTTTTCCGCCCCCTCTCTACAGGGCCCCATTTGAAGTAGCGAGTTCCTTTAGATCAGGGACTGTTGAATTTTTTTCCCTCTGTATTCCCAGTGCTTAGCAAAGTGTCTTAGTACTTAATAAATGGTTGTTAATGAATTAATCGACAGCTTTGTAAGAGGTAGTCCGTTACCTCATCATGAGGACACTCCAGTGATCTGAAGAAGCTAAAGTAATGTTGAAGAGTTAGCAGAACAGACATACAGAGCCCAGTCTACAACACCACTCCCCACTCCAACCTGTTCCCCAGATAGACATAGTAGATAGAATTCTGGATTTGAATTCAGGAATACTTAGGTTCAACTACAGCTGCTGTGCAAAGAGTGCTGGACATGAATTTGGGTAGCTATACCAATTATCACCAGTGTGACCTTAGGCAAACCACTTAACCTCCATTGGTTGCAGTTCTCCTATATAAATGAGGAATTTGGACTATGTGACCTCAAAGGTCTCTTTCAGTTCTAAGTCTATATTCTGCCGTGCTATGATAGTTACAAGCTATGCTGACCATGGGCAAGTCACATCATCTTTCTGATTCTATTTCCTCACCTATAAAATGGGGATATTAATACCTGTAGCAAGCATCTGATTTATTTGCCAAACAGAGAGATCACTGCTAAAGGCAATACAAGGTTAGAATATACATTTATTTATACAATCTCACAGAGAAGATGATGGATGATTATGAGCAGTATCCTTGACTAAAGCAGAGCAAATCAATGGAGGATAAAACCAGTTTAAAGATAGCTTGGCAAGATATCCAGCTAAGCAGTCATCCCAAGGGGATCAAGGATGAAAATGGAAAGAAGATTACAAACAAAAGAAAAATGGAAAAGATCTGGAAAAATAATTTTTACCAAGCTATTTTCCCCATCAGAAATGGTGGACTCACATGGATTCACAATCCAAGATGTACTTGTAGAGGAAGTAGACATAGCATTAAAGAGAACTAAGAGAGGAAAACAGCCAACTTGAACCATGAATGCATAAAGGAAGCAATATAATTGTGAGGGCATTATGAGACTCTTATGAAAGATATCTAAAGGAAGACAAGATGTCAAAGGGATGAAAAAAAATCTGATTCTTTATTAATACCAAAAAGGTAACCTAGAGAATAACAATAATTGCCAACCTGTATGCCTACTCTCCTGTCTTTATCAGTGTTATCTATACCTAAATCAAGGTTTTCCTATATGAAGGAATTAGTAGAAAACAAACTTTCAAGAGTAATATTCACTTAACCACTCTTCTTAACCACTTTATAATTAACAGATATAGAGAGTATGAGATTTCATTGTGCTTATTTTTCATTAATTATGATAAAGCATTTAATACTGTACAAAATGAGGCCTTGTAAGCCTTTCGCAAGGGGTCTCCCATCCATATATCCAGATCATTTAAGGTTTCTTAGAAGATAATAACAATAGCTATAGCCCTACTCATTGACTCTCTGCTAATAAGCACCAGGGAAGCCATAAATAACGCTTGGAAAAGTTATTTACCACTGTGCGGGAGGAGAGCTAGTCAGAGTCCACAATGGGGAGGGATTCTCTGTGGATGCTGAGAATCTGCAAAATCTCCAAATGTTCCTTTCTGTGGAAGACATTGTGCTTGTTTCATCAAGGTCCAGAACATTGCAAAGCCTCCTGGAAGAGATCCATAATTACTCAAAGGAGTTCAGCATGTCCATCTACACAGAAAAGACCAAGTGGATGGATAGTGTTTGCTGCCAAGATTTCAATATGCCTTTGCATGTACTTCTATAGAGTTTGTGCAAAAGTATATATAACTGAGACAGATGATGCAGACAGACAACAAGATGTGCTTCAAGTTGAATAGGAGAAAGAGAAAACGTTGGATTCCTCCCAGAAAATGACAAAGCTCTTTTACTGACCACAAGCTTTCCGTGAAAGCACAGACCAGTCTTTTCCATGCTGACATTGTTGCTGTTTGTCAGTGAGCCATGGAACACTAAAAATGAGTTATCACACAGAGGACAATAGAGAAATACATAGTACATTTGTGCTGGCTGCAACCCATAACCAAGAAGAAATGCCAAAGAACTGGAGAAAGGGGCCTCGTGAATGGAGTGGATCATAGGAAGAGAAGTTGGGCTGACCATGTGGCAAGAGTAAGCAGTAACAGGGGGGTACCCAGTGTTTCCCGGTAAGGAGAAGAGGAGGACCTCTGCATGTCCAACTACAGTCTCACAGGATGGGCAGGCATGGAAGAGTTGAGATTTGTATCGTTACAGGAAATTTCTAAAATGATGAGATCACAGACCCCATCCCCTGGATTGTCATGAAGGTTAAATGAGTTAATAGTGTATGTAAAGGCTTTGGGAACTTCAAAGTGGTACAGAAATGTCCCTTATCTATTATTGTCATTATCAGCAAAGTAAGCCTCAGAGGCAGTGCTTACAGAATGGATTGCCCCGGGGTCCAGGTTACTTGGGGGAAAGGGTGAAAAGAACCAGAGATCATTCCATGTTCCAGCACTGGTCTCTTAAGCCCTCTGCAATCCGAGTCAGCAGTTTCGTGTAACAAATCTTAACAGGTCTTGAAATAATCCATCTGGCACCAATTCTTCCTCCCCAAGATTCAGAACAGATTGCTTGGAGCACATTAAAAAAGGAAAAAAAAAAAAAGCATGTCTTAAGAGTTGAGCAAAATGAACCTGCTCCTTAAGGAAAAAATGGAATTGATCACTGTTGTCAGAGCCAAGCTCCAATCAGCTTCTCGTGTAGATGGGAGTGAGGAAGGTGAAGGGAGGACCTGTGGCATGGATGGGGGGGGGGTGATTCACCCCTCCCTGGAGTGGCATCTCTCTTGGCACCTTAAATGATCAGGCAGGAGCCACTAGCCAATGTCTATGCATGGAAAAAAGATACTCTGCCACCCAATCTGCTGGTGGCAGCTGTGGAGAATTCCTTTGTAACAAGTCACTGGTCTTTGTTGAAAAGTGGGATGAGTGTGTTTTGGGATTTCCAAGCTGTACAGGATGGAATGTCTAGCCTGGGACTGCTTGCACAGTCTTTGTAGCTTTAGAAGCAAATGTTCACTTCAAAGAGAAACTTTTTTTTTTCGTTCCCTCACATATACAAGCCAGCCCCTGAACCTTTATAGATTATCCATTTCCTGGTCAGTGGCATTTGTCTGATGGAGACATTTTTTAAACCAACTCAAAAGCCTCTTAGGCAAGAAAAGAAGAAAATATTGACATTATTGTTGGTAACTAATCTGGCCTCAGACACTTAGTAGCTGTGTGACCCTGGACAAGTGACTTAACCCTGTTTGCCTCAGTTTCCTCATCTGTAAAATGAGCAGGAGAAAAATGGCAAATCACTCCACTACTTTTGCCAAGAAAACCTCAAATGTGATCACAAAGAGTTGGATACGACTGAAAAATGACTGGAATACCAAATATATGCAATATACTGAGGAGCAGGAGAAGCAGTGTTGTCTAGTGGTTAGAACATTGATCTCAGAAGCCCAAGATCTGGCTGGATTCATGTTCTACCTTTGACATATACTTGCCGTGAGACCAACCTCTCCTCTCTCTTAACTTTCCCACTATCCTTTCAATCACTCAGGCTCACAACCTGGGTGCCACCCTTAACTCTTCACTCTCTGTCACCCCCTCTATCAAATCTGTTGCTAAGTCCTGTCAATTTTACCTTCACACCATCTCTCCTATACGTTCTCTTCTCTCCTCTGACAGGGCCCCCATGCTGGTGCAGGCTCTCATCATCTGGTACTTGTCCTATTGCAATAGCCTCTATTGTGATGGTCAATCTCTTTTCCTTCAAATTCTCTCCACTCCAGTCCATCCTACACTTAGCTCAGGTCTGGCCATGTCACCCCCACCCTCTTATTCAATAAACTTCCATGGCTTCCTATCATCTCTAGGATCAAATATAAAATCTCATTTGGTGTTTGAATCCAGGCCCCTTCCTTGACATTTTCTACCTTACTCCCCTTGCATACTCTGTGATTCAGTGTCTGGCCTAGTAGCTAAATCTCACACAAAACCTCCATCTCCCAAGTCTCTGCATTTTCACCGGCTGTCCTGCAGCCTGCAAATCTCTCCCTCCTCGTCTCTCCCTCCTGGCTTCCTTCAAGCCCCAGCTAAAATCCCTTCTTCTTGACTTCCCTTAATGTTGTTGCCATGCTCCTCAGATTATCTTCTCTATGTATCTTGTTTGTTTATATTTGTTTACACGTTGTCTCCCCCACAGACCATGAGGGGAGGCATAGCCTTTGCCCTTTTTTTGTATTCCCAGAACTTAGTACAGTGGTTGGTACATAGCAGGTAATTAATAAATGCTTGTTGACTTGTTGAATAAAAACCAAAGTAATTTGTATTGGGAAGTAGCATTAATCATGGAGAAAATTGGGAAAGGTGACCAGCTGGGTCAGTTAACATCACAGAGAGTGTCTAAGCCAACAAGACTTGAGAGTGGTAGTAGACAAAATCACATTTGAAGTCATTTAGAAACAGCTTCTCTGTCTAAAACTCAAATTCAGTGGTCCTCACAGGGTTGAAGGAAGGGCAACTGATGACTTCATCATTTGAGGGAACCAGAGAAGCTAAGAGGTAGTGGAAATGAGGAGGGAGAAAATCCAGGCATGGGGGGCAGTCAGTAAAAATGCCCAGAGTCAGGAAATAGGGTTTTATGGGGGTTGAACAAGGAGGAGGAGAGTATAGTGAAGTGGGATAGCAAATTGGGAGTGGGTAAGCAGGGGTGGGGTAGACATCAGATGTTTGGATTCAGTCAAAGGGCCACACTTGAGGATTTAGAGGGATTCAGTCGAACGACTGCACTTGAGGACTTAGAGGGCCATCTCGAGGCCTCAGGTTCCCTACCATGGAAGGTATAAGCAACTGGACAGGCAAGAAGGGGCTAGATTATGAAAGGCTTTAAAAGCCAAACATGATTTTCTTTTTGATCCTGGAGATCGTGGGGGAGTCACTGGAGTTTATTGAATGGGGAGGGGGTGACTTGGTCGGACCTGTGCTTTAGGAAGATCAATCTGACAGCTAAGTGGAAGATAGATTAGAGTGAGGAGAGACTTGAAGTCCAGAGAACTAGAAGGTTATTCCAATAGGATAGTAGGTCAACAAGCATTTAAGCACCTACACTGTGCTGAGTGCTGGGTCCAGCTGTGGGGTGATAAGGGCCAACATCAGAGTGGTACAGGGTGTTGAAGGAGAGAAGGAGGCATGTAAGAGAAGTGCTGCAAAGATAGAATGGACAGAACTTGACAACAGATTAGATTCGGGGCATGAGAAAGAAAGAGAATGAGGAGTAGAGAATGCCATGTAGGCTGTGTACCTGAGAGCCTGGGAGGATAGTGATGCCCTTGACAGTTTGGAAGAGGGGAGAGTTTAGGGAAAAGATGAGTTTAGTTTTTGATATGTTGAGTTTAAGATGCCTGTGGGAAATCCAGTTGAAATGTCCAATGGACAGTTAGAAATGAAAGACTAGAAGTCAGGAGAGGGGGTAGAGCTGAATAAGTAGATCTGCTGGAAATAATAATTGAATCCATGGGAGCTAGTGACATTACCACGTGAGACAGTATAGAGGGAGAAGAGAAGGCCTAGAACAGAACCTGGGGGACATGTGCAGTTAGCAGCACAAAGAAGATCTTACTAAGGAGACTTAAGAAGTAGTCAGACAGGTAGGAGGAGAACTGGGAGAGAACAATGTCATGAAAACCTGAATAGAGTGTGAAGAAGAGAGTGATCAACAATGTCAAGGGCTGCATAGAGGTTAAGAAGGATGAAGATTGAGAAAATGCAGTTAGATTAGGCAATTAAGAGATCATTAATAACTTTGGAGAGAAGAGTTGAATGGTGAGGTTGGAAGCCTGCAAAGAGTTAGAAGAGAAAGTGGAGGCATTGATTTTTTATGACTTCAAGAATTTTACCAATAGAAGGGAGGAGAGGTAAAGGATGATGATTAGCCTGGATGGGTGGTTTTTTGAGAATGAAGAGGCTGTGAACATGTTTACAGGCAGCAAGAAAGTAGTCGGTAGACAGGGAGGGAGTGAAGATTTGTGAGAAGGGTCAATCTGCTGGGAAAGATAGGAAGAAATGGGATTACTTGTACATGTAGACGGGTTTGCCTGGTCAAGGCGGAGGGCCACCTTTTCATGTGGAGCAGGGAGAGGGAGAAAGTGGCAGAAGGCGTCTCGTTGACATGAGATGAGGAGGATTGAAGAAGGGAGAGCTCTCATCGAATGGCCTCAATTTTGTCAGTGAAATGTGAGGCAAAGCTCTTTGCTTACTCACTAAGGCAAGAGAGGAGGAAAAGGAAGAGATGTGAGAAGTCTCAGGAGGGTTGAAAAAGTTTGGAGAAGCCAGTGTGGTGTGCGAGATAGTGAACTAATTATGGAGGTATAAAAAAATCGCCTTACTACAGTGAGATTTTGCAACATAAATTTATAGTGCACCCAGTTATGATTTTGTCATTTTCTCTAGCTTCATTTAACAGTATGTAAATAGGAGTAAAGAGTCAGGTTGCCTGGAATGATTAGACTGGGGGTTTGGCAGGACAAAATGAGTGATAGGCAATAAGGGACTTGAGAAAAGAGGACAGTGTCGAGTTGAACTGGTCTACCAAAGAGTTAAGTTAGGGAAGAGAGGGGAATGTAGCCAATGCAAGGGTGATGGAAAAGAACTGAGGAGCGGGGGGATTGGGTGTTATGGTGAAGATGAAGAGCAAGATTAGGGTCATAAACACAGGGAGAGGTAGAATAACAATAGATTATTATCAGGTAAAGGAATTTCCTGAATGTGGAAGCAGTGTCTTTGTGGGTAACATGGAGATCAAGGGTGTGACCATCTTTGTGTGTGACTGAGGTGGGGTGGAGGAATAGGTTATGGGAAGTGAAGAAGTTAAGGAGCTGAGAAGTTAGGTTATTTGAGGGTGCATCAATATGTACGTTGAAATTTCTCAGTATGAGGGCAGGAGTTAGGTAGGAGAGAAAGACTGTGAGTTGAGACTCTGAACTCACTGACAAAGGAAGAATGTCCCAGAGTTCAATAAGTAACTTCCAGAAGCTTGATTGGGTGAAAAATATGGCTTGAATGAACCTCAAAGGTGGTGAGGTTACTGAGTGAGGGAGATGGAGGGAGGGTCTGGAAATGGAGCTAGAGAACAAGCAGTATTTCAACTCCTCCACCATGATCTGTGAGTCTGGGCGCATGAGAGAAAGTGTAGCCAGTGCTGAAAAGACTAGCCAGGGAAGATGGATCATCAGGAGAGGGCTAGGTCTCAGTGAGAGCCAGAAGGAGGGGAGAAAAAGGAAGAAGCTTAGGATAAAATCTAGTTTGTTACCCATAGAGTAGGTATTCCAGAGAGCACTGGGGAAGTGGTGGGCAGATCTTGAGTGGGATATTGCAAGGGTCAGGTATGAGGGGCATTTATTGTAATTCTTTTTTTTTTTAAATTTACTTATCTGGGTAGATCTTATTTTCCTCCAGCAGAATGTAAAAGTTATAAAGCAGGGACTGTCCTTGGCCTAGTATAATGACTGGCACACAGAAGCTGCTTGATGAAAAGAATTGAATTGAATTGGTAACAGACCCTGAGTCTCACCCATCGTTTTGTCTATGAATTACATTTTCTTCTCCTGTTTGTTTTTGGGTATTCTTTTTCTTCCATTTGTCTCCAGAGTGACAAACCACCATATTAGCAAATGGCCAGAGGGCTGTGTGGGTGAGCGCCTTCTTCTCACAGTCAAACCCTAATTGGCTGATTCAGCTTGGTAATTACCCCTGTGCCTGCCCCTGGAGCCTGGGTGTTGGTTGGCTTAGCTCTCTGACTGATGGTATCTCAGGTGTCTGGCAGCGGCAGCCTTCCTGCTGTGTGCCTCCTGCTCGGCTCCTCAGAGAGCCTGGTATTTAATGCCAAATCCTTGGCATACACTCTTCTGTGCTGAGCTCCCATAATCTAATCTCATATGGGATGCCTTTCTTCTCTTTAAAATCTCTGGTCTTTGGATTGTAAGACCCGAGGTTCAGAGGATAGTCCTGGAGTTGGAAGGGAGCTCTGAGCCCATCAAATCCAACCCCATTATTTTACAGATCAGTGAACTGAATTGAGGAAAAAAAGAATACTGACGCTCAAGGGGATCAGGACCATCAGTGGGTGATAAAGTGTGGTAGCACAGCTGAAGATTATTTGGTTAACTCTACAATGGACTGCAGCACCTTTCGAGTAAACTTGGGAGCACTTAAAAAAACAAAATCACATATAGGATTATTGTTTGTCCTTGTAAAGCTTAGGAATGAAGAGATCAGAATGCCTGGTGGTCCCAGACAACACCTATAAAAAGCATAGAAACAGGTTTTATTTCCTAACTTAACTGTAGCCCATTTAAGCTCTGGGGGTTGTTATCCTAACTCCCATTCACCCTGGCAAGTTGAGTCTCTAGTGAGGGACTATATCCCTCCCTAGAAGTTACCCTGAGGGGTTGGGGGTGATTTCTAATGCGTCTGCTTGAGCCCTACTTATAGTTAGTATCTACCCTATCTCATTGATTGACCCAATGATTAGCATTCCAATTTCATTTAACTAGTTAACATCAAGTAGCTCTTACAAAGGGATATTTACTGAGAAGATATATTGAGAATAGAAGTACAAAAATATCCCTCCTCCCGAAAGCCATTGCTGGAGCAAGTAGGTTGCTCCTCAGGGCTATATTGGTGAACTGGATTAGGCTGCTGGCCAGCTCGGATAGAAACAATGCGTCCTAGATCTCAGGTTGATGGACCTTCTGACCTTGCAAAATTCACACAGTCCTAGCTTAGTCCATTAGCCTATTCCAATATTCTGTTACCGAAGAGCAGGAAAGAATAAATACAACACAGACAGAAAAACAGCCCTGTTGTGCTCATGGCCGTGTGTCAGCCTGTAAGCAAGAAAGCAACTTGTCTATTGGCTAAGCCAGGGGTGGAGAACCTGCAGTTTCAAGGCCACCTATGGCCCTCTAGGTTCTCAAGTGCAACCCTTTGACTGAATCTAAACTTCACAGAACAAATTCCTTTAATGAAAGAATTTGTTCTGTAAAACTTGGACTCGGTCAAAAGATCTCGAAGACTTCGAAGGCCACGTGTGGCCTCCAGACCACAGGTTCCCCACCTCTGGCACTAAGCTGTACCCAGAAGTGAATTTGCTGGGGGAAAATGTCACCACTTTAAGTATGAGCCCATTTGTCCCCAGGGGCTGGGCTCCAAGTTTCAGAGATGTTTGCACTTTGGTTACGTATCTTATAAAAATGACTATCATTTATAAAGTGCTTTAAGGTTTGCAAAGCACAATATAAATGTCATCTTTTTTTTTTTCCTTTTCAGTGAGGCAGGTGCTATTATTATCCCTATTTTACAGATAATTGGACTGAAGCAGATAGAGGTTGAGCGACTTGCCCAGGGCCACACAACTAATACTTATCTATGGCCAGATTTGAATTTAGGTCCTCCTGATTTCTAAATCCTGAGCTCTAACTGCCCAGTAAATCATTATCTTCTGCTTTTCTTCTAAATAAATAACCTTAATAAAAGCTGTTCAGTGTTAACTGGTTAATTGATATTGTGGAGAGATCAACTGGCCAAAATGATATTGGGGCAACAAGCACTGGTTAGATGATAGAGGAGTTAGTGACTAGTTGATTGATGTTTAGGGAGGGAGGAGATATGCACTAGATGGGGGCTCATGAGCAATAGCATTAGAAAGACACTTCTAGCCCCTCAGGAGCACCCCTAGAACCAGGTAAAGAGATGTAGTTAGATGTGTTTGGGGGACCTGACCTGCCAGTGTGAACAAGGATTGGTAGAATGAGTCCAGGGCTTGTACACTACAACTTACATATTTTTGCATTTCTCTTTGTCTCTTCTTCCTTGTAGAATGTAAACTCCTTGAGGGCTAGGATTATTTAAAAAAAAAAGTTTATCTTTTCATTCCCTCCCGGCTAAAACAGTGCCTGACACAAGAATAGGCATTTGACAAATGCCTATTGCAAGGAACTATATAACACAATGACAACAAAATAAAAATGAAATACATCCAAAATATATACAAAAATATAAATGCAAAGGAACTTGAACTTCAAGTAATGGAAAAACCAAATCTGCCTGTTTTTGTCATTTAGTCAGTCATTTTTCAGTCATGTCCTTGTGACCCCATTTGGGATTTTCTTGGCAAAGATGCTGGACTGGTTTGCCATTTCCTTCTCTAGCTCATTTTCCAGATGAGTAAACTGAGGCAAATAGGGTTAAGTAACTTGCCCAGGGTCATACAGCTAGTAAAAGAATCTGAGGCCTGATCTGAATTCAGGAAGATGAGTCTTTCTGACTCTAGACCCAGGGTTCTCTATTCACCATGCTGCCTAGCTGCCCTCTTCCCTTACAGCAAAGAGGTGGGGGACTACCTTGCCAGACAGTGCTTCTATACTGAATGTTTTTACTTAATTATCTTTATCAAGAGTAGATTCAGTGGTTCCTTCTGCTGGTAGGTGGGAAATGATTGCAAGGTAAGCACAACAGACATCAATAAAATACATTTTAAAAGAAAGAAAAATGAAACCAAAAATGTTGAACTAGTGACCTCAGCTCTGAGTACTCTTGCTCTCTGGAGCTCATCTGTGTTATATCACCTTCTTCCAACTGCCAGAAACAGCCTCTTCCTCTTCCTCTTTTGAAGTGTATCTCTTTTGGACAGCATGCTAAGGTTTCATTTCCTGTCTCCTCTTTCTTCTCTTGGTGGTAATTATGTCCAAAGGAAGAGGAGAGTTATTGCTGAAAAATATCTCTCCATCCCACCCTAAATACCTAAATACCTAAGAAGCTTTTGAGGGTTTTGGTACATCCTTAGGGAAGAGTGTGCAAAAGATACACCTCCCTGAGGACTAGCACCTCTGGTATGAAGGCTTGCCAAGCCCTTTTCAGGGTTGCCCATCCACCTTTAGTGTCCATCTGTCACCCAACTCTCACTCCTGGCTCCAAGAAGCTGTAACATGCACAGCGGCCACACCCTGGTAAAATTGTCTTGGCAGCTGAGTTAAACCAGGTAATTGACAGTTCTCAAACCCATCAGTGAGTCAGGGGGATCTTTACCCCAAGCATGTGAAGACTTTCCCTAGTTGGATGGGTGGATGAGAAAAAATTGTTCCAATGGAAACAAAGGGGGTTGAAGCAGACACTGTGGAATGCTTAGAGCTTGGTCAGGCATTGAAGACCCCAGGATCATCCTGACTTTTGTCTTGCCACTAAACTTCAATGACTCTGTAAGAGAGAGTGAGGCTGCCAACTTTGTGCAACTCTGCCTCACTTAAATCCAATTCATGAGCAAGTCAAGACACCACCCTGTGAGGTCATTGGTTCTCTTTGAAAACAGAGGACAAACAACAACAAAAGATGCAAGGACCCAGCCCCAGCCCCAGACCTAGACCTCACTGGGACCAGAGGCAGCTTCCCAGAATACCAACTCTTCCTTTAGGGACCTCCAGAGTCTCTTGAGGAGCCCATCCAAGGGAATTGATTTCACTCTGAGCCCTAGGGACTTTCAAAATTACTCCTTAATTAATTACTCCTTAAGAAACTTTCAGAGGATTATGAATTTGAGGCTGGAAGAGACTTTGGAGGGCATCAAGTCCAATCCCTTCATTTTACAGATGGGGAAACTGAAGCCCAGAGAAGGGAAATGACTTGGCTTTTCCACTAGGTCAAATTGCTTTACATACTTCCTGATTATCTGAATTCCAAGAACCAAGCCTCCTGAATTTCCAGGGACACTGAGCTCTTTGGCTTCTTGGGTTCAGAACCATGAATGTCTCCAAATCTTAATTCATTGTCACCCTATTCTACCTCTTCTGTCTGACATCATCTATCAGTTTTCTTTCTAAGACTCTACTTTGATCTTTCATCTTCTCTACTGTCTCCACACACTGCAGGATCCAAGACTGAATTTTCTGGAGTTTTTCTTCTTCTACCCTTAATATTTTTTTTCTCAAACTTTTTTTTTTAATTATAAATTTGAAAAACAACAAACAAGCTTTTCTGCATACAAAAAAACCCAGAAAAACAAGATGGTATGTGAAACTGTGACTATTACATATAGATTGTTTCTTTTTTAAAAGTAAATATTAACGGTAGTAATAACTCTTTCCCCACTCATCTATGTCTCTCTCTTTTGCGTGTTTTAAATTTTTTTCATTAATTTTTTTTAGTATCACTCTACCCTACCACTTCCCCCTTCTTCCCCATATCCTTTCAGGATCATAGTTTTATAGTTATAGAAAAACTTAGAGGTCATTCATTTAACCCATTCAAATTATCAGGGAGGAAACAGAGTCACCAACAAGTTAAATGACTTGCCTAGGATGACATGATTAGTAGGTGTCTGAGGCAGGATTAGAACTCATGTCTTCCATACCAAAGCTTTATATGTTATCTACTAAACCCAGATATTCTTCCTCATGACAAATAAGTATAGTAAATCAGAAAAAAAGAATCCACATATTGGTGGTATCTAGAAACGTATGTCATAGTCTGTACCTCTGCCCTAACCCCTCTCTGTCAAGAGGTGGGCAGCAGGCTTCATCGCTGGTCTTTTGGAGTCAGGATTGGTCATTGCTTTGATCAGAATTGTTCAGTCTTTACAAAGTTGTTTTCCTTTACAATGTTGTAGTCATTGTGTCAATTGTTCTCCTGGTTCTGCTCACTTCATTCTGCATCAGGTCACACAAGTCTTCTTAGGTTTCACAGAGTATCTTTTTTTGGGGGGGGAGGGGGAGGAGACAGAAGAATCCAGACAAAGGACAACAGGTATTTAGAAGTACATATGAAACAAATCTGAGGGGTGGTTAGGTGGCACAGTGGATAGAGCTCTGGCCTTGGAGTCAGAAGGATCTGAGTTCAAATCCAGCCTCAAACACATGACACTTAGTAGCTGTGTGACCCTGAGCAAGTCACTTAACCCTGATTGTCTCGCCAAAAAAGCAAAAAAACCAAACAAACCCCAAAACAAACAAACAAACAAACCAAATCTGCTTAGCCCCGACTAGGTGGCCCTACATTTCATGACCTATGCTATACTAAGGTTCCTCCTACCCTAGTGGCCTTTTATTTCATCTATTCCCAATAGTTACCCCAGTATCCCCAATAAGGAGATCATCTTTTCAAAAGTCTCCTCTCATCTGTATTTCTCAGTCAAGCTCTTTGTCTCTCTGTTTGCCATAAGGAAGCTTCCTAAGGAAATGGCAAGGTAATTCATGCTCCCCTGTCATGACCAAATGATCACCTGCCTAGCAGGTAAATAGAATCATTTCTAATTCCTCAAGTTCAGAAGAATTTAGCTTGAGACACACCATCATCCTATCCCCTCCCACTTCCCTGTTACTGTACAGGGCAACACCACCCTCCCATTCCTTCAAGCTTGAAACCTAGGAGTCACCCTGGACTCCTCACTATTTCTTACCCCCCATATCCAAGCTGTTGCCAAGGCCTGTAGATTTTTCCCCTTTGCAACATCTTGTGAATATGGTTCATTTTCTCCTCTGACATGGCCACCACCATGGTGCAGACCCTCATTCCCTATTGCAATAGCCTGCTGTGGGGTCTGCCTGCCTCAAGTCTTTCCCCAGTAATCCATCCTCCTTTCAGCGACCAAAGTAATTTTTCTAAAGCACAGGTCTAAAGTCATCACCTACTCAAAAAGCTCCAGGAGTTCCCTATCGCCTTCAGGATCAAATACAAAAGGTTCTGTTTGGTCTTCAAAGCCCTTTATTAGCTTGCCCCCTCCTGCCTTTCCAGTCTTCTTGCACCTTACTCCCAACCACTTACTCCAGTGACCCTGGCTCCTGGCTGTACCTCAAAGGAGAGACACTATCTCTTGGCTCCATGCCTTTTTTTTTGGCAGTCCCCCATGCCTGGTATGGTCTCCCTCCTCTGGTCTGACCTTTCTGACTTCCTTTGAGTTCCAGCTAAATCTTACCTTCTATAATAAACCTTCCTTAACCTCTTAATTCCAGTGCTTTCCATCTCATCCCATATATAGCTTGCTATTTGTTTGTATGTTGTCTTTTCCATTAGACTGTAAGCTCCTTGAGGGCAGGGATCATCTTTTACTCGTTTTTGCATTCCCAGCACTTAGCACAGTACCTGGCACATAGCAGGTGCTTAATAAATGCTGATTGATCGATCATCTCCCAAAGTTGATAAAATACATCCTCCATTGCATCACAGAAATGCTAAGTTTAAGCGACAGCTTTGAACAATTTTCAGTTATCCTTTTTCTGGTTCACACTCAGGGTCCTTGGCTTTTTGGCTAACCAATGAGGTCTTAAGACTGGAAAATGAGAGACCTGGGGTGTAGTCTTGGAACTACTACCAACTAGCTGGTGATCTTAGCTACTTGGGTCTCAATTTCCTCATCTGTAAAATGAGGGGGTTCAACCAGATGACCTCTAAGGCTCTTTTCAGCTCTAAATCAATGGTTCCATGATCTCTATCATCATTTCTTGTGCTAACCTCCAATGGATACCATAAGTTCACACAGTAATCCTCCATAAACTTTCTTTTCTGAAACCAGTTACCTTTAGATAGTCATTGCAAGAGACATGTAGAACTTCTCCCGGGAAGGTGCTATTTCTCAGCTCCTGGGAATGGAGCTATTCCACTCCTTAAAGTGCTCAACAAATGCCTGGCACATGGTAGGTGCTTAATAAATAAATGCTTGTTGATTTGACTTGACATGACTTAAAGCTGATAGGAGCATAGACTTTAGGGCTGAGAGAGATCATGGAGTCCAACCCTGTCATATTTGTAGATAAGGAAAATGATGCCCAGATTGGTGATGTGATTTGCAGAAGACGACAGTTTTCCCTGAAGAATACACAAGCTGCCCTAGTTGCCCTCCCTTCACCCAGCTCTTCTTGTCCCCACAGTCACACTGCAGATAATGATCAGGGGATATATGTTAGGACAGGCATCATCAGTGAATGACTGCATTCAGAGGATGAAAGATGGGTAGAACGTAATCTTCAGCTTGGTTCTGATCCTATGCTCTGCTAGCAAACTAATGACATTGTAATAAGTAGTTTTTAGTATTTGTGATTAAAACCACAGCGTACTTTACAGAATAATGCAGGTATGTTGAGGTCAGGGACTGTCATTTTATCTCTGTTTCACTTAGGACAATGCACAAATGTCCTTCAATTCCTTACCATGGTGTGGAGGTAACCCTAGGTGAAATTGGGTGACTACTTACTGAATCTCAGGCACTCATGATTCATAGATGGAGTACCATTAGAGAGGCATCATAGATCCTTGAAATATGGAAGTATAACAACAGGGCAGGTACATGGCTGTTATTTAACAAAAGCTCGCTGAAATTAACAACCCTATGAAAAAGTTCCAAATTACTAGTAGTAAGAGAAGTCCAAACCAAAACAACCCCGAGGCTTCACTTCACACCCAACGAATAGACCAAGGGGACAAAAGATAGGAATAATCTCTGTTGGTGAGGCTGTGGAAAGGCAGACACACCTATACATAGTTGGTGGGGCTGTGAATTGGTCTAGAAAGCAATTGGAAATTTCAACTGAGATTAACCCATTACTAGGTATGTACCCTGTGGAGGTTAATGATAAAAGAAAGGTCCCATATATGCAAATATAGCAATAGTAACTTTTTTTTTATTGTGGCAAAGAGCTTGAAATCAAGTAGATGCCCATTGATTTGGGAAATGGCTAAACAAATTATGGTACACGCATGTAATAGAATATTGCTGAGTGTTAAGAAATGATGAATATAGGGGATACATTGGAAAACATGTAAACTGATATAGAGTGATATAAACAGCACCATGAAAACAATATACACGATGATGCCAACAATGTAAAGGGAAAGAGCAAAACAACAAAATGGAAAACTGCGTGCTGTATAATTATGATAGTCAAACTTGGCTCAAAGAAATGATGAGGGAGCGAATCTACCTCTCCCCGCTTTTTTTCCTCACAGAGATAGAGGATTGTGGGACATCATACATGCCTTCAGATTTCGTTGATTTGTTGCTTAGTTTTCTTGAATCACTCTTTCTTTTTCTTTCATTTTTTTTTTATTCTTTGTCATAAGGGATGACTCTGAGTTAGCAAAGGGAGATGAATGTATTCAGAAATGAAGGTGATGTGCAAACAAAAGATATCAATAACTTTTTAAACTTTTTTAAAAACTCCTGCTCAATGAGCACATTAATGAATCAGAGAAAAAGACAGATTGAATTTAATTCAATTCATCAAAATTTCAATACCTACTATGTGCAAGGCACTATTCTGGGTGCTGAGGATACAAAACGAACAAACAAACAAATAAAAGAAACAGTTCCTGATCTCAAGCAGTTTACCTTCTACTGATTGGATGGGATCTATTCGCAGGTAACTAAGTATAGTCTCAAGAAGCACGGAGCTCTAACAAGGGAGGCTGAGTAGCCAGGGGGTCCAGGGGATAGAATGACAGACCCCAGAAGACCTGAGTTTAAATCTTGCCTCAAACACCAGCTATGTGATACTGGGAAAGTTACTTAACCTCTCAGCCTCAGTTTTCTCATCTGTGCAATGAGACTACCTCACAGAGGTATTCATGTACCTCACACAATTATTAGGGTTAAATGAAATAACACATAATGTACTTTGTGAATTTTAAAGGATTATGTAAATGTTAACTATAATAATCATAATGATTGTTATTATTATCACCAGAAAATGCCTCCGGAAGGAGGTGGTGCTTGGTCTGTGCTTAGAAAGGAAAATGGAATTTTAGGAGGTGGAAGTGGGGGAGACTCCTGGAAATTCAGACATGCAAAGTATAAAAGAAATGTATTCCATGAATTCTAACAGTATTGCCAAGCTTTTAAAAGGACCAACAACACCCCCCCCCCCGCCTTAATGAATAGATGACTTATTATGTAAGTCTCTTTTTTTTTTTGTTCCTGTATCTCCAGTGCCTGGAAAGGTCCCTGGCACACAGTAGGCATTTAATAAATGCTTGTTGAAGGAATTAACGAATGAATGTTTGCACACCAATTCTTCCTACCAGAAGAGAGAAAGCCTTTTTGCAGACGTTAAACATTCCTTGTACAATCTTGGTCACACCATTAATTTGTTTAGCAAATTCCTTCTTAGATTGTCCCCAAGAAGAGGTGGGGCAAGGCAGACTGTGGCAGGGTGGGAGCCAGGATAATAATTTCTGCAGGCTCCCCTGTACCTGGAGGCTACCATTGGGTTTTAATTAAACCCGGTTTACTCCACTTCGATGACTTTATTGGCCTTCAGAGGTTTCAGGACTGCTCTTGCTGGCCCTCTGCCAGGGAGAAAACTTTGCAGAGGAAAATAAAACCTTGTATTTATTTCTCAAACTTGGGGAGGGAGGGTGAGAGGAGGCAACAGTAAGGAGAAGAATAAAAGGTGGGAAAATGCTCCAGGAGATAGGCCATGACAAATTCTGAGATCTTTATTTGACTCTAGCCATTTGGCCCGATGCCAGGGAACTTAGATACCAGACTGAGATGCTGACCCTAAAGACTTTTTCTGGACTCTACAGGGTTTCACTTTTCAGTGACTCAGGGGGAAATTCAGCTTTATCTGAGATACCAGACAGACTGCTGAGGGATCTGGGTCCTTAACCCAGAAGAAGCCTTATGCTGGGGTGGGGGGGAGGAAGAAATGGAGAGGGAAAGGGGAAACAAGGAGGGATTATTCTCGCAGAAAATAATGGCTTCCTAAGCGTGCCATTTTACCGCTTGGAGATGTCATGTGAGAATTGCTTTCCCCAGTCTCCAAAGGTTTTCCCCACCAGCCAGTCACCAGAGCCGGAAATTTCCAGCCTTAGCTAAACGTTTGTTTCCCCAGGAGGCCCCAATAAAAATGTAAATATCTCTCTCCAGTGGGTAACACATTAACCTATGAATCCCTTTGGAGACAGTAAATCTGCAGAGACTAGGCCCCTGAGGGAATGATACTACAGGACTGGTAAGTCTGGTAGAGGAGGAGGGGAAATTTTGGGAGTCTGAGAGGCTTCCTCAGGAAAAGCGGCATTTTAGGCAGTTCTGAGGATCCTAGAATTGTAGATTTGAAGTTGCAACGGACCTTGGCAGTCATCTAGGTTAAAGTCAGGAAAATCCAAGTTGGAATCTTTCCAGAGATACTTGCTGTAAGACCCTGGATAAGTCACTTAACCACTGCTTCCACTTCTTCACCGGGCTGTGAGAATCAAATGAGAGAATGTATACAAAGCCCTTGGCAAATCTTCAAGTGCTACAGAAATGTTACCTATTATTCTTTAGCCCTGGGGTCCTCGGCGCTGCTTATCCAGGGCGAAAAAAGTCAATCTGTTGTTTTCACTAACTTCTCATTGAAATTGAGCACTTCTTTCAGTTACTTAAAAACTATTTGGAAAAGAGGTTCACGGGCTTCACCAGCTCCCAAAGGGGTCCAGGACACACAAGAAGATGAAGAGCTCCTTTCGAGTGTAACTTCCTCTTTTTTCGGAGGCCCAGAGAGGTCGTAGGGTCAAAGATTTCGAACCGAAAAGGACCCAGTCGCTCACTTCACAAATGAGAACGTGTGTACTTTGTACGTAGTTGCTGGGTTGTTTTCTCCTCATTAGACTGTAAGGTTCTAGAGAGTTGGGTGGGGCTGGGGGGTGGTTTTTGCCTTTCTATGTATCCCCAGCACGGTACCCGGCACACTGTGGGAGCTTAATAAATGTTTATTGTTTTTTGCCTTTGTGTTTTCAGCGTTTAGTACAGTGCCTGCCGCATTGCGCTTCATACATGCTTGTGGACTGAATGAGGCCCACAGAGAAGGGGAACATTATTTGCCGAGGGGTATGGCCTGGGTGTTAGACTTTGAGGTAGGCAGGAAAGAACGCAAGTAAGGGCTTTGGGAGAGCCGAGAGCTACCGCCCTTAACCAAGTAATCTCTCCGGAAGGTCCCAAGCGCAGCATTGAGCTGGCCACTTGCTCCCTTCACACCTTTGGCTCACTGAGGCCCGAGCACTGTGAGTGAGTGAGAGAGTGAGTGAGTGAGTGAGTGAGTGAGTCAGTGAGTGGGTGAAACCACAGGCTTTGGCAGCCCCCAGGTTCCCAGGATGGTGTCCTGGGGACTTCCCCCTCTCCGCCGGGCCCTTTCTCCCACCTCCACCCGCCTTGATTGGACCAGCGTCCTTCCTTTGGCTCTCTAGTGCTCTGTCCAGGCTACAGGCAGCGCTTCCTTCTGCTCCCCTCCAGCTCGCAGCCCCAAGGAGGGAAGGATGGGGATGGGTGGGGGAGGGTCTGCAGCTCCTCCCCCACCTCTCCCGAGCCCCGGGATCACCTTTCGAAAGCTGCTAAGCCTCAGGTTCTCGGCGGGGCTTCGGAAAAGCCCGGAGCTGGAGCCGGAGCCGGAGCCGGAGCCGGAGTCCGTATCCCTGGCCCGACTCCACCCGCCTCCACGCCCGTCCCCGCCCCAGCCCTGGCTAGAGAACGGGCCATTGTTCCCCAGGCCTCCCGCGGCTTTCATCTCCCGAGCAGCTGGTCCGCCGGGTTTGAGGCTTGGGCTCCTGGGGCACCAAGAGAGCCAGTGGCCCGGGATCGGCTCTTCCCGGCCGGGCCGGGCTGGATGAGCAGAGCTGGGCTGGGCCATTACAGCGTCGGCCCTCGGGACTCCTGGCCGGGATGTGAAGGGGGCGGGCTGCTGGGAGAGTTAACCCTTTCCTTAGCCTCCACTGGGGTAATCTGTCTAGTCAAAGGGGTGAATCAGACAGTCACGCATGAAGCGCTTACTGTGTGCTAAGTGCCAGGGACCCAAAGAAAAACAAAACCCGCAGTCCTTGTCTTCAAGGAACGTCCATTCGAAATGGGGAGTGTGTGTGTGTGTGTGTGGGGGGGGTGTCTAACACTGTCTAACATTCAAACACCTATGTACTGCATGCTGGCTAAGTGGGAAATATACTAAGGGAGATCGGGAAAGGCCTCTTGCGGAAGGTGGGACTTCAGGTGAGAGACAGACGTAAGGAGGGAGAGTATCCCAGGCATGGAAGACAGCCAGGGAAAAGCTTGGTGTGGGGTGGGGGGAGAGGAGCACGAGGAAAGGAGTGGGGTTTTCGTTGTTGTTGTTGTTTTGTTTTTAGGAGGAACCTCAAGAAGGCCAGTTCCTGGGTTTAAAAGTAAATGGAAGGAGATTTGGGACCTGGGACTCAGAAGAAGTCTGGATTCTAATCTAGACGTCACCACGTGGACAATCCACCGTCGTAAATTCTCGGTGCCTCACTTTCCTCATCTGTAAAACTGCATCGGGAATAGCTGGTCTTTTGTCTCTGGCGCTTACTAGCTGTAGGACCACGGACAAGTCACTGAACCACTCATCTTCACTGTCTCTTTTGATAAAATGGGTATAATAATTGCACGTTTGTCTGATGGGCTTGTGAGGAAACATTTTGCAAACTTTGCGGTGAAATATGTTACCTAGGAAATAATCCTGGCTTTGAAATCCAAGGACCTGGGTTCAAATCCTATCTTTGGTGGTAACACTTCTACTCCATTAAACACATTTCAATTCCTTTGGAGTTTTTTGGTGTTGTAGCACCCCTCTGAAAAGGTATTTCTTGTCTGAATGGCACATATGCTAAAGGCATATTTAGTTCCACACTTTTGTGGCAGGTCACCTCTTGTAAAATACACATGAAGGCAATGCATGACCTGTGGCAAAAGGAGAATTTGGAGTTCAGCCTCCCAACATAAAGAAGCACCTTGTAACAGGAGTCAATAAAACCAACTCAAGGCAAATGAGGAAGTAGGCAGACTTTGTATTCATTCTTCCTCCTTTCTCCTCAGTGCTGGGGCCCTTCTCTCTTCCTGGTCTGGTGTCCCCATGACCTGGATGCCCAGGGCCTTTGACATCCATGCTCAGGCCACCCTCTGTCCTCCCTCCCTGAAATCAACCAACCCACCAATCAACAAGCATTTAGAAAGCATTGGATGGATCCAAAAGCTCATTGATTATTCTGTGTCAGGCACAGGGCTAAGCACTGGGGAAGCAAAGAAAAAGCAAAAACAGTACCTGCCTTCTAGGGGCTTACCTTTGCAGTGTCTCAGCAGTTCAAGATCAGACTTTCTAGGCTTACCAAGGTAGGTGGTGCTCCGTGTTGTAGACTTCAGTCGATGTAGACACCTAGCTCATTAGCTTCTGCCCTTCCACCAAATGCCACTGAATTCTAAGAGTTAAGAAGGAGGCCATTTGGAAGCTTTGCTCAGCTGCCACCTTCTTTCACCAAATCAGGATTCTGAGGACCTCAGCCTTCTAGATTTATAACTCTAGAATGGGAAGGGGCCACAGGGGCCATCTGGCCTGATCCTCTCCTTCCACTGATGAGGAAATAAAGTTTAAATGACATTCCAAGGTCACACAAATAGTAAGCCCTAGAGACAGTCTTTTCTAAGAACCTGGGTTCAAGCCCCCTGACCTCCTTGGGCCTCAATTTCCTCATCTGAAAAATGATGGGCTTTGACTAGGTGACTTCTAAGCCCCCTTCCAGTTCTAAATCTACAATTCTATGTAGGTAGACATGTCAGTGTGTTTGAATGGATGGAGAGGGGCGGCTGTGTGTTGGGGGCATGAGATGACTAGGGGTGTCTGAATGACTTTTAATGACTCAAGGACAGTCTGTAGGTGGCTATCTAGCTAAAGAGAGACATTGTGCAAAAATGTATGATGATTCTGGCAGAATATTCTGATGGTGCAAGTGTTGAAGAAGTAGAGTGCTATCTAAGTGATATATTAGCAATCACCAGAAAAGATCTCCCTTCTCCTTGGCTTGAAACATGTCTATTCCTTTGGGGATAAATAAGAAGAATGGATATTGTCTCCAGAAGGCCACTTTTAAATATATGTGTGTATAATGAATGTGTTAAGCATAAATGTGTATATATATATATATATATATCTGCATATATATGAACATATCTATACTACATGTTGAATTATCATAAGATCAGAGATTGGCAGCTGGAATAAATCTTAATCCAACTTCTTCATTTTACAGATCAGGAAACTGAGACCAAAAGAGGTCAAGCAACTTGCCCAACATCAGTCAGGTGGCAAATGATAAGAGTTAGAATTTGAACTCAGGTCTTCTGACTCTGAATTCAGTGTTCTTTTCATTTAACCCAGTGTTCTTAGAGAGGCAGATGTGTAGGAACATGGGACTTGTTCTTAAATTCTTTCACATAAGCATCAGGTTCCAAAGTGTGAGGGGAACAAAAATTATAAAAAAGCTGTGAGTGCGCTCCAGCTAGCCTCCCAGGCCCGAGCTCTGTGTTTTGCTTCTGAGTTAGCCCCTCCTCCCTCTGTGCTGTGTTCTCTGGCTTACTCAGCTGGGCAGTGGTTTTCCGTTGCAGCGCCTGCCCTCCGGTCCAGCTCCTCTGATTCAGTTGGTGGGTTTAACATCCTTGAATTTCTCCCTCGAGATCAGTCCTCTATTCACGTCTTTGGCCCGCAGCTCCTAGGCGGTGATGAAAAGTGTCTGAGCAGAGCTGCCCGGGCAGACAGGCCATGCTTCCCAGAGGCTTGTCGTCTTGCCTGGGTCTTTTGATAGCTTGGTTCCTGGGCCTCTGAGAGCACTCGGGCCCTCTGGGATCAGTGCTGAAAGAGACAGCTTTGGGAGGCTGGAGGCAGAGAATGGGGCATGTCTTGTTCTCATCAATTACCTCGAGACTGACTTGCATTGCCTGGACTAAGTCAATTTATGACTTAGTTCCAAAGAAGGAACTTTTCTAAGCAAGCTGATCATAGAAAGACTCAGACCTCCTTCCAGTTTTAATTGGGGTTATATCTACATAACCCATCCTCCACCATCCTAAGGCTTGGGATTTACATACACCAGGTTAAGCTTGAGGGCATCTCCAAAATTATGTCGCTTTGATTGATTCTCTCCCCTTTCCCAGATATTCCTCTGGGAACCTCAGAATAGAGTTCATGGCTAGGTCTCCAAAGATGTGGGTAAAAGGGCCCCAGCTGCCACAGAAGCATCCAAGGTAAAATAATTTTCATCATTATGATCCTTGTCAAACATTTACTAAGTGCCTACTATATACCATGGGATGTGCTAAGTGCCTAGGTTACAAAGAAAGGCAAAATCACAGACCCTACCCTCAGGGAGCTCACTTTCTACTTGGGGAGACGACTTGCAAACAACTTTGTACATACAAGATACGTACAGTGGAAGGGGGAGGTAATTTCAGAGGGAAGACATGAGGGAACCTGGAAAGGCCTCCTGCCGGCCAGTTAGGGATTTGAGGTGTGTCTTGGAGGAAGCCAGAGAAGGAAGGAGGCTAGAGGGGAGGACGGTGAGCATTCCAGGAAGCAGCTACAGCATTAACTTTTATTTTCACCCTCTAAGTCACGCTAAAATGCAAAACAGCATAGAATACGCATAAGTAGTAAAACTCTCATCCTGTTTCCAGTGAGTCTCACTTTCAACTCAGGGACCTATAGAAGCCTCTGTCTTTACAGTATTATACTGGGGGCTCAGACTCCTTCCAGAAGGAAAGTGATTTTAGGATTGCTAGAGATGAAACTCCTGATAGTCTGGTGACTTCACCCCAGGGACCTAGACAGACCTCCGTGGTGATCATACTGCCCTACAGTCTTGGTCTCTCCTTAGAAGAGAAAGAACGAGGATGCTAGAAAGGCATTCATTCCCCCTTTTACATTGGACCTGAACCGTCTGAATCATTCACTGTAGTAGCAGAACCAAAGTTTAGATTTGGGTTCCACTGACTGGGGACGTAGTCCCTTGCTCCAGTTCTGAAGCTACACATTCTTCATGAAGAGGGTGGTACTTGTTCAAGGAGTCCCCCTTCTTACTCTAGAAGCTGGTTCCAGAATTCTCCACAACTCAGCATTGTCCAGGAATTTCCTTCTCCTCCATCAAGAGGTTGAGTGTAACCCTATCCAGTTCAGTGCATTGTCTGGGAATTTCCTTCTTCTCCATCCAAGAGGTTAGGTTTACTCTGTCCAGTTCACTCCAATCCAAGAAACATTAGGCTTCATTCACTCCAGAGGCCACATGGTCTACACGGTGCCATTGATTTTCCCCTCCTGAGCCCAACGGATGAGATCCTAGGAAACTGCAATACATCTCTGCCCCTGCCTCTCCAGGAAAGATCCTATGCACATGGACCCTCTCTCTCCCATTTGCTTTTAACTCTGCTGTGTTTCTCTCTGACTCTTATCTCTCCCCTTTGTCCTCCTCTATCTCTAAGTATCTCTGTCTCTTCTTTCACTGTCTCTTTTTCTATGTCTTTGTCTCCTCTCTCTGTCTCTTCTCTCTCTTCCTGTTACTGTCTCTCTTTTTCTCTCTATTTGTCTTTGTTTCTGATTCTATTTCCCTCTCTATCTCTGATTCTCTGTCTCTATCTTTGCTGGTCCATTTTATTGGTCATATAAAAAAGGGAGCTTCCGATAGAGATCAAAAATTTCCAAGATAAAATTAATGCTTCAGACTTTATTCAAAGATACTTATTGCTTTGGATTCACCACCAGACTCAGGGGGCAGGAAGACGGTGGCCTCAAGAACTTGCCACTCAGGAAGAGTCCCTTGATGTGGGAGGTGCTGAATATGCTGCTTGAGGTCAGGTGGTAATTTAGTAGCAATTCCCCGGGGGCAAAATATCCCATCTACCATATCCTGTGGTAGTGTGTCTTTGGGACTGGAATGAGGATGGGATGGAGTCCAGTATTCTTAATTGTCGCTTCTTTGGTTATGGAAAATGATTGACTTTCACTGCAAATTTCAGCACTTTTCCCATTCAATGTTAACAAATAGGTTGAAGTTACATGGGGATGTGGGGTGGGAGAGGGAGGAAAACTTGAAATAGTCCAAGGGTATGTCCAAACTCTCTATAAACAGATGAAAAGTTCCTAAAATTGGCTTCCCTCCGCAAATCAAATCAAGTTGATTAGGATGAGAGAGAGAGAGAGAGAGAGAATATGAGAGCTGAGTAGTGAACAGGTGACATTCTTCTCTCCTACCACCCTACTCCCTGGCGGTGTATAAACCATGCCACTTATGCTCTGACCTTCTCCTCCTCCTCTCACCAGAACTCAGACCTTTGTCCTGGGGATCCTGGGCTCTGATTGGTGAGCTCACACCTTATCTTGTCTGGTCCTGGACCTACCATCCAACTTCTTGGCCATCTTTATGCCATTCTACCAGGTTCTTGCCCTCTCCCTCACATCTGATTTCATCTGGAATTCCAATTCCAACTTTCCAATATCAACTCCTCTATATATGTTATCTCTTTCCATTAGAATGTAAGCTTCTTGAGGGCAGGGACTTTTTTTTTTGCTTGTAATTGTATTCCCAGCACATAGCACAGTGCCTGGCACATAGTAAGTGCTTAATAATAAGAACTTCATTTTCTATTGTTGCCTCTGATTGGTTTCAACTCCACAGAACACCATGTTTTCCCCCCAGGGTGAGCTGGTCACCTGAAATCTCACCACCCTGAAGATTGAATCAATTTTTGGTACTCAATTCCTTAGCTCCCTCAGTTGCCCCTGGTGACCCCCCCACCACTTTTCAGCTTCCTTCTGTGTATTTTCTCCCCCCCCCCATAAGATTGTAAGCCCCTTAAGGACAGAGACTGTGTTTTTATTATTTTTTATTTTTTATCCCTAGCACTTAGCATAGTGACTGGCACATAGTAAGCACCTAATAAATGTTTATTGAATTGAATTGAAATCGAATTAGTAAATGCTTTTCATTCATTCATAATTTCCTCCCTAAATCTTATCTTTTCTAGGCGAAACATCCCCAGGTCCTTTAACCAATGCTCAGAGTGGTGTGGTTTTCAGTTCCCTCCTCATCTGCTTACTCTCCTTCTCCTCCACTTCTAGCTTATTTATGGTTTTTCTAAAATGGGGCCCCCAGAAATGAAGAGAATACTTAAGATGCAGTCTCATCTGGGCACTCTGGGACTATGTATGACCTTCTTGTTCCAGACATGTTTTTGTCACTGCAGCCTAGGGTTACGTCACTTTCCTTAGTTGCCTTTCCCACTGCTGATGTACTCATTTTGAATTTCCATCGCTCTAACAGTCCCAGAGCTTTCTCACATGAACTGTTAGCTTGTCATGCTTTATCCATGTTGTACTTGTGAAATTGGTTTTTTTTGGACCCCAATGCAAGATTTTACATTAATCTCTATTTCATTTCACTTTATTAGATTCGACCAGAGGTTTGCTGGAGCCAATTATTACCATCTCTTGAGAAACTGTTATTAAATTTTTAGTGTGAGCATTTAGATCTCAGAAATTGTCAAACACTAGAAAATCAGGGCTTGATTCTTATCTAGGAACAAATATAAAATGCTGATTGGCATTCAAATGCCTACATAGTAGGCAATTAATAAATGTTTACTGAAAGACCTTAAATGTGATGGACCCTATCAATGCATTGCCACTGGAATGCCTGTAAAACCCTACATGGATTCCTGGAACCCTGGATCCCTAGGTCATTGTGTCTTGAACTTCCAAGCTGCATCAGAGACGCCTTTCCCTGCTCCCAGAACAGAAAAGAATGATAAAAAGACCAATGACTCAGGCTTGTTTCTGGGGGTCAGGGGAGACAGAAGGAGGCTTTAGTGTCCTTCCTCGTTATCACCTGTGTCACCTGTGAGTGAAGAAGTCACTTTCATTCTCAGATGTCAATGCTACAAAAAGTCACTTCCCCTGTTGAGTCAGGCCATTCTAAATACAAGACCATTCTGGATACTCAGTCAATGGAAAGAGGCTGTTCCTGAACCATGTGGTTGGTGTGCCAACACAGAATGTCCACATGTCCTCCAGTTTTCTAGTCTCTCAAAGCAGCCGCCTAATGTCTTCCATGTGGACGAGGCCATCTTAGGTGCCCTAAGCATGGGCCAAACCCCCATTCCATATATACTATTGTGTTTCATTCTTATCTCCATTGGAAAGATGGGGAAACTGAAGTGAAGTGCTTAATCCAAGGTCACACTATTACCTGCTTACTGGACAGTAGAGCAAAAACCTACTCCCATAATCTCCCTTGATAGAGGGCTCAAAATCCCAGGCATCTCTTCATTTGCCACCAGCTTCTCTGCTTGGTTTAGACTCCACCAATATCTTTATCATGTACTCAGGCAGGTAATCTCTGGCACTCTCCCTCTTTTCAACTTCCTTTTAGTGTATTGTCTTCTATGCTTAGATTGTAAACTCCTTGAGGGCAGGGGACTTGCTTTTGTTTTCTTGTTTCTATCCCCAGCTCTTAGCAGCACTTAGCATGTAGTAATAATTACTAATATTAGTAGTTGGTAAAAGTAATAAATATAATATATATAATAAATATAGTAGTAATAAAAATAATAAAAGCTTTAATAAGAAATCTCCTATGGGATATTTGGTAGGTTTGCTCTCTTACCCCATATTTATGTCTCTCTATGTTTTTTATAAACTGTTCTCTTAACTCTGCACCCACTCCAGAGAAGATTTCTGGCCAAGTCTTCTGGCTATATGTCCTTCTGTTTTTGATAAGATTTTCCCTTTGCCCTAAGGAGAGCTTATCTCTAGGATCCCTGGGGGCAGAGTATCTGGCTCAGTACACTGTGTGTCAACCCCCTCTGGATGGGGTGATGCTGGGACATGATAGGAGGCACTGCTAAGGAAGGCTGGGCAGATGGGATATTTTTTGGACACTTTGGAGAAAACAGGTAATTTTGCAGATTTCCTTTTTCAAGAGCAAGGATGGGTTCCTCATCTGTAAAATGAAGGTTTTTGGACTCGGTGACTTTAAAGTTCCCTTTCAAGTTCTAGGATCTGAGGAGGACTGGAAGGTTGCCATTCATAATGTTGGGACTTAACATGTTCAAGTCTCTGGGGAAATGAAGTGTCAGTTACAGGGACAAATGAAATTTCCCCATCAGTGATAGAACTTTAAAATCTCACCCCTTCATGGAACATTTCCACAAATATTCTTGATGCACTCTGTCCAGTCAGTCACCATCCTGTAGCTTGAAGATTCCCCATAACCTCTGTGGAGTGATAGGAACTTTGTGTTAGGACACTGAACTTTAGAGGAGCTGACAACATTTCTACTCCTTAGGCAAATAGGACACAACCACTGAGTTTGCGCGAATGATTCATTAAACTAGAGCATCAGCAGCTTTACCCACCCAAGAGAAGCACCTCCCCATGTTTCTGTATGGGAGCTCACACGTGGGGAGATTCCTTTCATCTTCTGATTCTCCGCCTTGTCTAGGTTGTTGCTCATGCCTGGGACCTTCTCAGTTCCATATCGTTGTTGTTGTTGTCCTTTGTTCTTGAAAGGACCAGTGACATCACTGGGTGTTGTCTTGACTCCTGTGTGTGAATAGGATTTCAATGAGGCAGAGCTGCACAAAGTCTGTCAGTCTCACTCTCTCTTCCAGTCATTGACGTCCAGTGGCAAGACAAAAGTCAGCATGACTGGTAATGGCCCGGGGTGCAGTGGATGACCTTGGAGTCTTCAATATCTGAGCAAGCTCTAGGTGCTCCACAGAGCCTGCTTCAGCTCCTTTCACTGCCGTTGGGACAAATTGTTCTCATCTGCCTATTCCACTGGAGGAAGTCTTTCCATGCTTGGGGTAGACACCCTTCTAACTCACCAATAGGTTTGTAGCCTGTTGGTTACCCTTAACCTGGTTTAGCCTCCTGCCCAGATGGTTTACCTGGGTGTAGGCAATGTGCATGCTTCAGTTTCTTGGAGCCACAGGTGAGAGTTGAGCGCCAGATGGACACCAAAGGTGGATGAGCAGCCCTGAAAACAGCTCAGCAAGCCCTCATACCAGAGGTGCTAGTCCTCCTTGAACACCCATATACTTTCACCTTATTGCTTCCTTCAAAGCACAGCTCAGGGGCCATTTCCTATAGGAGACCTTTCTTGATCTCACCAGCTATTAACACCCTCCATGACCCTCTCTCCCAAATTACTTTGTGTTTACTCTTTATGTGTGGCACAGGTAGACTGGAACTACTCTTTCAATTCCCACTGTCTCTAATGAGGTCAGTCCTCAGAGTGTGGCTCCTAAGTCAAATCTCCATGCTCAAGGGGTCATCCAAGGGGTTGGGAGATGTTTGTTTAATGGTTTTCTTCAATTCCTAGCTAAAATCCCACCTCCCACAAGAAGCCTTTCCCAATCCACCTTAAAGTTGAAGTCTTCCGTCCATGCACTGTCTCCAGTTTATCTTGTATGTGTCTTGCTTGTACACAGTTGTTTGCATGTTGTCCCACCCATTAGACTGTAAGCTCCTTGAAACAAGGGACTGTCTTTTGCCTTTCTTAGCACAGTGCCTGGTACATAGTAGGTACTTAATAAATGCTTGATGATTGATTTCTGGAACTCAGGAGGATTCCTTATTATGAGTAGCAATTGATGACAATTAGACAAACTTAGTTTTTTTTTTATTTAAAAGTATTTAATAAGGTGATGGAGTCAATATAGTTGGTATGAAAACTTCACCTCAAATTTTGTGACACACTTTTCCAAAATTACATACAGACCTGAGGGGAACATAAGCTCAAGCTTACTTTCTCATCAAGCATATGTGGTAAAGGATTCATTCACAGCTCCTGGGGGTCCTTTTGCCAGAGTCTGTAAAGATGTTCCCCTTAGATATAGCCCAGTTTCCCACCCCTTCCTTGGCCCTTTGTAGAGCCTTGAATCCCATCCAATTTATCCTTGGCTCCAAGTGCATGTGCCATTGCCAGCTATTCTGGGATGCTGGTGGGATGCTGCCCATGGGAAGGGGCTCGGTCCAAAATGCTTTGAACTCTTTGAAGTTCACAAGGTCCTTTTCCAGTGAAGGGAGGTGGAAAGGAGGGCGAGGCAACCTCCTACTCATTCCCTCCCCCTCCCTCTGCCCCCTGCCCCGGGAGCTCCTCCTCAGGGGTTTGGCTGGAATAGTCTCTTCTGGCTCACCTGGCTCACCTCTCACTGGAATCTCAGATTCCAACTGGCTTATGGGAACACCCAAGAGGGTGCAACCAAGTCTCATAATGAATCTGAACTGACTTCCTGGTGTACCTAGGGAGGTACCTAGTTCTTGCTCATACCTAGTGAACTATAGAGATGTGTTGATGCTTGGTAAATGTATCTGGACATAAGACCAATAACTTTAGATGGGATGGGGTGATTTGATTGATTTATTCAATTCATTTCCCCCCCCCCCCCCCCATATATTTTTTTTTGTTACTTGTCTGTGTACATGTTGTTTTCCCACAACTGAATGTAAGCCCCTCAAGGACAGATACTGGTTTTATTCTTGCATCTCCAGTGCCTTCCAGTATCTGGCACATAGTAGGCACTCAACAAATACTAGTAAATGAATCTGCCTCCCTGTCCCCCTTCTGCCCTGCACTTGTGCCCACATTCCAGGTGAAACAGTACCTAACCATATGCCCTAAAGTGATCTTCTCAGTTGTATCAGTCAGTCAGTAAACATTTATTAAGTGCCTACTATGTGCCAGGCACTGTGCTAAGTGCTAGGGATTCAAAGAAAGGCAAAAGAAGACAATCCCTGCTCTCAAGCTGCTTACAATTTAATGGGGGAGAGAACCCAAATACAATGATGTAAAAACAAAATATAGACAGGATAAAGTGGACCTAATTTCAGAGGGAAGGGGCCAGCAATGTGGGGGATAGGGAAAGGCTTCCTATTGAAGGTGGGATTTTAGCTGGGACCTGAAGGAAAACATGGAAGCTAGAGGGGGAGATGAGGAGGAAGAACATTCCTGGCATGGGAGGACAGGCAGTGAAAATGCTGGGAGGAGTTTGGAAAGTTAAATTTTTTGTTCAAGGCATAGCAAGGAGGCCAATGTCACTGAGGGAGGGCATGGGGAGGAACCAGAATCTATATAACTCCCGCTACATTCCAGGCACTGAGCCAAGCACTTTTTACATATATCCTGTTTGATCTTCACAACAACTTTAATTATCATCCCCATTTTACAGTTGAGGAAAGTGAGGCAGAGATTAAATGACTCAAGTAGGGTTGTTTGGTAAGTGTCTGAGGCTGGATCTGAGCTCAGCTCTTCCTGATTCCCCGACCAGTGTTCTATTCATTGTGCCACCAACTTCCTCTGGATGGCAGATTATGGCGGTGGTAGAATGTGCAAGCAGACTGAAAAGGTTATGAAAGGCTTTGAATGCCGACCAGAGGGTTTTATATCTGATCCTGGAGGTGATACAAGTATCTCAGGAACTCTTTCTGTGGGTGAATGGGGCAGTGTTCTGAGATCTTACCCCTAGGTATCTCTACCTTTATCCCTCAATCGTTTCAGCCTGGCCTAAGAACTTCTAATTGAAGCTTTGTTGACCAAAACATCCATCTGACTGCCTCTTGTTAAAGATTGCAAGCTTCTAGATACATGGTAAAATAGAAATAAAACCAGATTAAAAGGCTTTTGCCCTTGCAAAGTATTTTGTCCATAGAGTGTTGTGTCCTTAGTAGAGTAGGCTTGAGTCTCTTTGCTATGCCAGGTGAACTCTGAATCCTGTGCCAGATCTGCCTGTCCAGGACCCTCCTCCTTCTTGCCTTCTGCATCAGGTGCCTGGCTGATGGGCACCATAAACAGGTCTGCCTTGGGGACTAATGGCTCCCACAGAGACACATTGGCTGCAGTCTGAACAATCCAGACTGGCCGGAGTCAAGCTGGGTTGATGCTTATCTTCCCTAAGTGTTCCTCCTATGGCCTGGAGCTGCTTCCAGGGGAGCCAGGAAGAGTGAGTGGCTTCTATGAGCCCAAAGAGACCTTCCCCAGCATACTGCCTGATGGTGCCCCAGGGGAATCTCAGCTGTTGAATTACTGGTTTGGTCTAGGAATTTGGTAGCTGAAAGGAACCTGGGGAAAGATATTATCGTAGAGGGGAAAGCAGTGTACTTTTGTAAGAAAAGGTGGGGGATTGGGTGGGGAAGAAGGGACTTCTGAGGACCTGAAGTAAAATATGATAGGGCTTCAGTGTAAAACACCACCACCAGTTAATTTGAACACTAATAGCAATGTTCTCTGGGGATTTAAGGTTTGCAAAACACTTTATCTATGTCACCTCATTTGATATTCATAACCTTGTGAAGTAAGTAGAGCAGGTGTTATGTTTCTCAGTTGACCTGGGTTCAAACCCTACCTCCAACAATTACTAGCCGTGTGATCCTGGGTAGGGAGGTCTTGGCCGTCTCATCTTCCAAATGATGAGCTTGGCTTCGATGGACTTTGAGGTCCTTTCCACTCCTGGGAAGTGCTGTAAGAATTAAAATTGATGAGATGTCCAACACAATCCCACCCCTTCACTCATTACACCCTTGAAATCCCAGACCCCATCAATGACAATAACTACAACAACGGACGAGTGTAAGAAGGCTCTGAAGCTCTGGGACCCGCTTCTGGTCACTGTCAATAGGTGTTGGAACTGAGGTCTTTTGGACCCTAAGTCCCATCATGTAGGCCATATTTTCTGGATCAAAATTCTGGACCCGTGGTCTGATAAAGACTATTCCTTTAGCCAGATCTGTCAAAAGTTCGTTTTCTTCTCTTGGGATTGGGTCTGGCCTAGAAAATCCAGAAAGGAGGGTTACCATCTCTATGCAGTGCTGTCCATCCTTGGGGAGAGACAACAGCCCTGTAACCAAAGCCTCTTGGGGAGTTCAGTAACCAAGCCCCCTTGGTTCTGGGTCCAAGAAGGAATCCGCTCTCCCTGAATTCTGTCAGTGCATAATCACGTATCAGGGTTTCATTCGCAGCATGCTTCATTTCTCAGCCTGTGACAGGACCTCAATCTATGAGAAAGCATGGATCCTCTCTCCTGCTAAGCCCCAACCTATCATTTCCCTCTACCAGGAGAATTCTCCCCCTTAGGCCCTGGAAAGTGTGGCCAAGGAGCAGAAGGAATCTAAGCTGAGGAATCTTCTTTGTGTTAAGACTTAAAGGGAGAAAAGACAAGAGTTTACTTTGAAGGGACAAGGGACTCATCCTTCGAACAAATCACAGAACGGATGGAATCTTGGAATGATACTCTGAGTCTCAGAGGTCATGTAATTCAGCCTGTATCTGATGGAAACAGTGTTCTAACATCCCTTACAAGGGGTCACGGAGTCTTTGCTTGAATGTGTCTGTCTACTAAAGGCAAGCTTACTCCTCCCGGAGCAGCTCGTTGTAATACTGGACAGCTCTAATTGTTAATTAATCTATTATTATTGTAATTATTGCTAGTAATAGTTATGATAATAGTATGCTTATAACAGCATGTAATTACTACTAGTAATAATAATAATAATAATAATAATGAAAATAGCTGACATTAACATAGCGCTTTAGGTTGGCAAATCACTTTAAATACATTTTGGTCTTCACTATCACCCTTTGAGGTAGGTGCTATTATCACTTCCATTTTACAGAAGAGGGAAATGAGGCATGCCCATTTAAGTGACTTGCCCAGGGTTAAATAGCTAGTAAGTGTCTGAGCCAGGATACGAGCCCAGGTCTTCCTGATCCCAGGTCCAGCCACTCTATCTGATACGCCATTATGGTTGTGATGAAGCAAGGAAAGACCTCGAGAATGGGATGGTGTCTAGGGAAGGTAGGTCATGGTAGGGGTGCTTCACTTAGGTCCCTGAAAATGCAAAGAAATAGAAGGATCAATTAAGAGATGAATTATATGGTTGTAGTGAATAACTCCAGGTCCCATGACCTGAAGGAGGGTCCAGTGTACAGACTGACTTCTTCAGTGACTGATGTCATTTACTTCCTCTGTGACTTTGAAACTATAGAACTCCAAACCTGTGCCATAGTTTCCACATCTGTAAAATTGGGAGGTTGACCTAGACAAGGTTTCTTCCAGCTCTAAACTCCATGATCTTATGAACAATGGCGAAAGGCTAGCATCTTTAGCAAGGGAGGAGCAATTAGCAAATCCCTGAATTATCCCCTACTTATATTTTTAAAAATCACACGGAGCTAATTGTTCCTTTTGCTAATGGTTATGCCATAATTATAGACCATTAGGGGTCATTAGTATATGAAACTGTTACAATTTCACAATTGTATTTGAATTTCACAATTGATGAATTTCATCGTAGGAATCCAGGCTTAGTCAATGCTTTCACATATAAGACCTGTGATCAAGATGTAGGCTTTGGCTTAAGCAAACTAACATGGAGTTGAATAATCAACATAAGACAATGCACGAATTTACTACTTGTTCTGTGCTCCTCTGGATAGTAACTATGTGTGTGTATACATGTACACATATTAGTGTGTGTGTGTGAAGATATATGTATATATCTCTCATTATATATTTGTATGTATACATATGTGGGTATGTATACCCATACACACACATAGAGAGAGAGACAGGAAGAGAGAGAGAGAGAAACAGAGACAGAAAACAGAAGGGAGAGGAGGGGAAGAGAAAGAAAGGGGGGGAGGGAGAGGAGGAAAGATAAGAAAGGAGGTAAAGAGGAAGGAGGGAGACAGAGAAAGTAAGGGGTGGGGGGAAAGACAGGGAGATAGACAGAGACAGAAAGACACACAGAAACAGAGACAAAGAGCCAGAGGCTGTCCCTAGTTTTCAAGTATTCAATTTATGAATGACTTGTGTATATGAATGGAAATCCTGAGAATAAAAGTTCCCAGACTGTGCTCCAAATGGAGCCAGCAGCTCCTTTTCCTTAATAGAGCTCTTGAGGAGGGATTGGCAGTCTCTTAGGAGGCTAGAGAGGTGTAGGGAGGCAACTTTTCTTATGCAAGTATAAAGAGTTTGGAAAATCAAGTTCTGGAATTTTCTGCCAGTTGGGGCTTGGGTGATGGATCATCTCAGTTTAATCTCCTCATTTTGCAGACAAGGAGGCACATTCTAATTTGACTTGCCCAAGAACGCGGTCAGTCAATGGTCCAGCCAGGTTTTCTAGCACCCAATCCAATGCTTTTTTTCCTTTCTACCTCACTGCCTTCTGGACGTTCTCTTATATAAAGAGAGATGTAGAAGAAGTATCTTCTCTTGTTAAGGTGTAGACTAGAGTGAGTATTATCAGTGTCCAGGAATTCTGACCTGTTGCCCTGCCTTAGCCTACAATAGAATCCTCGTCCTCTGCTGCTGGTATTAATGGAGCTAATACTGCCACATGGGAGGAAATGTGGTCTTGGTGTCTTCCAGTTTCCACTCAGAATACACTTTCCCATGGAAATGATATAAATGGTGATGAGGTGTGATGGAAACTCAACTCTTACTATGGTGCTACCTTTCATGTGCATGATGGGTGAAAGAAGACTTTTGTGTATTGCTTTGGGAACCCATATTACTA
The DNA here is from genome assembly GCF_900497805.2 of Vombatus ursinus. NCBI lineage: Eukaryota > Metazoa > Chordata > Mammalia > Diprotodontia > Vombatidae > Vombatus > Vombatus ursinus. The sequence goes on along the minus strand of NW_020954551.1, from coordinate 19,127,084 downwards.
TTTATAATAATAAAAATAGCTGGAAATATTTATAAAATAATTAATGTAATTAATTTAAATTAGTTAATAATTAATCTTTAAAGTTTGCTTATGGGAAGCAATGTTGCCTAGTGTCTAGAGAGCCCTTGAGGTTGAGAAGATTTGGGTTCAACTCTCTGAGGGCCTGCCCCCCACCAGACTCTGACACATGTGGGTCTTGGCAAAGTTAACTTCTCATCTCAGTGCTCCAAGCCAGTGGCATCAAACACAAATAGAAGTGGGGAAACACTAAGCCATAAATAAAGATCCCTGCTGTCCTCATATTGACCTAGAAAACCATTTATTCATATTATCTGTGTTTCATGGTATTTTTATTTACCTTGTTAAATATTTTCGAATCACATTTTAATCTAGGTCAGGCCATGCCCAAGGGCTGCAGGTGGTCCTTGGGCTGTGTGTTTGACCTCTGTGCTCTCCAGGCAGCTCTCTAAGACCTTACACTGAACACCTGCATTGGTAGAGGTGCTTTTCTTATCTGAGAGTTCCCTAGACTGATGAAATCACAGGTCAGTTCCTGTCTCTATCCTTTAAGTTTTGGAAAGCACTTTACAAGCTCAACAACCCTGTGAAGTAGATTCTAGAGGTGTTATTATCCCCATATTATAGAGAAGTAATCGGAGGCTGAGAGTTTAAGTGATTTGCCCAATGCTACATAGCAAATGTGCCAGAGGTTAGATTTGAAACCAGATCCAGGACTTGATTCATTATGCAACAGAGTTGGACACATGTTGTTTCCAAGTGACCATTATCATTATCATCATTCTGGGAACCTTAAGAACTGATTGTACCCTTGTTTTTGAGCTTGGGGAGTGTAGTGGAAAGCTCATGCTCTTTGGACTCAGGGAGACTTGGGATCAGACCTATGCTTGCTACCTACAAGACCTGGGAAAAGTCAGGGAGTTAATCTCTCCTCCTCCATAAAATGTGGGAGTTTGACAAGATGGCCTTGAGGACCCTTCCAGCTCCGTGCCATGTTGCTACTCCATTAATTTTATATTTTATTTTAAACATAAAGTTTTACCTATGTATTTTGTTTTTTACTTCATAGTAATATACAACCCTCCTTCCACCAATACTTTCCTTTAGGATTAAATCCTTGCTTGTAACGCGCGCGCACGCGCACACACACACACACACACAAAACCCAAACCATGGCATAAAATACCATTCCATTTTTAACACTGATTATTCTGTGGGACAATCTTTCTTGATTACAAACAGCTGACTTGTCAATGAACTTTTGGAAAGTAATGCATTTGTAAATTTGAGACTACTTATATATGCATAAAATATATGTATATTTATATATAATACACATATAATATCAGCTTCATCAAGAAGTCCTTTGTATGTATGCATATATGTGTGTATAGGGCAGCTAGGTAGTGCAGTGGATAGAACACTGGGCCTGGAGTCAGGAAGATCTGAATTTTACTAGCTGTGTGACCCTGAGCAAGTCACTTAACCCTGTTTGCCTCAGTTTCCTCATTTATAAAATGATCTGGAGAAGGAAATGGCAAATCACTCCAGCATCTTTGCCAAGAAAATCCCAAATGGGGTCAGGAAGACATGAATGAATAACTCAGCAGCAGCAGCAGCAGCAGCAATATGTGTGTATATTTAGTGTGTGGTAACCTCAGGATCAGGAAGCACGAGTTCAAGTCTTGCTTCTGATGTATTTTGGTTGTATGACCGAGCAAATCACTTAACGTCTCAGTGTCCTAGGAAATTTTCTAAGACAATAGATTGTAGAGCAATTGTTGATATGCATTGGTAGAGTGGATTTTCTCACTGAGAGTTCCTCATATCTATGAAATTACAGGTCTGACCAAAATAACTAACTAACTAAATAAATAACACTTCTCACCCTCAATCCCACACTTGTACTTGTGGTTAATACTTCTAAAGCATTTAGCACAGTGCTTGGCACACAGTAGGCACTTAATAAATACTCATTCTTCTCCCCACCCCCACCCATTATAGGAATTCTAGGAATAACCCTGTGGGTTTAGAATCTCGAAACAATAGGTCAGGAGCCCCACCAGTGTGCTTTCTATTAACAATTAGTTATTAGATACAATTAGCTCTTAGCAAAGCCATTTATTCAAATGGCATAGTCAGGATAGGAGTTATAAAACATTCCTTCCATAAATTTGGGGCATATTCTCCCACAAATGCCTACAATGTCCATGGGAAGAGCAGGTTCGAACTTAAAAGTCCAATGGTACGGAGGCACACCTGTAGGGTCACAAGAACATAGATTTAGAGCTGGAATGGATTTTAAAGGCTATCTAATCTAAGCCTCTTGTATTACAGATAGAGAAACTAAGGCCCAAGGAAGGGGAAGAGAAGGGAATAAGCATTTATATAATAGTTACTATGTTCCAGGCACTGAGTTAAGCACTTTACAAATATTATGGCAAGGACAGCTCACAACTCTTGGTATTTCAGAGCTTGTCTGTCTCTTTCTCTACAGAATCCTTGTGCATCTTCTCCTCATTATGGCATCTCTACTGGATGGAGCTCAGTTGGATTCGCAGGGTCTGCTCTGTATAATATTTTAAGATACTTGATCTAGAAATGGAAGGCACCTTAGATTGCATCTAATGTAGCCCCTTCATTTTGTAGATGAAGAATCTTGAAACCCAAGTGAGTGAACTTGGCCAAGGTCACACACATACAGCTAGTCAATGAGCAGAACCATAATTTGAGAGACTAGGAGCAATATATCCAGAATGCTGTTCTTGGAATCAGAAAGATGGAGTTTGGATCTGCCTTGGATACTAGCTGTGGGATTCTGAGCATGTTGCTTTCTCTCTCTCACTCTCAGTTTTTTTATCTGTAAAACGGGGTTAATAATAACATCTCCCTCTCAGAGTTGTTGTATCAAAAGAGATGACATGTAAAATACTTCACAAACCTTTAAGCACGATGTATATGCTAGCTATTATGATGATTATTTCCATTCCTTCATTGTACCTTGGCTCCTCTGATCTCCTGCGCCCCCCCTTTTCCCATTATCCTTGTGAAGCAGGTGGGGAAGGCATCATGATTTCCCATTTTCTCAGGTCCGGAAAGCTGAGTTATATAAGATCACCCAGCCAACCAATGGCAGAAACAAGAGCCCACTCCCAGATTCGGTGCCCCCTGTTCTCTCGGTGAGCCTGGATGGCAGAACCTCCCCAGTGCCAAACAGCTTGCTGAGAACTGATCCTCCACCCCCAACTCACACAGCCCTTGGGGGCCCACCCCAACCTGACCTTTTATGTGGCCAGGTGTGGGCATTGTTTTCCCCAAGGCCCCCTCCCTCTTCAGGGGCACTGCCCTCGGCTGCAGCAAGCAGACTAGAGCCCCTTTTCTGTGAGCTCTTGCTGCTCGGTGGATGCAACTGTTTGCTGGATTGGTTTTGATCCTCCTGCTCAGGCTGGAACAGGAAGCTTAAAAAAAGAAAAAAAAAGAAAAAAAAAGAAAGCCTCTGAGGAGGCTTAGCCGTTTGGTTTGCAGAGTGGCAGCTGAGACCAGAGATCTCCAATTGCCTGGGCCACCTGGTCAGTGGCAGGCTTTTTTTTGGAAGCAGATTGGTCTTTGGCTGGAATGATTAGGCAGGAAAATGCCAATTCCGAAATCCCCTTCCCTATTCCCTGCCCCCTTCTTTCCAGCCACCCCCTCCTTCCCCTGATTTCCACCTCCCCCAGCCCCCTTTCCTCCCAATGCCTGAATAACGAGTTTAGTATTTTGATCCAATCATCCTCTCTCCGGTAAGGGCTAGATGCTAAAAATAGCATCTGGAGACACAGGCTAGCTCCAAATGTGGGAGAATCCATGGAAAAGGTAGAAAAACGTAAGGCCTCGTTTCCTAGGGAATAATGGGAATGGTGATTCTTCTAGGGTTGCCACATAACTCTTCAATTTTTAGAAAAGAAAATAGGGGAGGGCATTGTTTCTTGAACCATCGCTGGCTGGTTGGTGCTAGGGCAGGAGGGAACTGGGACTGCCCAGGAATGGGGGAGGGGAAGGCAGAGTCCCTTGGGATGGCAAACCCAGCTCTGCCTGATTGGAGGGCCTTGCTCTTTTAGGGATGTCAGGAAATCCAGCCTGAGACCTGGATGAGAAAAGGTGGGGATGCAAGGTGCTGGGGGGGGGGGGGGGGTGGGGCTAAGTCTAGTAGCTGGCAGGTAGGTGGGTAGCTTCAACTTCCCCAGCCAGGGCTGACAGTTAATAAAAGAATCAGAAAATGATGCTAGCAGTTAGTTCTTAACCTGAGGTCTGTGAACTGGCTTTTTTTAAAAAAAAAGTGTGATAACTGTATTTCAGTATAATTGATTTCCTTCGTAACCCTGTGTATGCATTTTAAAGCACCGTTCTGAGAAAGGGTCTACAGGTTTCATCAGACCTCCAAAGGAATCTGGAACTCAAAAAGGGTTAAGAACCCTTGCTTAGGGTCACAAGAACATAGATTTAGAGATGGAATGGATTTTAAAGGCTATCTAATCTAAGCCTCTTGTATTACAGATAGAGAAACTAAGGCCCAAGGAAGGGAAAGAGAAGGGAATAAGCATTTATATAATAGTTACTATGTTCCAGGCACTGAGTTAAGCACTTTACAAATATTATCTCATTTGATCCTCACAACAACAGTGTGAGGTAGGTGTTATTATTATGCTGATTTTACAGTTGAGAAAACAGACAAAAAAGAGACTAAGTGACTTGCCCGGAGTCACACAGCTAGTAGGGGTCTCAGGCTCAATTTGAACTCAGGTCTTCCTATCTCCAGGCCAGGCCTCTATCCACTGAGCCACCTAGCTGCCCAGGAAGTTAAGCAGTTTGCCTAGAGCCATTCTGGAAGTAATTATTAGAGGTAGAGTTTGAACCTAGGTTCCCTGACTCCAGACCCTGTGCTGTGCGGATGCCAAGTTTCTTATGAAGATATACTTGAAATTGCTTTTCTAATAGCAAGGATAAGTTTGCACTGAACCAGACACCCTTTTCTGTCAACTTGCTCAGGACCAGTGGCATGAGTCCATGGGATGCTAAACCACAGTCAAAGCTGTATAAATTGCTCTTGCGGAAGGGACCTAAGCCAATATGCCCATATTGGGATCAAACCTATGACCTTGGTTTCATCAGCATTGCACTATCACCAACAAAGCTCTGGGGAAATGAAGGTTAGGTAATCGTGCAGGCCCAGAGACCAACCTTCCACGCCCATGGACTCTAGCCCCAAAGGCAAGCAAGCCAGAGGTGGCTCAGTGCTGTAGAAAGAGCCCTGAATTTAGGCTAGGGTCCAAATCCCAGCTATGTTACTTACTGCTCATGTGACCTGGGACAAGTCCCTTCAATACCGACTCTCAGTTTTCTCATATTTAAATTAGCGAGTTGTACTTCATAATTTCTAAGGGTTCTAACAGCTCTAACCCTAGGATCCCAAAGACAGTATCTCTCCACCTTTTTCTGAATAACCAGAAGCTATTTAGAAAGCCAGATAGTTAAAGGATTCCAAAAAACAAACAAATGAACAATGAATGAATGAATGAATGAATGAATGAATGAATGAATAAATAGAAAGAGCAGTTGTTTGGTTATTTTAAATATCAGAAAACTTCCCAGATGTTGCTGCTCCCCCAGTTAGGGGCTTGCCTTTTATCATATAGTTGAAGCATTTGTTTTAATGGCTAATTATTTTAGCTCTTGTGAAATGGCTAAAAATAAGCTCATGGGAGATGAGCAAGGAGGTTGGCTAAGAGCCTGAGAACTGTATGCTGCAATTGAATTCACTAACAAGCCCAAAGTGAATTAACCTTGAACTGGAAACCATATAGGCATCATATCAACTTTGACCAGGTATCTCATAGTAGGGATGCTCTGCCTTGGGCTGTGTGGATACCCATCTCCAAAGCCAAGATCAATTGTCTGCTGGCTGCAGATTAATATTATTTTGACTTCCATTGATGAGGGTAGTTTGTTTCAAATGGCTTTAAACATGCCAATATGACATAGTAGAAGGTATGCTGGACTGTGAATTAGAAGACCTGGTTTCTAAAATGATAAAATTTTGGAGTTGGAAGGAATTGTCTGTTCAACTCTTATTCAATGCATGGATTCCATCTAGAGTATGCTGGTCATCTGGAATAACTGAGGATCTTATTTTTGAAGGCCTCTAGGAATAAAGAACGCCCTATTCCCGCAAGGGAATCTAATACATTTTTGGACAGCTCTAATCTTTAAGATGCTTTTCTTTATTTCAAATTGAAATATCTATCTGTGATTTCTATCCATTTTTACTAGTTTGGCCCTCTGGGGCAAGTCTAATCTTGTTCTAGATAACCTTTCAAATATTTGAAGTCCCTGTTAAATAATTTTTTGGGGGAGGTGAAATATTTCCAGTTTTTTCAAATGAAGGCTTGGTTTCTAATCTCTTCAACATTCTGATGGTCCTTCTCTGGATAAAGTCCAACTTGCTCAATGTATTTTTTTTTTTTTTAGGTGATTGGGGTTAAGTGACTTGCCCAGGGTCACACAGCTAGTAAGTGTCAAGTGTTTGGTCTGAGGCCAGATTTGAACTCAGGTCCTCCTGACTTTAAGGCGGATGTTCTATCCACTGCACCACCTAACTGCCACCCCAATGTCCTTTCTAAAATATAGTGCCAAGAACTGGACACAGTACTCTCCATGTAGTCTGACCAGAGGAAAGTGACCCTGTTACATTTGGACCCTGGTGGTGATAAGGAAAGTCTTCACATCACAAACTCAACCTTTATCATATCATGGATCTGTTGCTATGTGGAGATAGTATCAAGAACTCCTACCCAGGGAAGGGAGACAGATATACACACTCTCCCCAGCTTCTTCCCCATAATGCCCTGGGAAAGAGACACAAAGACACTTTTATCAGGGAAGTGTTGGCTCAGGAAACCCAGACAATAGTGCAAAGTCCTTCCCAGACCTCAAAAGTCCATCTGGTTCTTACTCCTGTCCTGGGGACAGTCAAAATCACCTAACTGTTCAACAGTTGGGCAGTCTAAATCTACTGGTCCTAGCTTGAGTTTTTTTCTACTCCTTAAATATCCTTGGTCATATCACCCTTGCTTATTGCCACAAGGAAGGCACAATGTGGCTTAGCTATGAATGACTGAATGTGGTCTGTCATTTCATTCAGGAACCAGGCATTGACTATGAGCTTTTCTATAATCACCTACCTCTTGAGTATCTGCTTCTCTGTACTTCCCCACCTCCAATCACTATACATTTTGTACATACTTATCTGGCCACATGTTATCTTTTTCAGTTGAATGTGAGCTCCTTGATGGCACTTATGGTCTCATTTTTGTTTGACTCTCTAGTGCTTAGCAATGCTGGACAACTAGTAGATGCTTGATAAATGTTTCCTGAATTCAATTGAATTGAATGAGACCAATACTTCCCTTGCTCTGGCCTCTATATGTTTTTAATGGATCCTAAGATCGGGTTGGTTTCTTTTGATGACTACATCACACTTACTGAATAATATTGGCCTTGGAGTCCACTAAGACTCCCAGGTATTCTTCAAATGAACTATTATTCTTCAAGTGAACTATTGTACTGTCATGGGTTTTTAATCTAATATGAGTGCAGCTGATTTTTATTTATTTATTTATTCCATTCATTCATCCATCCGTTCATTTACCTATTACTTCAAGAGTAGGTCCTTACATTTATCTCTGTTAAATTTCATCTTGCTAACTTGAGTCCACAATTGTAGACTGTTAAGATTTTTTATAATATTGACTCTGTCATCAACTTCATTGGTTATTAATCTCAGCTTCTTGTTATCTGTGAATATAAGTAATACATCTATGTATTTATCCAGATTTTTGATAAGCTGCACTTATTGGACCAAGGACTGAGACCTTTGCCAGCTCAAAAGAGACCTCCTTCCAGATTGACATCTTCTCATTAATCAACACTCTTTGGGTACAATTCTTAATTTAACTAACTGTACTTGTCTATATTTATTGTATGTGCAAGATAATTTTTGTGATAGGAACTGAATCTGTGATTTCACCTCTATAGGGAACTCCCAGGTAAGGAAATTATTTTTGCCAATGTAGGTTGGTACCTTGTCCGTGACTTATAGCAACTTATAGTTTTAGAGTGTTGCTGTTCTGAGCTGAGCCTGATTCAGGTCAGTACCCTGGTAGATTATATTGGATACTAATGCTCATAGGTTATTTAACCATTAACAAAAAGAGATTTACTTAGCCATAGCAGGGGAAGGATATTTAACAAAGATACTCATCAAGGACACTATGAGTTTTTTCAGCTAAGCAAAGCTCTCTGACTTTTGATTTGCTCATGTGCCAGCCAAGCATCAGAGAACACCTGGAACCCGAGGTCTGTTTTGTACTCAGGCAACTAGAAAACGATGTAAATAGTCTGAGTTATTAGTCCTTTGAGATCATCAAGTCTCAAGGATGGTTCAATACCTCTTAAGGAAAAACTAGCTTAACTTACCTGGGATGTGGGGAGTTAGGATATGATTCCTACCATATTCCACCCCTTACTGGCAAGGTCCTTAAGGTCTTTTAGAGCAAAGGTGTCAAACTTGTGACTCATGGGTCATATGTAGCCTCAAACACTCCTGAGTATGACTCATACCAGATTAAAATAAAATTGGGAAATATTTAACAAAATAAATAAAAATGCAATAAAATATTGATAATATTACATTTTAAAATCCTTATGTATGGATTAGTGTGGTATCCCCTCCCCCATTTCCGTTTAAGTTTGACACCTATTTTAGAAAATTTTCTACCACTTAAATGACTTTAGAGCTATTACTGCTCAACTGTGATTTCAGGAATACAAAAAGTTGGCTATAGACAGAATTAAAGAAGAAAAGTGAAATGTAAAACAGAAAAAGCAATACTTAAACAAAATGAACACTGTAACAGCTCTATGAAGGAATGGATGAATATGGGAAAAAGAAACCAGAAATCTTAGTTTTTGTCAATTGCCCCCCTCCCCCATCCCTTGGGAATGCTCAGTTTCAGATCTAAAGGTTTAGGTCCATGTGATGGATGATGCCAAATCATTGCTTTTCACAGATGAGCAGGAACAGCCTCGGGAACATTAGAACTGCAGTGAACTGCCCACACAATGCTCTTCACGTGCTCGGGAAAATCGCCATCATCCACCCATTGTTCCTCACAAGGACCGCCCCCTCCCTCTAAGCTCAATGGAAGAGGAGAGAGGAGTACCAAGTCTTTACCCCATTAGAGGTTTAGGAGGGACTGTTACCATTCTGTCAGGATAGGTAGATATTTGTACCTCCTGCTTTTTTTTTTTTTTTTGCCAGAAAGCTATCTACTTCTCAGTAAAGTTACATTTTGGTCCTCCAAGCCCTCCACCTGGAGGAGTTATTGATTGACCATTGGGCATTGTGCTGATAGTAACTTGGAGGGATCCACCCTCCCTAGCGCTTACTATGAGTTCCAACTTACCAGTAAGGAGGAGAATACAGTGGGCCTACCTTTGCCACTACTCACACCAGGATCCACTCTATTGCCACTGAGGCCCAGGTCTCTGCCCATTCTCTCGCTAGGCTGCCCTTGCACCTGGAGCCCAGGTCATTGTCTGCCACTATTGCTATTGGGGCCTACTCCACCACTCACTCTTCTAGGGTCAACTGCCTTGGGTTTTACCACTGCCCTTCTATGCCAGCTTAGTATAACTGCCACTCCTGGGCTGTGATTCCCTATGCTGGGCTGAACATTGCTCAGCTAGGTGGTTCAGCTAGGGTGCTGGGCCTGGAGTCAGGAGGATCTAAGTTCAAATCCAGCTTTAGATACTTATTGGTGGTGTAACCCTGGTCAAGTCACAACTTCTATTTGCCTCAGTTTCCTTATCTGTAAAATGGGGATAATAATAGTACCTACTTCACAGCATAGTTGTAATGATCAAATGAGATAATAATTACGAAGTTCATAGTGAAGTTCCTGGCACATAGTAAGTGCTATGTAAATGTTAGTTATTATTGTAAAAGGACTGAGTTTTGCTCCCTATATTGGGTTAAACATTGATACTGTAGGCCCAGTCTTACTATGTTCCCCTATATTGATCATCACTGGGGGCCGCTGCTGCCATAGCTTTCCTGTGCCTTGCTCAGGCATGACTCTGTTCTGCTATGGTGGAGCCAGCACTGCCACAAGCCTGTGATGTCATTGCCGGGGCCTGATACATCCCCACTCTGCCTGGCCAGGTGAACGCCATTGCTCTGGCTGACCCGCCACCACGTGAGAATGGTTCAGGCAGCTCCAAGGGAGCCTGGCCACTCGTGCCAAGGCTCGGGGTCCTCTTCCTCTCTGCGGTCATCCTCCTGAATGCAGGGAATTCTTCTTGCTGCCGGTCAGCCTCCACTGAGAGACCCAGAAGCTCCCCATGGCTCAAATTAGGAAGACTCACCAAGGCTACGAATGCCCAGTTCAGGATCGCCTACAAATGCTCAGCCAAAGAGGCCCAAAGCAAAAGCAAACAGCAGCAGCAGCAGCAGCAGCAGCAGCAAAAGCCAGAGCCACTCCTCTAGGGCAGTATATGTGTTCTATCTGCAGCAGACATTTCTTTCAGGATAGGAGAAGACTCCTGGGACCTGAGCTTTGCAGGGGAGGAGGAGAGGAGAGAGAGAGAAAGAGAGAGGGGGGAGGGGGAGGGGGAGTGGGAAGGAGGGAGGGAAGGAGGGAGAAGAGAGAGAGGGAGGGGAAGGGAGAGGGGGGAGAGAGAGAGAGAGAGAGGGAGAGAGAGAGAGAAGAAAGTGAGAGGAAAAAGAGAGAGGAGAGAGTGACAGAGAAAGACAGAGACAGAGAGACAGAGATAGAGATAGAGCAAGAGAGAGAAAGTGAGAGAGGAGAGAGTGACAGAGAGAGACAGAGATAGAGAAAGAGAGACAAAGACAGAGAGAGAGAGAGAAAGTGGAGAAAGTGAGAGAGAGAAAAAAGAGAGAGGAGAGAGTGACAGAGACAGAGACAGAGAAGAGAGACAGAGACAGAGACAAAGACAGACAGAGAGGGAGAGAAGGGGGGGGGGAGAGAGAGAGTTAGAGTTCCCAGTTCATAATTCAAAGTCCAGGAGTGAAAGTGGAAGCTGCCTTTCTTTTTAACTTGTTGCCATAACCCCCGTTCTCGGAATATCTGTTGGGTTGTTATTGACGTGTTTGTCCATCTCTCCAATTCCAGGAAAGTCTCTGGGCTGTTTGGGAGAATCAAGCAATTTCCTTTCAAGTGTCTCTCGACTAAATCCATGTGGCACAGCTCCCAATGTTCTCCTAAACGTCACCTAAAGGGTCCCAAGCAGTTCCTTCAGATTATCCCAAAATGATAGTCTAGAGACTGAGGATGGTGGGCTCTCTTCTTCCTGAGTGCCCAAAGAGAGTTTATTCCCTAATGTCCCAGGAGTTGGGGGCACTTCAGAGTAATCAACTACCATCTCCAAAGTATCTCCAAGAGCATCACAAGAAACATGTGCCTATCTGAGCTCACCTTTCTCTGTAATGTCCATCTGCCCCTTCAAACAAGATCACGGACTACTCTCTTGTACCTCTATGACAATTGTTCTGGACTGGGCCTGTCTCAGGCCAGGCCTCTGTGTTTCTTTGATATTGGAATGAAATGAGATATTCATCATTCAATAGCTAACAAAAGGAGATTTATAGAGCCATAACAAGGCAAAGATATTCAACAAGGATATGAATTGAGGACACCATGAACTGATTGAGCTGAGCATGATTTATCTCATGATTTGTCCATAGTGGTCAGCCAGCTGAGCATGATTTGTCCATGGTGGTCAGCCAATTAAGCAGAGAGCACCTGGGGCTCTTCATGACTGAGGTGTGCTCAGGTAACCAGGAAGTGATGGAGCCAGTAGTCCCCTGAGCCAATCAAGTCTGAGGTATTTATCTATAGGTCTGAAAGGTAATTTCTGTATGTTGCAATACCTTTTAAGGAAAAGCTAGCCTGCCTTGCCTGAGTGTGGGGAGTCAGGATATTAACCTCACCACAGTTGCCTAAAGCACTGGTACAAAACTCAGCTAAAAAGGGTGTTTCTAATCTGTCCATAAGGATCACCTCAGGCTACATATTGATTTAGTTTTAAAATGTAACATTATCTATGTTTTGTTTTATTTTTATTTATTTTGTTAAATATTTTCCCAATTACATTTTAAACTGATTTGGGCTGCATATAGCCCCCAGACCTGCAGACCTCTGACCAAAGTCATACAACCAGTATGAACCAGAAATAGGACTTGAACAAAAATCTTCCTGGATCAGAGACTGACTCTCTCTACTATGCTGCATTCCTTCTGTATATGAGAGTAGCAAAGAAATTTTGTCAAATACTTTGCTTAAGTCTAGTTATACTATATCCATGGCACTCTCAGGCTGGATAACCTATCAAAAAAAAAAAAGGAAATGAAGTTAATCTACATGGTTTATTCTTGGTGAATCCATGTTAGAGCTTAGTTAACACTGTTGTTTTTCCTAAATATTCATGAATCTATTTTAGAATTTTAGGAGGTATGGATATCAAATTTGGAGCAGCTAGGTGGTACAGTAGATAGAGTGCCAGGCCTAAAGTCAGGAAGACCTAAATTCAAATCTGGCCTCAGACACTTACTAGCTGTGTGACTCTGGGTAAATTACTTAAACTCTCTGTACCTCAGTTTCCTCAACTATAAAATGAGGCTAATTATATTACTTATCTCCCAGGGTCGTCATGGAGAATCAAAGGAGAAAATACTTGTGAAAAGTTTACTTAGCACAGTGCCTGGCACATAGTAGGGACTTAATAAAGGTTTATTTCTTCCTTCATCTTTCTAACTACCCAAAGTAGGAGTCCTTTTACTTCCTGGATCTTCCTCTTGTCCCCAGTGGAACTTTAAAAGGACCCGTTTGATAGCTGTTTTTTTGGGATTTTTTTAAGCTTCATTGAAAGCCTTGGCTCTCATCAGACTTCATCCGGCACCATACTATACTTACAGGGTCTCGTCAGTTTTTTGCTTTCTTCCTTAACTAGCAGAGAAGCTCGTGGCTTAGTGGTTAGAGAGAAGGCCTGGGAGCCAGTATAGGAGTGGTTAAGTCCTGTCGGTGACAGGGCCTGCCTGGGTCAGCCCTGGGGGAGTCACTTAATGCTCTCTGGGGTCTAGGCAACTCTCCAAGGCTAAGTTACAAAGAAGGTGCAGACCGGTATTGGCTGAAGGAGTTTCTTTGTCTGGGAGTTCCCTGTACTAAATGAAATCACAGAACCATTCCTAGCTCTTTCCTTAATAACTTGGTCTCATTTCCCAATCCTAAGCTCCACTTTGGCTGATGAACTCTGTCTATATTACTTGGGTCTTTTTCAAGGCCACACTCTTTCATTCCTCAGTCTAATCAGTTCCAGGCTTTCCTTTCTGACCATTCTCCATCCTTATGGAACTGACTTCCTTTTTAGAGACTCAGGCCACAAGGCCCTATTTATTCCATATTGGAGCTCTCTTATGGCTATTTTGCTGAAGCCTAGGGAATACACCAGACCATGCTTGGCCCTCTACTGCTTATCTATCATGTACTCTAATAAGTCATGGTGTGGTCACTGGGTCCCCAGGTTCCCATAATTTCCACTTCACCACACAGAATCATAGAATCTCTGAGTCAGAAGGACCTCAAAGGCCATCCTCCTTATTGGTTGGAATCAGGCCCAGAATGGTAATCTCTATCATAGCTTCCTTCACCTTTTGAAAGTGATAGAACAAAGACAGAGACAGAGAGATAGGCAGAGACATAGAGATAGAGAAAGATAGAGACATAAGTACACACAGAGACAGAATGAGAGAGATACAGATACAGAGGCACACATACACACACAGAGACAGAGAACGAGAGACAGAGAGAGAGACAAAGAGAGAGAGAGAGAAAGCACATTCCAGCAGATGCCTGAATAGTTCAAGTTCCCTATCAAAAGCTCAAAGTCTACGTATGACACTTTTGTGGATAGCTATGATATGAAAAATTACTTGATAAAAGGATGAGAGGGCCAAAGGGCAGTGGGGAGTCCAAGGGAGGTGGCAGGTGTGGGGGGGAAGGTTCTATTTTGTGCTAGATCTATAATCTTCTGGTCCTCTAAGGATCTAGGAAGGCTTCTTAGAGGAGGTGAAATGTGACTTGACCTTTCAAAGACGGGTAGGAATGAAAAGGTAGGGGTGGGGATCAGAGAGAAAATTTCAAGCACTATGAGCCAAAGCTGCAAACCAGCTAGACAGTTGTTCTTCTGGGATGGATGGTAGCATATGCGAAGGGTAGGAATAGAGCTAGGGCTTAAAAGATGGCGGCCGGTGGGGAGTGAGGCTGGTGCATCACATCATGGCAGGCTTCTAATGTCAGGCACTTGATTCTGACTCCTAGGGAGCCAATGAAGATTTATGAGCAGAGGAGTGACGTTACTGGACCTATGCATAAGACAGTTGTTCCGGTAGAGATATGCAATGTGGAGTGGAAGAAGAAGAGCATCCAAGGTAAGATGACTTGTTGGGAGTCTATTGAAATAGTCCAGGCAAGCTGGTAAAACAGATCTGTGCGAGGATAGTAGCAGCAGAAACCATAGAGGAAGGGATGGATGGGAGAGTATTTCCCAAGAGAGGCAGAGTGGTGTATTGGATAGATAGGGCTGAACTTGGAGTCATCAAGACCCAAGTTAGAATTCTCTATGAGACACTTACTAGCTATATGACCTTGGGCAAGTCATTGTATTCCTCTAGACCTCAGTTTCCTTAACTATAAAATGAGAGGTTTGGACTTCAGGACCTCAAAGTTCCCTCTAAATCAATGATCATGTGACAAGAGTTGGTAAATGACTAGATATGAGAGGTGACAGAAAGGGAAACATTAAAGATAACACCAAAATCTGGACTGTGGAGCACAAGGATGAGGTTGCCACTGCTAGGGATGGTGAAAGTCTTTGAGACAGGATGTGAACAGGAATTAGAGACAGAACCTGTGATTTCACTGGCATACGGAACTCCTAGATGGAAGTTCCCTTGACCAAGGCAGGTTGGCCCTTCTCTGCAACTCGGAGTCTCAGAGAGTCACCTGTCATTGAGAGGTGACGTGACTTGTCCAGGGTTAGACGGTCACTACATGTCAGAAATGGGAACTCAAATCTTTTCGGCTTTGAGGACAGCTGTCTATCTACTCACCAACACTTCCTCTCCAGGTTTTGGGGAAAAGATAATAATCTTGGTTTTGGGCATGTTGAGTTTGAAGTGCCAGTGGGTGATTGAGGCAGAGAAGTCCTGTTGGTGTTTGGAGAGACACATCTAAAGCAAGGTCAGGACTGTGGAGTTCTGACTCTTCAAAGGGATTTAAAAATGCAGCTTTGATTTCAAAAAGTCTCTCTGCTTGATAGGAAAGGGTCAGATACCATCAGATCTATTTGATGATTGGAGACGTTCGTTCGGTAGCTGAACTGTTAGCAGCTTCACGCTTCACATATAAAGTAGATCGGTAGCTCCAGAAATGGATCCCAGGTAGCCCTTCACCACTAGGTTTTCTGGCCTGGAGCAGAACCATAGGCTTAGTTATGGGCAGCTGCCTTCTCAGTAGTGAAGCAAGCCATGGGAATGTACTTGGCCAATGCACATCTCCCTGTTTCTGCCTTCTTAGCACCAGGGATGATTGTTCTGCTGCCCTGACTTAGCTCTTCAGACCCTCAAAGTGCTTTATAATGCTGCTGGGGCACAGATTAGGTCTTAGAGGTTGCTGAATCCAATCCTATCATTTAACATTTAGGGAAACTGAGGCCCAGAAAGGCTAAAATCACACGCTCAAGATACTACACACGTAGCAAGTGGCAGAACTTAGATTTGAATTCAGGTCCTTGCATTACAAGTCTAGCCTCGCTTTCCACTATACCATAAGACCAGTATGTAACTTTGAAGAAAACACAGAAAGACCAGATGCCTGGGGCTTGAGTGAATTGGAAGGATGATATTTTGGACACACATACCAGCCAATTTTGGTCATCCCCTTCTGACCTCAGAGTTGCATTTTTCATACTTTTTGTTTGTTTGTTTGTTTGTTTCTGCACAGGCCACTTGGATGAGATCAGCTCAGAACTGTTTCATCAGCCAGAACGGGGTTGAGGGCCATTGAGGTCCTGTAATGGTCTGACTTATTCTGTTCTGGTCTCAGTGGCAGAGAGAGGGCTGAGGAGAGACAGGCTTTTGGGGGCTAAGTGACTGAAAAATAACCGTTGCTGACACTTTCTCCGCTGAAATATCTTTTTTTTTGGGGGGGGGGGGTAGATGGATGGGGGGGAAGCCTAGATGTAATCTTTGCATTTAGAGATAGATCTGTTTGCCTCTGCTCTTGCAACCTTCTCTACTCATCTGTCATTGTTAATAGAGTGCTGATAATTTCACTGTGACTGGAACTCTGTCGGGTTAGAGGAGCATTGAGTTGTCAGGAACATTTTTCCCTCAGCAAATACTTTCCACCTCAACAAATATTTGTGGAGGGGCAACGGGGCTGTTCTGGCCTTGGATTTCAGGAGAGGTCAGGGCTGGGATTTGGGCCCCACCTGGCTTTGTGTGTTTTAGTAACTGTGACATTGCACCAGATTGCTGGTAACTGTGTGTCTCAAGAGAGGAGGAGAGTGGAGGCAGCCACCCAGGTGATTAAGCCTACAATTTTTTCTTTTTCTTGAAATATTCTAATAATTGAAGCAAAAGTGTTTCATGGGGCCTGACTCATCAGGATAATTACTACCCTTCTGGGTTTGGCTTGGGAAGGTACCTCCATCTAGTCCCGCTCTGGGATTCTTCATGCCAGGCACAGTCATTAACACCAAAGCTCTCCGCTGTTCCTCCATGGAGGAGTCAGAGGCTGTAATCACTGGTGCCTTGGAGAGGCACAAAATTGGCCTTTGGGTTTTGATGTTAATGTGCAGCGTGAGGTGATTGTGGGCGGAGGTGAGATGAGCAGTGCCTAGAGACCTCTCCTGTCCTAACATGACACTGGTGATTTGATGCAAATGGATCACTGGTTGCCTTCCTAAGCCAGGGCACATGCTCATGTACACACCCATACACACATGCTGTTACTTAGCGTTAGAGGATACTCCTTTATTTAATTTTCAACATTTCTCTTCGTGGACTAATATTAATATTTCTATAGGAAAGATGAAAAAAAATATAGGAAAGATGGATGTATCTCTTGTCTTAATAATGACCACCACTAGAAAAGACAGCCAACAGCAAACACATAAAGCTGGCAAGTCAAGGCAACAAGCAATTATTAAGTGCCTACTATGCACCAGGCACTGTATAGACACTGTAACTCTGGAGTTACAAAGAAAGGCAGAAGCAGTCTCTACTCTCAAGGAGCTCATAGTCCATGAGGAGACATGTCAATAGCTGTGGACAAACAGGATACATTGAAGTTAATTTCAGAGGGAAGGCATTAGCACTATGAGAGATGGGGAAAGGCTTCTTGAAGATGCTGAGATTTCAGCTGATATAGGAAGGCAGCCAGGGAAGGCAGGGGCAGAGGTAGGGAGAGAGAGCATTCCAGGAATGGAGAACAAACAGACAAAATGACAGTCATGAGACAGAGTGTCTTATGCAAGGAACGGCATGGAGCCTGTAACAGCAAGGGGAGTCAGGGGTGAGAAGATTGGAAAAGTAGAGGGGGGTCACATAAAGAAGGGCTTTAAAAGCCAAACAGAGGATTTTATGTCTGCTTCTGGAGGTAATAGAGGACCACTAGAGTTTATTGAATCAATCAATTAATAAAGAACAAGAATTTATTGCAAGTGCCTTCTATGTACTAGGTACTATGCTAGGTTCAAAAGTGGGACAGTCCTTGCCTTCAAGAAGATTATATTCTATTGGGATGAGTTGAGAAATAGAGTAAAACACCAAATGAATGGAGTGATAGGAATAGTTGTCCTATAGGGGTGTGACATGGTCAGGTCTGTGCTTTGGGAAGTTCCCTTTGGCAGCTGAGTGGAGGATTCAGTAGAGAGTGGAGAGATAAGGTAAGGAGACCAATTGAATCAATTGTAATAGTCTGGAAATGAGGTGATGAGAATCTGTATCAGGGCAGCGGCAATGTTAGAGGAGGGAAAGGTGCATATATGAAAGCTGTTGCAAAGGTAGAATTAAAAGGGCTTGGCAAGGGATTGGATGTGGAGATCAAGGGAGAATGAGGAGTTGAGGATGAACCCTAGGTTGTGAGCCTGGGTGACTTGGGATGATGATGGTGCCTTTTGACAATAACAGGGAAGTTAGGAAGAAGGGAGGGTTTTTTGGAGAAAGATGATAAGTCAGTTGTGGATATGTTGAGTTTGAGGTGCCCATGGGACATCTAGTTTGAAATGTCCAATGGGCAGTTGCACTTGCAAGACTGAAGATTAGGAGAGGGGTTTGGGCTTAATAAATAGATCTGGGAATTATCTGTATAGAAATGATCATTGAATCCATGGAGGTGATGAGATCACCAAGTGAAACAGTAAAGAGAGAAGGGATCAGGACAGAGCCTTAGGTGACACACTTATTAGTGGTAAGACAGAGGCAGGAGAAGGATGATAATCAATCAATTAGCCAATGAACAAGAATTTATTATAAGTGCCTTCTATGTGATTAGGTACTATGGCATACAAACAAAAGCAAGGCAGTCCCTGCCTTAAAGAAGATGGTATTTTATTGGGAAGAGTTGGGAAATAGGGTAAAATACCAAATGAATAGGATGATAGTTGTCCTAGCTATTGGGTTTTCAGAATACAGAGATCAGTGTTGGATTTAGAGCCTGAGTTCACATACCAGGTCTAAGAAATGCTTCTTGGCTTGATTTGACCATGTGTTGCTGGATGAGGCACTTAACCTATTTGGTGCTAGATTTCCTCAGTGGTAAAATGGAGATCATCATTAGATAATCTGGAACTGTGAGATTATCTAGTTCAACTCTCCTTGTTTTTTGATTGAGGAAATGGAGGCCTAGAGGGTGAAGTAATTTGTCCAAGGTTATGCGAGTGCTAAGTGGTAGAGGGGACTTGAACACATTCAGGGCCCTTTCTAGTATGGCACACACTTGTGTAAATGAGGCTTCAACAGGAAGCTGTCTTCTTGATTGAATACTTTGAGGATTTATTCCCATTGGCTTTCTGCCAGCCACCGGCAATTCTGCACTCTTGGGTCTTTGATATGACAATGTCTCTTTACTGGCCAAGAGGAGTTGATGACTTTTAAAGAAGTAAATGACCCTGCCCCTGAGGCCCTCTTCCTTGGACTCTCCTAGAGGTAGCAAGTAACACTTTCATTAGATTTCCTATGAGAGTTGGGGGATGGGCAATGTGCTGTTGCCTTAATTGAGAACTTAGTGACTGCTCTCAATTGGCAGCAGAAGTGGGGGATGGACCTCAGTGAGGTGTACTTTGGGTCCTAGCTGCCTTTTCTTCATTGTGTTTTCATTCCTGAGCAGGTGACTGGATGTTATTATTTTTTTTTCTTTTTTTTTTTTTAGGCATTTGGGGTTAAGTGACTTGCCCAAGGTCACACAGCTATTGTCCAGTGTTTGGTCTGAGGCCGGAATTGAACTCAGGTCCTCCTGACTTCAGGGCCGGTGCTCTATCCACTGTGCCACCTAACTGCCCTTGACATTATTCTTGATATAGACATGTTCAGGCTTGTAAGTGACCACCTATGTTCAAGTGATCCTGCATGCTACAGGTAGAGCTGTCTGAAGGAAATAGGAATTTCTTCATTGGAGAAAATAACCAGTAAGAAGATGGGCAGAAGATACATACTGTGAATTGTTTGGACAGAGCAAAGCCAAAATAAAATGTGGAATGTGTATTCACCAGTTGGACAAATAGCTTCATGTTCTGATGCTTGTGACTTAACTTTCCCGTCAGATTTTAATAATAACACGAATTATTGATTATTTCAGTCATTAACGAATACTGCGAGTCTTTTGTGTCCTTTGTGTGTGTGTGTGTGTGTGTGCATGCACGCATGCGTGCACACCACATGTTCAGGAAATAAATACCTGTCCCATACCAGATTCATATTGTTCATTGAGTACAATGAGTGTATTTAGTACAAAGAAGTGCCTTTCTGTTTCTCTCTTTGGGAGGACCCTAGATGTGAGCCAAAGTCTAAGCTGTAAGTGATTTCTCTTCTAGGATGCTCAAGGTGGGAGGTGCGTAATGAAATAAAGATTGTCAAAAAAGGAAGCTATACCCCTCTTCTTAGAGGTCAGCTTCCCCCAGGACTGAATCTGATTTGAACCATTTACATAGGTCCAGAGCAGGGGGACCCATTGGTAGAAAGGAAATGGGAGCAGTGGTCCAGCTTCTTGGGCCCAGCAATGGTTATTCGTGTTAAGAATTGCATTGCCCACCTTATAGTATTCTTGTAAGGAAATGGTACAGTGGAAAGAGCCTTGGCTCTGGCGTCAGGGACATCAAACCCTAGTACTTACTAACTGTGTAACCTTAGAGAAGTCACTTAACCTCCATGAGTCTCAGTTCCCTCAAATGTAAAATGAAGAAATTAGACTAGAAGGCCTCCAAGGTCCCTTCTAGCCCTGGCTGTATGATCTGCTTTCTTTGTACAATACCACATATGGAGACCCGCACGAAGGAATACTGAATATAGGCATAGTGGTGGTGGTTGTGATGAAGAGATGTGCGGAGCAGCAGAGAAAGGACCAGTCAGCCAATTGATCAAGCAAGCAATCTCTCAATAAGTATTTATCGAGTGCCTACTATGCACCCAGTTATCTGCTATGGGGGAAATGGGAACTAAGTAAGCCAAGGTAAGTTCTTAGTACAGTGTCTGGCACATAGTAGGCACTTAACAAATTTTATTGAATTGAATTGGTATTAACCCTCCCCCCC
>NW_020954551.1:19093468-19106131 GCF_900497805.2 Vombatus ursinus | reverse complement strand
AGACTTGACCTGGGAATTGAAACATAGATTGAATTCCAATGGTCAAGAGGATGTGGGAGGACATTTCCAACAAGAGCTTTAGTAAAAGCAAAAGCAAAAGCATAGCAGTATGAATGGATTATAGATTTGGAACCTGAAGGCATTTTGCACACTATCTGCTAGTTCAACCCCCTCACTTACAGATGGGGAAACTGAAGCACAGAGAGGTTAAATTAATTGCCGAGAGTATCACAGCTTATAAATGTCTGAGGTGAGATTTGAATCTCCAAATTCTATCTTAGTCATTGACTAGTTGTGTGATGTTGGGTAAGTCATTTGGGTAAGGTACTCTTGTGCCTCAGTTTTCTCATTTGTAAGATGAGAGGGATTGGACCAGATGACCTCTAAGATCCTTCCAGCTTGAAATTTATGATCGTATGACCAATCCAGCCAAATGTGGAAAGGCTTGTCATTACCAGATGACCTGGTGATGAATTTTTTGGACACAACAATTAATGAAATTTGGACAGATTATGATCATTGAGGAAAAGATTACCTCCACCGATAAAAGAACAGATCTTTCGAACAACAACATAATAAATTTTTTTGGTCTATACTTCTGATTTCATAGGTATAGGGAATTCTTGATGAAGAAAAATTGGTTTACCGATGTGGCTCTGCAACTTTTCTGTAACTTAGATCCTTGGAGAGTTGCTTGGGGAACTAAGAGGTTAAGTATCTTGCCCAGGATCCTGTGGCCAGTTTTTGATGTAAACCTAGAAGGGAGGTCTTCCTGACTCTGAGGCCCAACTCTCAATCTCCTGCTTCACCCTGCATCATCCTGTGATGGTGATGCTGCTACTGCTGATGGGAGATAAAAAGAATGGTGCAGGAGAAGGAAGACTGGGACATGAATCAGAAGACCTCGCTGTGAATCTCACATATGGCACTTACAGCCTGTGCCCTTGGAGAGATAGATAGATAGGTAGATAGATAGAGCATTTATTAAAGGCTTATTATGTAGCAAGCAGTCTCTTTACCTCTCTGGGCCTCAGTTTCCTCATTTGCAAAATGAAGAAGTTAGACTACACCATTGGTGCCCAACCTGTGGACCAAGGTATTTGTAAGGGGCCTGAAAATTAATATGCTCACCAAGCAGGGTGCAATTTTCATCTTTGTATAGCTTCAACCACATAGTCAGTGTCTGGGCCTTCTTCCAGGCCCTCATTGCCTTTCTAATTTTGACAGTTTCTTAATTGGCCTCCATGCTTCTAGTCTCTCCATGGCATATTCTGATAAACAAGCAAACCTACCTTCTTTGGACTTAATAAATGTGTCTGCTACATGCATGTATTGCTATCTTACAAATGTGTATAGATACTGTTGCGATTAATTGAATACGAATTCAGGTAACAGCCTTACTGAATACATAGTAGCCTTTTGTTATTACAGATTTTCTCAGTCAACAGAAGTCACTAGTACAAATGCTGTGAGATTTTTGCTATTAAAAAGGGATCCTCATGTTGAAAACTCCAGAACTTAAATCAAATGAAATATTTTCTGTTAGGTGCTCTGCAAACCTTCAAGTGCTTTATAACCAGGGGTGTGTTGGTAAATGTTTGATAACTGGCTTTCTGGAAAAAAAAGTACCCATGACACATTTTTCAGTTTAATGTGTATTATTAACCATTTCCTTGTCACTTTCTTAAGTCTGGACAATAAGCAAACAATAAATCAAGTTCTGATTTGTAGCCTTTGCTGATTGCTGAGATGAAAATGCTCCCACTGAACATTTAACAACCAGCTCTCATTAGCATACTCCTATAATATAACTGTCCATTATAAATATGAATATTGTCTTAAGTCCTGTCCAGTTCTAACATAAAGAGGGTAGCACAATGTAGTGGAAAGAATATTGAGTTTGGAACCCCAGGGTTGGCATTTGAGTCTCAGCTCTATTATTTATTACCTGTGTGATCTTAGTCAAATCTCCTCACTCTCTGAGCCTCTGTTTCCTCATTTGTAAAATGAAGGAGACTTCCAGGGCCTTTGCAGCTCTAAATCTGTGATCTTACAGCTCTAGAGAAGGGTCGCTGCATAGCTTCAGGTCATGGAATGCTGATGTCTCTGAAGAATTACAAAAGAGGCTCTATCAATGGGCAATGAAGAAGTGTATGCTGGGTATGAGCAGGCTGTCACGCAAAACAAAGAAGAAACCATGAATGAAGAAAAGGCAGAGTAAAGGATGCCATCAAAGACATGTGTGACTGAGGAAGAAAGGAGTGATGGGCAACCTTTGTGCTCCTCTGTATCATTGTGATATCAGGGAAAGACCCCCACCACACTGGGTAAACATTGGATGGTGAACTTATGGGAAGAGGTGGACAAGAGTTGCATGGGATGATCAGGTATGGATGGGTCATCATTTGCATCAATAGAGGGGTTATCTGCATCAATGAGATCACAGGAGCATTTGAGTGTGAGTTGATAAAGTGGGAAAGATTTGACTCCAGGTAAAGGTGGAATCTCAGTTAAGCCTTGATAATAAGGTTTCCTTATCTTCTCAACCTTCCACACACATCACAAAGGCTCACGTGGACTCTTAAATTGGGGGGAAAAAGTTGAAAAGGACAGAAATGAAATAAACTACCTTCTAGCTATGGACTTGAAATTGCTTTCCAATTAAGGAAGAGATGCTTTATTTTCCAAATTAGGAATTGGGCATGTTTCTTAATTCTAAGATGTCAACCTTTCTGCTCTTTTGGTTTTAGGGACCTATGTAAGGATGTGTTCATCCACCTTGGCCAATTTGCAATACAGTGGAACTATCCAACCCACCTGGGAAGAAGAATGGCTTTTTCCTAATAACCAGTTGGTGAATGTTTCCAAAGTCAGTGGGGCTGTTTCCAAAATCTGTTTTTCTCTAACAGATGGAGCTGTTAAGGTATATTGGGTAAATAATGTTCACATTCAAAATAAGCACTGGCACCAAGTATACTTAATTACCCTGCAGACTGTGCTACCCTCCAAAGGCTCTGTTAGGGAATAATAGAAAGACTAGGAATACCCAAATGTTTCCTTGTGAAGAGACTCAGGTCACTATTCTGACTTTTAGGAAAGGGAATGTCCAAGGGAACCAGATCTTATTTGGGTACTTGGGAGGAGAAGGACAGGAATGAAGAAAATTAGGAAGAGTCTTAAAGTTTGGATACACGCTCCTCTCAGGGAGAAAAGTCAATAACTATGTTTGTTTACTTATTCATTCATTTGTGGGCACCCCAAAGGCTTTGGGCTCACATGGAACAGTCCAAAACATGTTCTGAATCAGTCTTCAAAGGGTCAATATCTCTTTGTTTGTTGTTCCTACCTGGAGTTACTTCAGGAAAATCTAATATACTCGGAGTATAGCTTGTGTCTAGGTTTTTCCAAATGTGGGATAAAAGGACCCTCAGCTTTTGTACAGTATGGATGTCAGGCATGTGGTTGTTTAATTGTTCAGTCATGTCCCACTCTTTATGATCCCATGGACCATAGCATGCCAGGCCCTCCTATTCTCCACTATCTCCTGATATCTGTCCAAGCTCATGTTCATTGCTTCCATGACACTATCCATCTCATCCTCTGCCATCTCCTTTTCCTTTTGTCTTCAATCTTTCCCTCCAATAAGTTCTGTATTGTTATTACATGGCAAAGTATTTAGGCTTCAGTATTTGTCATTTGAATGAATAGTCAGAATCAATTTAAGTATTGACTGATTTGATCTTCTTGCTGTACAAGGGACTCTCAAAAGTCTTCTCCAGCACTATACGGGCCGCACGCCGACCTTCTGCCAGCCGTGCGCCAGTACCTACTTCTCTTATAAGAAGCACACTACCAGAGTCTTACCCACACCTGGGTCTTCGGTTCTGAGCCGGATCACCACACAGAGATGAGCCATCGGGAGGCACCAACACCAGATCTTTATTCAGAGGCCAACACAGCAAACCATCATAGCAAGCCCAAGCAGCAAGGCCAGAGCAACAGGGCAGGAGCCAGGGGAGCGCACGTGTGATCTGACCACGCTTGTTCCTAAGTACCTACCTAGCCCCTCCTCCCCAGCCCGCTACTAGCCAATGATTGTAGGGTCAGATACCGGAAGGGGCTGTCTGAGTTTAGCACACCAAGGGGGAGGGAGTGACGTAGGAGGCTAGGATTGGATACAGGAAGAAGGCATCTGGGATTGACGCATAGACAAGAATACGTGACCTAGGAAGTCAGACTCAGGAGGGGACTGGGTCAGTGCTGCACAAAGGGACCCAGGAAGTCAGGAAAGTCACAAGAGGCATCTGGGGATGATGTTGCATATAGGGAGGGGACTAAGCAGAGGGAACTCAGTCCTCTGCCATCCCACTCCCACGTGGCACCGCCCCTTGCCTCAGGAGCTCAGGCTCCGACTACTTCCTTGTACCCAGCTTATGTCACAGAGCACTGCCCAATTGCCTCAGGGCTTCTCCGTATCCAGCCCATCCCAGTACACACGACTCTGCCTACCACAGCCCCTGCCTCGACTTCCAAAATACCCAGATCCTACCCTACCCTTGCCACAGCACCCAACCTGGTAGCTGCCAACATCAGACAGTCCCTCACACAGCACCATAATTCAAAAATGTTCATTCTGTGGCCCTGAGCTTTCCTTATATTCCAATTCTCATAGCCATACATTGCTACTGGGAAGAAAAAAAAAACAAAGCTTTGAGTATACAGACCTTTGTTGGCAAGGTGATGTCTCTGCTTTTTAGTATGCTGTCCAGATTTGCCATAGCTTTCCTTCCAAGGAGCAAGTGTCTTTTAATCTCATGGTTTCAGTCACCATCTGCAGTGATCTGTGACCCTAAGAATATAAAATCGGACACTGCTTCCATTTCTGCTCCCTCTGTTTGCCAAGAAGTGATGGGACCAGTTGCCAAGATCTTAGTTTTTTTATGTTAAGCTTTAAGCCAGCTTTTATATTCCCCTCTTTTATCCTCATCAAGAGGCTTCTTAATCCGTCTTCACTTTCTTCCATCAGAGTGGTATCATCTACGTATATGAGATTATTGATATTTTCCCCAGTAACCTTAATTCTGGCTTTTGATTTGTCCAGCCTGGCATTTTGCATGATGTACTCTGCATATAAGTTAAATAAATAAGGTGACGATATGCTGTCTTCGAGTACTCCTTTTCCAGTCTTAAACCAATTAATAGTTCCCTGTTTGGTCCTTACAATTACTTCCTGACCCACAAACAGGTTCCTCAGGATACAAGTAAAATGACCTGGTACTCCCATCTCTTTGATGACTTGCCATATTTTGTTATGATCCACACAGTCAAAGGCTTTAGGGTAGTCAATGATACGGAAGTAGATGTTTTTCTGGAACTCCCTTGTATTCTCCATAATGCAGAGAATGTTGGCAATTTGGTCTTTAGTTCCTCTTCCTCTTTGAAAACCAGCCTGCTCTTCTGGTAATTCTCAGTTCCCAAATTGCTAAAGCCTGGCTTGCAGAATCTTAAGGATAATTTTCCTGGTGTATGAAATGAGCCCAATGGTTTGATAATTTAAACATTCCTTGGTGCTGCCCTTCTTTAGGACTGGGTCATAAACTTATCTTTTCCAATTCAGTGGCCACTATTGACTTTTCCAAATTTGCTGGCATATGGAATGAAGCACTTTAACAGCATCATATTTTAGGATTTTACATAGTTCAGCCAGAATTCCATCACCTCCACTAGCCTTTTGGTTAGCAAAGCTTCCTAAGGCTGACTTGATTTCATTTTCCAGGATGTCTGGTTTTAGATCAGTAACCACACCGTAATGATTTTCAGTGATGTTTAAGATCTTTCTTATACAGTTCTTCTATGTATTCTTGCCACCTCTTTTTGTCTCTTCTATTTCTGTTAAGTCTCTACCATTGTTGTCTTTTATAACATCTATTTTTTGCAGGTATGGGATAACCTTTATTTTGTCCAACAGAAAACGCACAAGGATCACAGGAACTTGCAAACGGATAGAGAAAACACATTAAGCTCTCAGATTCGCTTAAATTGGGAAGGAAATTTGAATTTGGGATTGTAATTGGAGTAACTATTTGACATTTTGGGGAGTCTGTCTTTCCCACAGAGTCCTACACATTTCCTCTAAGACTTGTAGTATCATCCTGTAGGTTAATTTCCCCCCAGAAGGTAAATGTTCTTTGGGGGCTTCTGAACAAGCTACACTTTTCCATTGGAATTACACTAAGTATTTTATTGACTTTGCTCTTCAAGCAGGAAGCTGCAAGAGAACAATGGAGATAATCCCCATTGGCTAGGTAGCCAGGAAATCTTTCTCCAAATCAGATTCTTTGATTACCCAAATCTCAAACTTGGGAACTCTTAAATTAGAAATTACCTGAAAGATGCTTTCTAGAAAATCTCCCTTCTCTGGCTGGAAGGCTAGAGTCCGATCTCATGCTGCCTAGGGAATTTAACATCCCTTTTCTTCCATGTAGGTATTGGGGTTCCCAAATATTATCCATAAGCTATTTTCTTAGGTTAAGTGGGTACAAATATGGTTACCCCTGTTATGTGTTTTTGTAGGATATATATCAATATTTGGCTACTACTAACTCTTATCATTGGTGGAAAGTATGATTACTTGATGCCATGTGCTTCCTTGAGAGGTAGAGTTGGCAAGAGGTTGGAAGAAAAGAGACCTTTTCTTCTGACTTCAAGAGAAGGCATATGAGTTTTAGACTGTCTTTAGAGAGACTCCTAGAGAGAGAGGCTGAGAAGCCAGTGCCTCCACATGTTTTTGACTTCCAGCTTGACTATCTATAGCCTTTGGGGAATTTCTCTTTGGGTGAGACTGGAGGACTCATTCCCAGTGGTAGAGTTCATTAACTATGTATTGTCTGATATATTCTGTATAAATTCTTTGATTTCTGTTTGTTATCTGCTTGGATAAAGGGGTTTGTTCCCTATTCCCTATTTGTGATGATCTTTTTTGTAACCAGCATTTGATGGGAAGGGAGGCAAGCCTTTGGTTCTAGCTTGGGTCACTCCTTCCCTAAGCCTATATATATAAAATAGTTTAAACCTAAGAACAAAATCATTTACCCTAGACAAGGGTAGTGGTGGACAAATAGATACAATTATAATCAAGAATCTGCTCTCTGAGAGCTGAGTAGGCCAACACTATTGGCCCAGTCTCCTTTTCCCCTCCATATAGCCAAATTTAGAAAAACCTATGTGGATATATCTATAAGTTTCATGGATAACAACTTCCTTCTTCTTCCAGTATATATGGAAGAAATACAAAATAAAAATAAGTTTTTTTTTTTAAAGGAGAATGGACACTGGAGTTTTGAGGGGGGCATTCACAAAAGACTTTATGTGAAAGATGGTAAAGTTGGTGTTTGAGCTGAGTTTTGAAGGAAGTAAAAAATCCTATATTGTTCAGTTGTGTTAACTCCTTGTGACCCCACTTGGGGTTTTCTTGACAAAGATACTGAAGCAGTTTGTCATTTCCTTCTCCAGCTTGTTTTTACAGGTGAGGAAACTGAGGCAAACACGATTAAGTTATTTGCCCAGGGTCACACAGCTAGTGTCTGAGGTTGGACTTGAACTCAGATCTTCCTGTCTCCAGGCCTGGTGTTTTATACACTGTGTTACCTAACTGCCTCCTAGGTAGAGAATTCTAATTTCTGATCTGTGGCCAGAAGCTGTGGGTAAGCACAGGTAACTCCCACACCTTCATAGTCTAAGGTAGCCATTGCAGTTTCTGGGGACAGGTGACTCTCCATGGATATGTCTTATCCTCCACCCCATTTTAAGAATGCAGGCTTGCTCTGTGGAGAGGAGGGGAAGAGAGGGAAAGGGAGAGTGAGGGAAAGAAGGAAGGAAAGGAGGGAGGAAGATAGGGAGGAAAGGGGAGGAGGAGGGAGAGGGAGAGAATAAGACAGGGAGAGGAGGAGAAGGGGGAGAGGAGAAAAGGTGAGGAGGGAGAAAGAGTGGGAGAAGGAGGAAAGGGAGAGAGAGAGAGAGAGAGAGAGAGAGAGAGAGAGAATCATTTTACAGACAGTCTCACAATGCCTGGAACATAGTAGGTATCTAATAAATGACTATTTTAACAGGAGTGATTGATTGTGGATATCCCCTATGGTTCTGTCCTGGGTCTTCTCTCTCTCTACATGATCTCGTCAACTCCCTTGGGTTCAGTGATCATTTATATGCAGATGGCTCCAAAATCTGTATTACCAGACCTAATCTCTCTCCTGCGCTATGGCCCCTCATTTCCAATTGCCTACTGAATAGCTCCATCTGTATGTCTCATCAGCATCTTCAATTCACTGTCTGAAATAGAGCTGATTATCCTCCTCCGCAGACCTGCCCCTCCTCCATACTTTCCTATTTCTGTTGGGGGGTGGGGCACTACAATTCTTTTAGGCACCTATCTTCACACTCTTCTTCTCTTCCCTCTCTCTCACTCTCCACATTCCATCCTTTGCTGAGTTTTGTTTCTGTGTCCACATCATCTCTCCCATTCACCCCTTTCTTTCTGCTCCAGCAATGGTCACCCTAGCTCAGGCCCTCCAGCACCTCTCCCCTGGACTATTGCCAATCTCTTAATTGGACTTAATTGAAATAGCTTTCAGTTTCTTTCTATCTAAGCCATCTTCCTCATTGGGTGCCAAGATCATTCTCCCAACACCCAGGTTTGTCCCTGTCACTATCTTGAACAAAATCCTTCAGTGTCTCCTTAGGATAAAGTACAAACCCCCC
The DNA here is from genome assembly GCF_900497805.2 of Vombatus ursinus. Lineage (NCBI taxonomy): Eukaryota > Metazoa > Chordata > Mammalia > Diprotodontia > Vombatidae > Vombatus > Vombatus ursinus. Next base: position 19,097,374 of record NW_020954551.1, on the reverse strand, counting down.
TGCCTGGCATTTAAAGCACTCCATGTTCTGGTTCCTGCCTCACTTTTCCAGCAGAATTTCCCGTCTCATCTCTGGTCTACATTTTAGCAAAGTGGGTCTGCTTGCTGTTCCTTAAACTTCACATTGCATCTCTCATCTCCATGACTTCGCACGGCTGTCTCCTTCCATGCCTGGAATGTCATCCCCTCTTACCTTTGTGTTTTATGATCTCTAGCTTCCTTCAAGGCTCAGCTCATATGCTGTCTCTTGTGGGAAGCATTTTGCAATGTCCCTGTGCTGGTTTCCTCTTCAGATATTTACATAGCTGTGAATAGGTGTGCTAGGTGGCACAGTGGGTAGTGAATAGGGCTTGGAATCAGGAAGACTCCTCTTCATGAGTTCAAATCTGGCCTCAGACACTTATTAGCTGTGTGACCCTGGGCAAGTCACTCAACTCAGTTTCCTTATCTGTAAAATGAGAGCTGGAGAAGGAAATGGCTAAATCACTCCAGTATTTTAGCCAAGAAAACCCCAAATGAGGTCATGTAGAATCAGACACAATGAGACAACAAATTATCCTCCAGTAGAACTTGAGCTTTTTGAGTATAGGGATTGCTTTTCATGTTTGTCCTCATATTGTTGATGTGTGGTTCAGCACCAACACTTGAGGGATCAGGAAAGATTTGACTGAGAAGAGATGACCAGAGCCGAATTTTGATGGAAACATAGAATTGTTAGAAATGGAGGTGCTTCCACATGGTAGATGCTAGTTGAGTTGAATTGAACGCTGCTCTCGGTAATGACCTTCTCCTCTTCAAAACTCATGCAACACCTTGTTTAAATTAATCACATGCTATGTCGTATTTGGGTTAAATTCTCCTACTAAGCCCTGTAAAGGGCGAAGGGGAGAGGGAAGGGAAAGGGGAAGGGGATAAAAAGCAAAGAAGGTTAAGTTGTCCAGGGTCACACAGCCAGAAAGTGTCTGAGACCAGAATGAATTCAGGAAGATGAGTCTTCCTGACTCTGGGTCTGGCACTCTATCCACTATACTACCTAGCTGAACACATAGCAGGTTCCTAATAGGTCAAGCCGAATTCTTGAATAACGAATAAAGGCCAATCAGTCACTCTGCCAGGTCAGTCTGATCAGGCCCTTCTGAACTTCCTGAGATCATCCCTTCCCCCTACTCCCCACCAACCAATACCACCAACTTCCCCACTCTCCAGCTCCAAGCTAAAACAGACCCACTGAACATATGAATTCCTTAGGAAGTGGTTTCTTTGGCAACAACAATCGTAAAAACTTGTGGAAATTCCTTCCGTGACTCGGGTGCCTTTAGCAGCTCAGGTAGCCCTAGCTTTTGCGAGCAGGGAGGTTGGAGCATCTGATTTTGATTACCAAGTCAAGGAGAATTTACAGCCTCATCAGGAGGAGCTGGGAGCAATGAATAGCAGTTCCCTCTGATTTACATGTGCTTTAGAACAAGGCTTTTTCCACACATAGTAGGAACTCAGTAATGGCCTGTTGAATTGGATTGCTGACAGCGAGGGGAGACTTGGCTCCTGAAAGGGTCACAGGCTAGGAGGGAGTCATGAACTAAGGGAGAGGCAAGCTGCCTTCAGTGGCACAGTGAGCTGTGATACAAGAGAATATGAGACTAGGTGGTTTGGGGAGGATTTCATTCCAAGATAGAAAGTATCTGTGTGGTGGATTTTCCAACCTCCGTTCCTGGTGCCCTACCTCATTAGGAACTCACCACTTGTAGATCATTCCTCAGTGAGGATTAGGTACCGCATATCTCCCCACTCCTCAAAGGAGAAACCTTAGGAAGGCATTCCGAGCCTTAATCCTGCTCCTGCAAAAGCCACTGGGAGCTGCCTCCATCCCTGGAGCTCTCTGCACAAAGGCCAGATGGGTGAGAGGTCTTACCACCTTCTAGTCTGAGGTGTGGCTAAGAGGGAGGAGGAGGCCCAGAGCCAGGACCCACCACAACCACCAAGAGGTCCAGTGTGACTTTTGTTGGCCATGTGAAGTACGCCTCTGTCTTAGCCTGCTTGCTGGTTGCCCTCAGCTGCTTGGAAGCACTCAGGAAAATATTTGCTCTGCTCTATGGTATGTGCAGAGGCCAAGGAACTTTTGGTAAGATGCCAGGGTGCTCCCAGGACTTTCTCCCTTTTTTACTCCTAAATTTGTGTGCTGTGCTATTTTCTAGAATAAGTCTGTCACCCACACCCATTCCACAAACATTTATTACCTACAGTGTCAGGGCTGGAAAATATCTGGGAATTATAATGGGGGGATTAGAGTAGACCACCCTGATATGCTGGGGGCACTTTCCACTGGGCTAAGCCATTGTCCTGACCTCTTCTTGTGATTTATGTGCTCTGGCTTCTTGCTGACCAGAGTATCCAGGTGGGTCCCTTTGGTTTCTGTGAGGGGGTCAAGGAGAGGGGACTCTGTGCCAAAGATAATTGGTGACTGAGCCAAAGAGAGTTGTCTATTCAATTAAATTTAAGAGGAGTGACTGCCCTATCTCATCCTATTTTTTCCCCTCTGTCAGGCATATTGGAATTCTTCCTGCCTCCTCAGATTTCCATAGTAGGGGGCAGGGGATCTCTTTCCATCCTTCAATAGGTATGGTGGTTGCTTCCACACAGCAGGAAAGGCATATGCTTGTCTCAGTGAGCCTGAGATGGGATTTTAAGTCCCTAGCTGCCCCTTTGCATTAGATGTTTCTTCCTTTTCACACAGAGGATCAACCAGCAATCCTGAAAGGGACATTCCTATTCTTAGTGGCAACTTTGTGAGATTGGGAGCTTCACAGGTCCAGGCGCTGGTTGCCCAGCAGGAAGTGATCTCTGTAATGAATTCTTGAAAGAGAAGATGACCATGGACAAGAAGATGAGTCTTGCATTCTGGGCTGGACAAAAGTGAGTTGCTCAGATGGTACAGATCTGAGTTACAAGTGAAATGACTGTTCAGTAGTCCCATAATCCTCCTGCCTGTTTCTACCCATCACCTCAGGAACGATGGGTTATAGAAATGATGGGTTACAATTCATGTTTTAGGTATGTGTTAATGCACACTTCAGAGTCTTTTGTGTTTTAAGCATCTCTTTATGGGTGGAAGAAATAAATAACTGTCCTATACCTGATTTACTTTGTACCTTTCTAGAAGAGACTGTTAATGCCTTTTTAGGAGACTATAGACATGGGTCAAACTTAAATTTTGTCCAAGAGATTTCCCTAAAAATTTTACTCTTGGGTGGGGGCATGTGTATAAGTGTGTGTGTATATATATATATATATATATATATATATATATATATATATATGTATATGTATACACACACACACACATATATATGTATATATATAATACAGAGAACATAAGAATTTCCTGAATACTCCCTTTTTAGAGCTTAGACTTCCCTAGAACATGAAACATGCATGTAAACCCAGAACTGGGACTCTTTGTCAGGAAGGGGATACATTTCTTCTATAAACCATGGGTCTTAATATAGTTTCAAAATCATAGGATCTTAGATAAAGGACTAGAAGGAACTTTGGATGTCCTTTTATGTACAGTGGAATGAGTCAAGAGACCTCTGAATCCCTTTTCTGCTGTTTGTACCTGTGTGATCCTTGGTAAATCACTTAACCTCTCCAGGCCTCAACTTGCTCACCTATAAAATGAATTGAGTGCTAGATAATTTTTTCAGTCTCTTCTAGCTCTGAATTTATAATCCTGTGCCCTAATCCAATTTTTTTTCTTCCTCTCTTTCTTTCTCCCTTCCTTCTTTCTTCCTCTCTGTTTCTTTCTTTCACTCTTTCTCCTTCCTCCCTCCCTCCCTCCCTCCCTTCCTTCCTTCCTTCCTTCCTTCCTTCCTTCCTTCCTTCCTTCCTTCCTTCCTTCCTTCCTTCCTTC
>NW_020954551.1:19073918-19093458 GCF_900497805.2 Vombatus ursinus | reverse complement strand
TTCCTTCCTTCCTTCCTTCCTTCCTTCCTTCCTTCCTTCCTTCCTTCTCTCTGTCTCTCTGTCTGTCTCTCTGTCTCTGTCTCTGTCTCTGTCTCTCTTTCTCAGAGGAGTTAAGTGACTTGACTAAAGACACAAAGGTAGCAGGAGGGGCAAAGCTGGGAGTCAAGCCCAGGTCCTCTGACTCTACACACAGTCTTCTTTCAACTGAACCACAGTCTTTTTCACCCAATGGAGAAACTGAAATCCAGATACAAGAAACGTCCTTTTTATCTGTATAGAGTGATTTTGTAGCCATGAGGTTCAGGCCAATAGAAGGCTTGCTTGTCTCTTGCCTGTTTATTGATGACTAACAACAAGTCAACAAGTGTGTGTAAGTGCCTACTATGTGCCAGGCACTGGCTCATACTATGTGCTGAACCTTGTGGGTAAAGAGGGCAAGACCAGTCTCTGTACAGTGTTCAATGGAGTTTTATTAAAGCTATACCCTTTGTTCTACTTCCCACAGTAAAGTGCTCAGGGCCTTGGCCGGAAGACCTAGCTAACCCTGAATGTGCCAAGGGCCTGAAGGCAGTAGCTGTCCTTTTTTTTTTTTTTTTTTTTTAGGGTTGGAACTTAATGGTCCCTAGTGACAGATCTTTAAGAGGAGCATGTCCCCTTGCCTTCCTCTCTCGGTGAGAGGGATCTCTTCTTACTTAACCTCTCTGTTAACTCACCAGTGAAAGATTTCTCTTTCATCACTGCAGTTATTGTCTGGGTTCACTAATGATCCTAGGGTTCCGGGTCCTAAGAGGGCTCTTCTTGCTTCCTGATCTTCATCTCACCTTACACCAGATGGGAGGAAGCATCTTCTACCAGGAATGGGGACCCTGTGGCCTCGAGGCCACATGTGGCCTTCTAGGTCCTTGGGTGCGGCCTTTTGACTGAGTCCAAGCTTTACAGAACAAATCCTTTCATTAAGGAGCTTTGTCCTGTGAAGTTTGGATTCAGTCAAAGGGCCACTCTTGAGGACCTAGAGGGCCACATGTGACCTCAAGGCCACAGGTTCCACGCTCCTGCTTGTTCGTGATGAGAATTAGTCTCCAGTCACATTTTGGGTGTGTGAGTGAAGGAGCAGCAAAGCCAAGTGGGTAGCATCAGGATGGAAGAATGAACTTGTTTCTTCCTTTCTTGTCAACCAATAATGGAAAATGGAGTCAAAGGCTGTGGGTTCAAGTCCTGACTAGGACACCTGTAACCTGTATGGCCTTTGGGAAACACCTTAACCTTGCTGCGCCTCCGTTTTCTCACCTGTAAAATGAGGGGGTCAGTCTCGATTATCACTAAGTCTCTTTCCACACCCGAATCTGCGATCTGTAGGCAAACCAATCAGTATTTCTTAAGGGCCAAGTCCAGTTAAGGCAATGTGCCTTTATTATGCATTGACTCTGCAATAATCATTAGGAATCCAAAGAAAGACCAAAAAATAAAAAAAACCAAACCGAACTGTTCTTGCTTTCTAAGAGCTCCCATTCTAACCAGGGATGTATCATGTAAAATAATAGGTACATACATGCAGAAGGCAATCTGGATGGGGGAAGCATTGGCAGCTAGGGGGTGGTACTGAAAAGGCCTTCTGTAGAGGGAGAGATTTAAGCTGAGTCTTGCAGGAAGTTGGGGAAATGAACACAGAACATTTAAGGCATGGAGTATAACCACTGCAAAGGCATGGAGATGGGAGATTTCATGTTGTCTTTGAAGGGCTGCAAGTAGCTGGTATAGCTGGATTATAGGATGTGTAGGGGGGATAAGGTATAAGAAGGCTGGGAAGGTTAGGAAAGTGTTATATTTGGAGGGTTTACTATCGGCTCCCTCTACTCATTGAGGCAGGATTTGAACCAAGGTCTTCTGGACTCCAAGTCCAACACTATCCACTCTATCCCCTAGCTCCTGGAAGTTTCACATCCCCCCTATATATCTCTAGCACATAGGACAGCATCTTGCGCATAGTAGGTGCTTAATAATAGTAGTTTAGGGGGATAGAAGAGAAGAATAACAAGCGATTCTGCCTCAGGGAGCTTATGCTGTAGCTGGAGAGCTTGCAAGAGTTAGAGACCAATATTAGGCAATGGGAAGTTAGCTGGATGCTTGTTATGCAGAGGGGATCAATGCTTGGTACTCATTCTCGAGCAAAGGGAAGGATTTGGCTCTTGAATCAGTTCTCAGTCATGTCAAGTTCACCCAAGTGTTACTCCTGGGTGAAGCTGCCCGGCTTTAGTACAAATTGGGTCTGATCGGGTCATCTAATCGTTGCCAACCTGGATGAAATTTGGCATTCTTCACTCTTACCTGGAGCTGTCAGCCAGATTGAATTCCAGATCTGACCTGAGGCCTGGGACAGGATTGGCTTGTCCAGGTGAGATCAATTCAGTTCTGTTCAATTCAATTCCATAAAAACTTATTAAGCGCCTACTATGTGCAAGCTGTGGATGGGATGGTACCTGGATAAAAAGGCAACAGTCTTTGTCTTATGTTCTCCTGGAGATAGATGAATATTTTGACAAGTCCAGGACGGGGAAAATACCCCTAGTAATTAAGAGGAATTGGGAAAAACCTCTCGTTAGATATAGTATTTGAGGTGAGGCTCAAATAAAGCCAAGGATTCTGAGAGGGCCAGGGGCAGTGAGGAGGGAGAGCGTGGGAAGCCTTGATCATCTAGGCAGAAGCAATGATGTGGAGATGTTGATCCTTCCAGCCCTGCCCCATTTTATTAATGTCCTTCCTCTAGCTCCTGGGAGTCATGGGGGCTCTTGGCTTGGAAGGACTCTTCAGGGAAAAACAAAAACATTACATTATCATAGTCACTGCACAAATTGTACTTAGAGAGTTGGACTGATGTTTGGAGGATGAGTGGGTTCGAGTTCTATTTCAGACGCTTATTAGCTTCGGTGATCCTGGGCAAATCACTTGAATTCCCTGAGCCTCAGTTTCCCCATCTGCAAAATGAAGATGATAATAATAGCAGTGGAATTTGAACTCTGGTCTTCCTGACTCCACCTCTAATACTCCATCCATTCCACCATCTGGTTTCTGGAAGCCTTAACCCTCCCCTCCCCTCATCCCTCTTATACCTAGTACCTAGGACAGAGTCTTACTGTATTTAGTGCTTAATAAATGTTGAATTGAACTGAATCTGTCAAGTGATGACAAAGATCCTTGCCTAATCTATCCTAGGAATTTATCCTAAGTGTGTGTAAAGTGTTGCTACCCTACTTGGTGACAAGCACCACTGTCTCTTTTCATTCATCTCTTCATGTCCCTATGGACGTATTCTGACCCTAGGTATGCTCAGAGCGGGATCAAATGTGACAGGTGTGTGACTCAGATATTAGAGTTATTATTAATACTGTCATTATTAGTGGTGTCATGTTGCATATTCATCCTCCCTAGTCATTTCTTTGGAGGAGCTGACGTCCTCCAGTATCTGTAGTGACAGATGGCAGATAATCCAAATACAGCAGAGGGCAGGGGAAAGAGAGCTGGCTTGGAAGACAGTATAACTTGGGCTTGAATCCCAGCTTCAATCTGTGACCTTGGGCAAGAAATTTAGCCTCTCTGAGTCTCAGTTTCTTTGTCTGTAAAATGGGGATAATAATATTTCCACAACTTATCTTAGGAGGTTTTTGTGTATGTGTGTGTGTATGTGTGTGTGTGATGAAAGTACTTTGTAAGTCTTAAAGTACTATGCAAATGTGAATTATTATTTTTATAAGGATTTGGGAGTGTTTGGCCTAGAGCAGAGAAGTCTTAGAGGGAGTGTGATAGTTGTGTTCAAGATCTTGAAAGGTTATCATATGAAAAAGGGATTAAATTTATTTTTTCTTTGGCCCAGAGGGAAGGGCTAGGAGAATTAGGTGAGAGTTACTAAGGGGTAGACTGAGGCATGCTTTTAGGAAAACTCCTTCTTTAGAATATAAGCTCCTTAAGAGGAGGGATTGCAGCCCCAGCTCCCAGCATGGTGCCTGGTATAGAGAAGGCACGTAATAAATGCTTGTTTACTATTCCAAAGTGGAATGGGTTATTGTAGGTAGTAGTGAGCTCCCTTCACTAGATGAAGGCTGGATGACTGCATGTCAAATATGATGTCAACAGGAATCCTTTTCAAGTATGGATTGGACTAGATCGAGATTTCTCAACTGTAAGTTTAAGCCCTACTTGCTCTGTAGATAGATTTCAGGTGTGTGTGTGGGAGATGTTCTGTGAACTTGGATGGGAAAAGAATCACCCCTTTGTTTTCACTAACCTCTAACTGAAATGGAGCATTTTTTCAATTATGAATAGAGACATCAAACACCACCTTGAGAAGCGATCTATTGGCTTCATCAGACTTCCAAAGGAGTCTGTGACACAAAAAAAGGTAAGAACCCCTGGATTGGAAGGGCTCTGAGAGTCTGTGATTTGAAACCTAATCAATGCTTCGCTAGTCAGTCCAAGATGCCTAGACAAGGCAACAGAGGTGTGCTCTCTTTCCAGTGAAGGGATGAGGGAGCTACTTTGCTACTCATGTGGGTTTTTCTGCTAATCATTTCCAGAGAAACTCAGAGCCCAACAGCCGACCTGCTTGTGAAAACTACATTCTTTTCCCTCTCTGTGGCTTCCCACTTCCTATTAGAGTGGTCCCTGGGCCAGCCAGGCTTAGGGTCACAGCTGGACTCTGCCAGACACTTTCCTGTACCTCTCACATTGCTCTCATTTATTTTGAATGAAAGGGAGCATGGGAGGCTGGGACACTGGGAAGCCAACCAGGGGAAGTCTTGCCTTTAAAAAAACAAAACAAATAAAAACCCCATGTTAAATTCAGGTGATTTTATTGGTACCTCACCAAGGTTAGAACTAAACTGAAGCAAAATGGAGCACAAACATTCATTCTCCTTGTGATGTTAACTTTCTTTTAATCCTGTGAAAGTCATTATGTACATAGATGAAAATGACTAATGGTGCAGGGGCAGGTACACTGGACCAAGAATCAGGACACCCAGATTTGATCTGCTACTAGCTCACCATATGACCTTGGGAAAGTCATTTTACCAACCCCAGCCACTTTGACTGGTGAGGTGAAGTCTGGAGTGGAGGAGTAGAGGGCTCCTTTACTTTTCTTTTTTTTTTGTTTTTTGCTTTTTGGTGAGGCAATTGGGGTTAAATGACTTGCCCAGGGTCACGTAGCTAGTAAGTGTTAAGTGTCTGAGGCTGGATTTGAACTCAAGTCCTCCTGACTCCAAGGCCAGAGCTCTAACAACTGTGCCACCTAGCTGCCCCATAGTGGGCTCCTTTAAACAAAGCTAATTGACCAAGGCAGTAATCAGACCTTTAACCTTGGCTCCATTCACATTATGTTGGGTGTACAGTCAGGAAGACTTGAATTCAAGCTCGATAACACTTACTAGCTGTATGACCTACAATCATCAAGCCACATCATCATCATCATCATCATCACTAACATTTTTAAAGCAACTACTATGTGCCAGGTACTGTGCTAAGCCCTTTACAATTATCATCTCATTTGATCTTCACAACAACCCTGGGAGGTAGGTGCTATTATGATCCCTATTTTATAGATGAGGAAACTGAGTCAAATAGCTATTAAATGACTTGTTAGGGTCACACATCTAGCAAGTGTCCAAGGTAGGATTTGACTTCAGGTCTTCCTGACTCTAGGAATCTACTGTACCACCTAGCTGCCCCCACTTCAGAGACTTTCTGTTTTTACAGGGCACAGTAGGGTGAGCTGTTAAGTTTTCCAAAGACCCGTACCTCGAATGGTGTTTGATTCTCACCTCTGACCCTGACTCATTATATGTGAGAGGCAATTCACTTCATTTCTTGGAACCCCAGTTTCTGGTGGATTTCTGGTAGAACATGATGGCCATTAAGATCCCTACCAGCTCTCAATCTATAATCTGTAGACTTTAAGCTTTTTTATCTCACAGATCCCTTGGGCAGTATGATGAAACCTATGGACCCCTTCTCATAATGTTTTAAAATAATTGAAGGTAATGCTGAATTTTAGTTAGAGGTTAGTGAAAATAAAGAAGTAATCTTTTTCCCATCTAAGTTCATGGAACCACTGAATCTACTCAGAGACCCTAAAGGGTCTGTGGACTGCAGGTTTAGAACCTGCTGACCTTTAATAATGGGTATAATAAAACCTATGCTCTCTGCCTCATAGCACAGTTGAGATAAATTGAAATGAAGTTGTGTAGCCATTTGGATACACAAGCGTTATATAAATGTTAGCTGTCATCATCATTATTTGTATGAAAACATTTGGATCCAAGATTTCAATAGTATAAATAACTCCTGGTATGGAAAATTCCTTCTCCAGTATAGATTTGGTCACTCATTTGTAGGTTATAACTTTAGTGAGTTGCCTAAGGCACTAAGGAGATGTGACTTTCCCATGGTCACACAGCTAGTAGGTGTCAGAGACCACGCTTAAAATCTAGGTTCAAACTCTGTTCACTATGACCACCATGTTGTCTCCTTTATTATTATGATCATCTCATTATTTTGTGGTTGTTGTTGTTATTATTCCTTATGCAAATGAGCATTGTGGTCTAGGTGGCTACAGTTAGAGGAGGCTTCTGGACAAAGGAGCTCCCTTTACTCTGATCCCAGATGGCAAGAGTGAGATGGGAAAGAGTGGAAGACACCCGACTGATCTATTCTCTATTCTTAGGATTCACTCAGTCTCTTCCATTCCCTTTTCATTCTCAAGATGTTGCATCATCCTTCCTTTCCTTTCTCTTTCTTTTTGTCACTGAACTCTTCAAGGATTATTTCTGATGCATGTCCCAGTGGGTTACTCCAGGAAATAAAGTGATTACTACCTAATGGAAGTTAGATCTTCTGATGAATTCCCATTTTCCTATAATTGATCAGGTCATTCTGGCTAGGGAGAGAAGTAGCTTCCTGATGGGAATGGAAACTATGAGCCTTTTACTGTTCCTTTAGAAGAGGGCTTTTAAGGGGTCCCCTGAACTTGTCTTTTTGAATTGCCATATTTTCCAGGAACACTGGTCCCAGAGCATGCAGAAGGCCTTGAATGTGTCAAGGATGAATGCCCCTCTCCCCCCATGACATAATTTGCTGTTTGCACCCCAAGCTGGACTTTTTGTGTGTTGTTGGGAGACAAGACAGATGCCAGCCAGTTTGTGCCAGGCTAGAGAAAATGCTTGTGCAGTGGGGCTCCTTTGGGAATGAGTAGACCCTCCTATCTTTGTAGTCTAGTGGTTTCCAAGGGAAAAGAATGCAGCTTTTGCCATCATCTTGCTCCTCCCCTTTGGGACGGGTTACTGCACCTTTCCCCTCCCAAGCCATGGCCCTTCCTGTTTTCTCCTCCTCCTTTTGTTGTACTGTCATAAGGACTGTGAACTCCTTGGGGTCCACATGCATGCTCATTTCTCTTGTAATAAACCTGGTTTTCACATAAGTCTTGTGAATTTGTTATCACCTGTTGACACTTTGCATGGCTCGTTTTCCACACAATTGGAACCCATGATGGGAAAGTAATAATTGATATCCGCCTCAATTCTGCTTATGCTTACAATATCAGTATGAGAAAACATTGAATACTTACAGGTATAGGAGGGCAAGGGGAAAATAACCAGATGGTTAAGGGGGTGCAGGTCCATCCTACTTCTTTTTGGGAGGTCCTGAAACCATTGTACTCCATTTTTGTGCCTTCCCTATGGTTGAGCCTATTTGAATGCACCATTTTACTTTCTATTGTCTCTAAAGGAGATCTTGCATACAGTATTGACGCTAAACACTGGGTATCTCTGCCATCTTCTCTATATGTATATTTAAACCTTGACTTGCTTCTGCTTGGTGACCATGACTTTGTTTCTGGGACCCTCACCAAAGACCAGGATAGATGCTGAGTTCACATCACTTGGTCTGAAGTTCTTGCTATTTCAGCAAAAACTCTCTTCCCCTCCCCCTTAAGAGATACTGTATTGCAGCAACATCAGAAGTTGGTCGGGTGCTTTTGAGCATGTAATCCCCATGGATGAAATCTAAGATATGCACAAGGTTTGCCCATTAGGCCATGTTTAGCACCAACAAGTCTGTTCATGATACCAAGGCAGCTGAAAAAAAATATAATTAAAAAGCCAACTTTCCCAGAGCGTCTTTTACGTTGTTGCTTAATGAATGCTAAGCTCAGGGATGTCTGTGATGCCAAAAATCTAAGCAAATATGGAGTTGGTCTATTTTCTGCCCACAGTATGTTGGCTGGTCCAAAACAGAAACATTTGCCAATATGGTGCAATCAGTAAAATTGAACAAATCAAACTTAAAAGTGCATAGCAAAGCCGAGTATTATTTTACATATATATATATATATATATTTTGCTGTGTATACATATTATACTAAATTACATAACCTATGGTTTAGGGCTGCCCAGGGACTCTGAGGTCACACAGGCCAATGTAGATATAGGGGGCCTGACCCTAAAGGAGTCAGTTTTTCTCGTTGGCTCAAGCCCCCACCCCCACCTTGATATTCCAGGAGAACTTCTAAAATAAAGTTTAGGTGTGGCTCATATCTAGGTTTCCCCAACTGTGGTTAACAGGCTCCCCAACACAGGCACTCAAGGTAACATATGGGTATTGGTTATAGGACAGCCTTTATTTTATCCGCCACAAAAAAATTCATAAACAGTCAAGGATTCAAAGGAGCCCACAAGCAAATACATACAAGGTATTAGACACCCCTTCTTGACTCTGCCTGAAGTTAAAGGTAGTTTGGGGGCTGCTGAAAAGTGCTTACCATTCACTAGGACGAGCACTAGCTGAAGAGCAGGTAATAGGTCTCCTGGTCTCCTTCCCCATCAGGCCTTTGGTCCTTTGGTAGCAGAAAGCATTTGTATGGCACTTTAAGGTTTGCCAAGCGATTTACAAATATTATCTCATTTGATACAACAACCTTGGGAGGTAGGTGGTATTATACCCCCCCCCCATTTTACAGATGAGAAAACTCAGACAAATTAAGTGACTTGCTCAGGGTCACTCCCCTAGTAAGTGTCTGAGTCAGGATTTGAACTCAAGTCTTTCTGAATCAACATGCAGTACTCTATTGATCTATCTGCCTGAGTATCTTTCTCCTCCAAGAAGCATTGAGCGACTTACCTCTAGGAGATCACTGCCTGAACAGTGAAACTCGGGAACATTTGATCTTTTGGGAACTCTTGAATCTGCACAGAAAGTCCATCTTCTCAAAAGCTAGTCTCTGGGAAAGAAAATAGAAAGGCAGAAGGTGCCTCGGAATTAAGGTCAATGATGATCACCTAGCAGATTCTTCGCCTGCCACTGACCATCAGCTGCTCCTGGTATGTGGGGGGGGGGCGGCGAGGAAGGGAATGGGAGAAATCCTCTTTCCTTCACACCTCACCCCCAGCTGCATTCTGGAAGAAGGTGGAAAGGGGAAGGGGGAGCTCTGAACACCAAAACGTAACCTTCATGCAACCTGCTAGAGCATGGCAGCCCTTTACTCAGTCCTCTTGAGTCTCAGTCAGAAGCAGGCAGAAGAGTTCTCTGGGTTCACTCAGCAAGCAGGTGGGGTGAGTGTCTACTGCCATGGGTGACTTTTAGATGCTTCTCTAGACAAAGGCTCACGCCTTGTAATCCCATCAAGTTGATGAGGGAAATCATAAAATTCATCATGACTTACTCTAATCTCCCTCTCCTCTCCTTCTTCCCACCCCCCACCCCCCAATTTGTTCTGGATCTGTGATTTTATCCTTTTGGGTACTCCCAGTGTGGAAACTCCCTCTACAGATGCTGACTAGCATCATAATTTTTAATCTTAGATTTCTGAGATTTGCCTGCGGCTATGAGAAGTTGTGTCTATGGTCACAGTATGTGTCGGAGGCAGGACTTGAACCCAGGTCTTCTGGACAAGTCTGACCCTCTATCCACTAAGCCATCCTTCTCTCTTTCTCTGTCTCGGTCTGTCTGTCTCTCTCCCCTCACACCCTTATTTTACCCATCCGAGAGTTACAGTGAGACAGCCTAGTGCACTGAAAAAAAAATGCTGTCTTTGGAATCAGTGGATCTGAACCTAAGGCCCAGCCCTGCCACTTACCATCTGTGTGATATTAGACAAGGAGCTTCCTGTCTTTGGGTTTCAGCTTCCTCATCTGAGATGGTATGATTTCGGCTAATGCGCCTTCCAGCTATGAACCAATGATCCGTTGGGGGGCCCAGGATCAAAGAGCTATTAAGTGTCTGAAATGAGATCTGAATTTCAGTTCCAAAGCTAGGACTCTATCCATTATGTCATTATATAGAAAGGTGGAAGAGGGGGAGAGAGAGAGAGAGAGAGAGAGAGAGAGAGAGAGAGAGAGAGAGAGAGAGAGAGAGAGAGAGAGAGAGAGAGAGAGACTGAGAGAGAGAGACTGAGAGACAGAAAGAGCTAGAGCTAGGAGGAGAGGAGAAGAAAAGAGAAGAGAGTTTATTTTTAAGAGTATGTGTTGGAATGGAAAGAGTAGTAGATTTCAGAGCTAGAGGACCTGCATTCAAACCCTACATCTAACACTAACTGCTTGTGTGACCTTGGTCAGATCACTTCACTTCCCTGTGCCTCAGTTTCCTCATCTGTAAAATGAAAAGGTTGGCCAAGATGGCATGGGAGGCTCCTTCCAGCTCTAGATGACCCGGTGAGGAAAGAGAGCATGAGCAGCTGTGGACAGGGGAATGGTGGGAAGTGAGGGGGCTTCTCATTGGAAGCAGCCCCTGAACTGAGCCTTCATGAAAGCAAAGGCTTCTAAATGAAAGAGCCTAAGGTCCCTTCTAGCTTCAATTCTATGATCCTATGATTTGAACAACGGGGATCATAAAACATGTCTCAAAGTTGTCCATGAGACACAAATGAAATGGTGCACATAGGGAAATCCTAGGATCATAAAATCTATTGCTGCAAGAGACCCTAGAAATCAACTAGTCCCATCCCCTCATCTTTCAGAAAAATGCTTTGCAATTATGAAGTAATTATTATTGTTCATCATCATTATTAGCACTATTATTTCTCGGACTCATTGAACCCACCAGCCACAGACATCCCCAAATCCCCCCAGATCCTTAGGACAAAGTTTTAGCAGCTAGGATAAGGGGTAGGTAGGAAGTATCAGTCGAGGATTAATGTGAGCACTCTCTATACTATGGAATGATAATGAAGCTCCTTGGAAAATCCAGTACCTTAAACTTCCCAGGTCATAGTTGTTCACCCCTCAGGGAGTTGGGAGCATAGTAATGTTCCAGGAGACCACATTTGAATCATGGAGTCCAAGAATTGAGAGGATAGCTTCAGAAAATCACAGTGATAACAATTATGACAACCTCCTCTATTTTTCAAACTAAGTATGGTTCATTTAATTAATTAAGTATAGGACTGAGAATTATAGCAGAAGCACAAGAAGCAGAGCCAGGGGATATGCTGGGCTCTTTCCTCTCAGGTAGGCAGAAAATTCATTTGCTATGCTTTTTTTTTCCCCCAACAGTGACTACAAGAGACTGTGTCCCATACGTCTTCCCAAGGGATGATTCCAGACAGGTAACTTCACCCTTTCCAGAGTCCTTGCAAATGGCATTCTATTTCCACTCATCTATTTCTATAACCTGTCACATTATTTTGCTAACATTTTTAATGTAACAATGAGACAAATACAGCATTGTGCATTAAGGAGCCAAGCATTTCTTTCCTTGGCTCTGTATCAACCATTCTGTCAAAACCTCATGCAAACTGGCCTGAACTCATTAATGGGGTCTATATACATATTTAGCTTTGGGAGAAATTTCATTATGATGCTGGTGGTGTTTTTTGTTTTTTTAGACAGTAGTACACTTATTTCCATTTTGGGAGAAATTAAATGTGTGATTTCATTAGTTTAAGGATTCATTGGTTTAAGGTTTCCTCCTCGTTAGGAAAATTCCCTCCCTATATTTATGGGAGGAATATTCTGTTGCAGATCCTACTATTCTATTTCATTAAATGTTTTTGCTTTGAACTAATCAAATCTCTGTTGACTAGAGAAAAAATACACACTTTGATGGGGGCTTTTGAGAGGCAGTGAACGCATAGAGTAGCTTGAACCTGGGGTAGTTATTCTGGGGACTCCATATGTGAGAAAGGAGGTGCCCTAGGTGCTATAGTGTGATACAGTGTTGTACTTTGTGGGTAATGGTGCTATCACCCTGGTTGGCACCTCCTCTGCAACCTCTTGTTTTTTTTTAGACAAATAGGGGATTTATTTATGCAAGAATGGATCAGGGTTTTTGGCCCTGTGAGCTCTTGTCTGCTGTAAGCACTGCTATCATCTAACCAGTTGCTGAGGTCCTGCTGTGTGACAACAACATACCTCCCGGAATTGTCCAGAGGATCAAATGAGATAATGTATGTAAAACGTATAGTGCAGTGCCTGGCACATAGCAGATACTTAATAAATTGCAACCTCTAGTTTTGGAGAATTGTTGGGAGACCCTGGGGGATAGGTGACTTATCCAGAATCACAAAGCTAATATGTGTTAGAAGCAGAACCAGGTGTCCCTGACTCTCACATTGCTACTCTGTCCATCCCACCAGGCTTCCTCTCAATAAAGAAACAAAATAGCTATTTAGAAAACCCCCATTTTGGAGGCATTGTCCCTTCAGTTAAAAGGGCATTTGAGAATAATAAGAGTAAGAAAATGACATATTTAATTTGCATAGTGCTCTAAAATTTACAAAGCACTTTCTACAAGAATAAGTCTTTACATTTTATAGATGAATAAATGAAGTCTCAGAGAGGAAAAATAATTTAATTATGGTCACATAGTGTCAACACCAGAATTCCAGCCACTGGCTGACTCCAGGCCACCCTTTCCCTGAGACCACGAATGACTAAATCACATTATATCAAACTCAGAAGGGACTTCAGTGGCCCTCTTATCCGGTCATAATCAACATCCCTGACAAGTGGACATCCAGTCTCTTCCTGAAGACCTTCAATGAAGGGAGAGTTGCCTCTCCAAAAATGAGATCCTGATTGGAAGACACTTAAAAACAGTTATCGAAATATCCACACAAAGTTGTGTTAATATTTTTGGTTGGTTGTTTCTAACTACCCTTCGTGGCTGCCTTGAATAATTGAACTCCATAGATCACTCAAATCTCTTGTGTTTCACAGTTTTAACTTCTTGCCTGGTCCCCAATCCTCCTACTAGAGCTGCCAAGAAGTAGCTAACAGTTAAATTGGCATCTTTTCTTTCATCTCTAGTCTCTGTGGTGATATTGAGCATGAGAATAGCTGAATTGCAAACAGCAATTGGGGGAAAAAAAGCACTGTTTCCTGAATCGGGGATTCAGGGGCTGGGGAATGCTTGAATTGGTTATCTGGCCATCCACCTAGAATTTTTGACAGGTTTGTACTCAGCAAGACTTCTGGGCTGGTTGGCTGCACCATTACTAGCTAAGCCCCAGGCAGTGTAACAAATAACCTGCTCAAACCAGCAGACCCATTTTTAATAGGAAGAAGGTAGGATGATTTAATTATGAAGCTTGTATGTTGGCACTGGATGCTGGCTCTGAGTTAGTGTTCAAGGAATGTGGAATAAAAATTGCAAACGAAATTCTACAACTCTTTCTCCCAATGATCCCAAGCATTTCCACCAAGAATGTCTTGATGGGCTTCCTGGAAATCAGTCAGAGCTTGACTTCTTTACCCCATAGCACTGTGTGTTTTTATAGGAAATATGACAGCACCCACCAGAATAGATACTGAAAGTTATGGTGGTTGGAAAGGTTTCTTTCATGATGTCATAGAGTCACTATAATGTACCTGGCCCTGTCCTAACCATCTCTCCCACAAACTTTCGCTGCATATGAGGGATGCAAATAATATATGGTGGGAGAACAATCGACACATCCGTTAACAATCATTGATTAATACATTTACTATGTGCCAGACACTGAGCTAGAAGCTGGGGAAACAAAAGAAAAGCAAAAACAGCCATTGCCTTCAAGCAATTTACATTCTAATGGGGGGAGACAACGTGGACAAAAATAGGGAAATCCCATATACGTACAGAGTAGATGGTTGTTGTTGTTTGTTCTTTCCTTCTCATGGCATCGGGAAGATGATGCCATGACTTGCAAATGAATTGGATTTAATTGAGAGAGGGCTGTGCAAGGTCACCAGCCTCATTTTTTCCTCTGGAGACATCTGGGTCCAGTGGCAAGATATAGATTAGGATGAGACTGGAGATGGCCCCCAGAGTAGATGGAAGATAACCTTAGAGAGAAGGCTCTAAAATCTCCCAAGAGGACGTTGGGAAACATCTCTTTTGGAAGGTGGCATTTGAGCTAAGTCTCAAAGGAAGCCAGGAATTTTAAGAGGAGGGGGGAGTAGGGAGAGGATTTTTTCCTCCTTTTAATAAAATCACTGTTTCAAAAGTCTAATGTGATACAGGATGCAGAGCAGCAAGCCAGGTGGATAGAAAGAGGCTAGTGCTAGGTGATGCAGTAGATACAGCTCTGGGTCTGCAATATGGAAGATCTGAGTTCAAATCCAGCCTCAGATGCTAACTAACTGTGTGACCTTGGGCAAATCACTTAACCTTTGCTTGCCTCAGTTTCCTCATCTCTAAAATAGGGGTAATAAGAATACCTACCTCGCAGATTTGTTTTGAGGATTAAATGAAATAATAGTGGTAAAATGTCTCAGGGTACATAGGTTAAATGCTGGTAATCATCATCATCATCATCATCATTAATTATTCTAAAAAATGATGACATTGGCTTAAATGACTTTTAAGATTCCTTTTATGAATCTGGCTTCCGTGCCTAGAATCTATTTTGTAGGGTACTGGGGAGGAATAACTAATAAAAAAAGAATATAAAACGGACTAGAAATATGAATAGCATATGTATGCTTAATAATTAACAAATTAATAAACTTTTTTTTGGTGAGGAAATTGGGGTTAAGGGACTTGCCCAGAGTCACACAGCTAGTGAGTTTTATGTGTTTGAGGCCAGATTTGAACTCAGGTCCTCCTTACTCCAGGGCCAGTTCTCTATCCACTGCACCACCTAGCTACCCCTATCAATAAACGTTTTTAAACACCTACTATGTGCTAGCTTCTATGCTAAGTGGCAGGAATACAAAAAGAGGCAAAAGACAGTCCCTGCCCTTAAGATGCTTACACTTTAATGGGGGAAACAACATGCAAACAAATATTTACAAACAAGTAATACATACACCATAGTTATAGTTAACAGAGGAAAGGCACTGAAAGTAAGAGGTATTGGGGGAGGCTTCCTGTAGAAGGAAGGATTTTAGTTGGGACTTAAAAGATACCAGGGAGATTGGTTGTGGAGATGAGGAAGGAGAGGATTCTAAGCATGTCAGAACAGGCAGAGAAAATTCCCACATCTGAGAGATGGAGCATCTTGTTCATGGAACAGCTATAAGGCCAGCATTACTGAATTTAAGAGTATGTGGTGGGGAATAAAGTATGAGAAAACTGGACAGGTATGAAAGAGACAGGTTATGAAGGGCTTTGAATGCCAAATAGAACATTTTGTGTTTGATCTTGGAGGCAATAGGGAGCCATTAGAATTTATTGGGTGGGGAAGGGGTGACATGATGCACTTTAGGAAAATTGCTTTAGTGGATGGATTGGAGTAAGGAGAAGCTTGAGACAGGCAGACCTACCAGCAGCTATTGCAATAAACCAGGCATGAGGTGATGAGGACTGCACTAGAGTGAAGGAATATTTAGCATAAAGAGGTATTGAATTTGGGATATGTATATATTGACATATAGCATATATTGTAAGCTGCTATTAGAGGCTACAGGAAATACAGATCTATATGCCCCCAAACACCTGCTTTTCCACAGAAGATGGGGAGATAGCATGTTCAAAAGTAGCTAAGAGTTACTACAGAAACACCTGAACTATTTGGCCAGGATCAGGCTGACATGCAATGCTCCAGTTGTGATAAGTGAAGGTTTTACCTATGTAGTCCACTAGCATTTTCAGGTGCAGAGGGAGTAGGTACTCTGACATAATTTGCAGGGACTGGAAGTTTTTAACTGGGAGAAGAATGTTGTTTCTACTGTCTCCTGAATGAGATGTAACGTATCTTTGCCCTAGTTCCTTAATGCCACTTTTCATGGGTTATCTGAGGTGATACATCACCGATCATAGGGTTCACATACTTCACATGCTAGCCCTTGGGCATTACCTTTAAAGGGAGATGAAAATTCATTGGAGACCTAGAAAGACCCAAAAAGGCAACACACACACACACACACACACACACACACACACACACACGACACACAAAGACTCAGAAAGGCATATAGAGACACAGATACGAGACTAACACACAGTCCTAGAGAAAAGACACAGGGAACCATGTCAGCTGGCAAGCATTTTAAAAATGCTTACTATATGCCAGGCACTGTGCTAAGTACTTGGGATACAAAGAAAGGCAAATATTTGGTCCCTGCCCTCAAGAAGTTTTCATTCTACGGGGAGAGAAAGGGTAGTCAATTGCTCTGTCCCACATAGAGAAGTTGAAAGCTGGAGACAGGAAATGGTATGTATGCAAAAGCAAGGTAAGATGGCTCAAGTGGACAATTGAATGGGAAAGAAGTGGGCTAGGAGAGTTTGTAAGCACTCAATCATCCATAACCTTAGCTGGCCCCCAGGGCAGGAGTTTGAAAACCAAGTGTGTTACTTTCTCCAGGGAGAAAAACGGGAAATATCAATGTTCATACAAGATATATGCCATGTAAATGGAAGGTAATCTCAGAGGAAGGTGCACTAGCAGTGTCTGTGGAGGAGGGGACAGGAAAGGCCTGCTGAAGAAGGCCTTGATAGAAGCAAGAGCATTCTAGACCTGAGAAACAGCCAGAGATGGAGTGTACTTAGAGACCAATGCTAGGTGGATGGATAAAATATCAACCAGAGAGAAAGAAAAATCATTGCATTCTTTAGAGAGAAGGTGGGAGAAGAGATGTAGTTGCACTTGGATCACAGGCCATGCCATCTGTGTAGCTACAAGGAGAAGAGATTTCATTTTATAGCGGAGAACAACATGTATTAAGTAGCAACCTGGAGCTCTCCCTTCACAGGTACAGTGAATTATATCAGCTGTATAGATCCAGAGAGAAAATGAGACTTGTGAGATGAGAAGTTTCCTTGGTACCCTCTGGAAAATAAGGTGGGAAAGGAGCTTTTCTGATTTTCAAGGGGTTTAGATATAAATATATTTTGAATTTTTAGCTGATTAAATAACCTGTTCTATATTCAGAGGCTTATTAGCCTGAATGCTTGCAGGAGAGCTAAAAGCCCGTACAAAGATATGAGTAAAATTCTAATTTTATTAAGGCAAAGCTTTGGTGGAGGAACCATAGAGGTTATTACTGAGATAGGCTCCCACCATAAATCTGAATCCACTGACATTGGGTGAGGGCCACTGGGGTTCAGATTATATATTGAATGAATGAAAAATGCATTTATTAAGCATTTATGTGAAAGGTATCATGTTAAAATTTGAGAATATAAATTAAAATTTGAGAAAGTCTTTGCCCTCAAGGAACTTACATGCTGACAATATATAAAGAATTGGTGACTAGGGAAGAAAGTTTTGGTCTAAAGCAATGGTTCCTATTTAGCTGTATGTGAACCTCAAAGGGTTTTTGGCTAAAAACAATTTTAATGGCACTTTAAACATTGCCTAATTGTGTTAGAACATATTTTTCCTTTGTGATAATAAGCATGTTTATGTTTGAATCACTATAGTTTTGTTTCTGAAGTGATTTGAAACTGTCATGAACATGTGTTCAGTTTTGGTGTTCAGGAAGCAGTAATATCAAATCTGACCAATTCTACCTAAGCGCAACGTGTTCTTTTAAAAATGTTTAAAAAGTATTTATATATTTAATTTTTAATTTATGGAATAAAACAAGCATTTCCAAAACATAGTTTAATAAAAATAGTATATGAAATGACAAATCCATTATGTATAACTTGCTATTCCTTTTAAATATATAATAAAGTTTTCATGTTCTTGCAAGTTCTCAACCTGTCGTCAAATTGTTTCCAAATCACCACAATGGTTTGACTAAAGCTCAAACTGATTCCTAATGGATAGACAGATACATGTGCATTTTGTACACTACACTAGAGCAGCTCTTATATTCCCCTCTACTACTCTGTAATTATACCTTATCAGTTGTGTAATCCCACCATCAGGATGTTATGAACATTTGTATTCCTGCAACACAAACATCAAGCTGTTTGAAAATCACTGTCTCTGGGTATATGTATTATTAGCCATCTTAAAATCATTATGGATCATCATAAATATTCTGCAAAAACAAACCTTATGTTACCTCTCGCTTCAGTACTAAGGCTGCTTTTTGATTTAAGCATCCTCAGCTTATATTTACCATTCTTCTACCTGATAGATTTTCAAATGAAATGCTTGGCAATGCTAGTCAGTCATTCAGTATAATTTTTGTAAGAGTATAGCTGGTGTGCCAGTAGTAGAAGAGATTAAAGTCATGTTTGAAGAGATTCTTTCCTTACAAAGCTTAGTTTGTATATGAACATTGTTTAGAATGAAACAATAATTGAATTTTAAGCATATTAATTATTTAAAATAGTGATCATCATTAGCCAGCGGGAAAGTAAATATTTTATTTTGTAGCTAGCCATTCATTTTTTGACAATTGCTTTGATGGCTAAAAATAAAAAAAAAGAACTTTTATCTGTCAATAAGAGAGCATATAAAATTCTCCTACCATTTCCCACACATATTTGTGAGTGAGCATTTTTATTTTATTTTTCTTTTAAGTCAAAATGCAAAAATAAATTTGATACAGAACCAGATTTAAGACTGTGTTTGTCTAGTGTTGAGCCAAATATTGCAATCTTTTGTTCAAATAAAAGTCCAATATTGAAATTAAGTTTATATATGACTGTTACATTATGTTAAACATCTTCCAAATTGTAACTTGTTTTATTAAAAAGGTTATTTATACTCAACAGAATTTGCAAAATAATGGAATATGAAATCTTACAGATAATAGCAAGCATATGAAGTTTTGCTGGATTATCTCTTTTAATTCTTACAGAATTGTCCTACATAAAATGTTCATAATTATTTTATAATTAGTTTTGTAATTTTATATTTTGAGTTTTCATAATTTACAGGTAGAATAAAATTTTATATTTTATAACTATAATTATAGTATATAAATTTTAATTTGGAGCTTTTGGGGGGCAAAAGTTATCATTGTAGTTATTGTAAATATTTAATGATTAAATCTAAAAGAATGTAATGAGTATTATATTGAATTACCCTGGGAGTGCACAATACCTTTTTTATTTGGTGAAAGGGATTCATGGAATAAAAAGCATTGGGAACTACTGGCCTAGGAAGTCACAGGGATGGTGAGTTGATCTCTAGGGTAGTCAATTGCTCTGTCCCACATAGAGAAGTTGAAAGCTGGAG
>NW_020954551.1:18972195-19073908 GCF_900497805.2 Vombatus ursinus | reverse complement strand
CCCCAGGGCAGGAGTTTGAAAACCAAGTGTGTTACTTTCTCCAGGGACTGGGGGCATGGACTCTAGAAGGTCCAGGACAGAGGGTTGATCCAGATGTGGAGAAAAACATAGGGCAGATGGCAAGATGGCCTGGGTGGATAGCTGAAAGGGATGGGTTGCAAAATAACAAAAATATCAATGGATTTTTCCCTGAATTCTGGATTCTAAGAATATCAAAAGGCATACCAACTCAGTTACAGTATTCAAGCTTCCCTACGGACTCTATTCATTCATTCATTCACTCATTCATTCAATACAAAAAATAAATAAGATACAGACCCTCCTCAAAAAAATTTATAAGGTAGAAGAAGCGATCGGTGCATAAACCAGAATGTGAAAGTACCCAAGAAATGTACAAAAACAATGTTATGATATTTCAGAGCAGGGAGGGTGGTGGGACAGAAGGCAGATTGTAAAAGGGTAAGGAGTGAGCAAGTGAGTGGGTGGTTAGAAAGCGGAGGAAGTGAGTCCTGGCTCCTTTTTCTAGAAGTTTGGCTGTAAAAGGAGGGGGGAAGGAAGGGGGAACAATAGCTTGAGGAGGCATCAGGGAAAGTGAGAGAGGTTTTTAAAAAATGTTTTCTTATGGATGGGGGAGATCTGAGGATATGTGTAAGCCTCTCCCGGCATAAAAAGGGAGATGGAGAAGGAGAAATTAAAGAGAGAGGGAATGATTGAACAGGGAGTGATCTAGAGAGAGACAGTGGGATCTAGTAGACAGAGCACCAGCCGTGACGTCAAAAAACCCAGATTCAAATGCTGTCTCCATGTGATTTTGGGCAAGTGATTTCCCTAATCTGGAAATGGGTTCTGTCGAATGTAAAATCGGGCTAATTATACTTGTCTAAAAATTAGTAGCTAAAGGCACTAACCCACTTCCTTTTCATTAAGGGGTCTCTCTCTGCTCTGGCCACATGCATGCTCAGATCATATTTAGTCCTGGGGGACCCTAACCACCTAAAAGAAGGGCAAGGCTCTTTTTTAACTTGCACTCTTTGCCTCTTTACACCTCCAGGAAACAAACATACTTAAAGTTTAGCATTAGCTCATGCCTAAGAGACTCTGCCCAACAGGAGGGGAGTAGAATGTACAATGTAGACCAGGTGTAAGATAACATTGTATTTCCTTTATACAAAAGAAATTCTAAGTACAAAGATTCACAAACACACACTGAAAGACTTAATCACTACCCTGTAACTTATGATTATTGTTATTCTCTGTTGGGAGATTGAGACTTAAAACCATAAAAATGTAAAGCATTTTGGAGGAATATCAAATTGGCATTTCATATTTCACCTAGGCTATGTACTGTCCAAACAATTCCAACCAGGTCCCATTTCTTCTGGTGAGCCATACCAGGAGTCGACCTCATTGTCTAGCCAGTGGTTATCTTCCCCTCCAAGACTTGTAGTGTGGAGAGGATGCTTTGTGACTAACCAGGGAGCTAGAATCTTCCAACCTCTCAAACTCACAATGTGACTTTCAAAGATGAAAACATCCATGTCAAGATTACTACTCTTTTATCTACATCCGGGTGAGGAAATACAAAGAAGAAGAGGCAGCCAGAGCTCTGAGATCAAGTCTCAGACTTGCTTAAGTAGGACATGGGCTTTAGCGGTGCCATGGGGTTGAAGTGGGGGTAAGGCTGGCAGTAGAGAGATGATACCATAGAAAAGGCTATGATAGTTCTCACCTGATTTACAGTTGGAAAAAGAAGAGATGAAACCAAGAGTGGGCCTCTCCATTTTAAAGATCTACTGAGTCAGCATCTCTCCTGCTCAACAGCCACTGAAGAGACTGAGTCATCATTCCAAAGTGCCTTCATTCTTCAGAACTGAGCCAGTACATGTGGTTGACCAGAAGCAGTCAGAGCAGCTCTGCCCATGCTCTTCAGAACAGGTTTCTATTAAAATATGAGCTTCTTGAGGGTAGGAACTACATTCTTGCCTTACATCCCTAGTGCTTAGTACAGTGACTGTCAGATAGTAAACACTTGGTAAACACTTGGTGATTGCTTGACTTGGAAACCCCTGTTATACTAGTATTACCTACCTCACAGGATAGCTGTGATGAAAATTTTTTTAAATAGTTAAACTTTAGACTGGCATTTTAATCAAGTGCAAAGACCATAAAGATCATAAACCTAGAATTGAAATGGGCTTTGGAGGTTACCAACTCCAAACCCTTCATTGAAAGATGAAGAAGGTGGGGCCTAGGGAAATTAAGTAACTTGCTCAAGGTCACATGGGGAATAAGTAGGTAGGAAGTTTAAGTTTGTATCTTAGGCAGGAAGGAGGGAGAGAATGTCTGAAGATACAATGAAACTTTGAACTGTGTAGGTCACAAGTTGATGGAATTTGCCTGAGATGACTTCAGTATTGGTAATATAGGAGATGTGGTCATTGGATGATGTAGTCAAATATTTGTTTATTGATTGCAGGGAGGGAGAAGGAACGGATGGGTTGGCAGGGGAGAGAGTTTGAGGAGAGTGGAAAAAGTCCTGAAATGGCCACTGTGGAACATTTGTTCAAATGTCAACATGAGATTGAACAAGAGGATTGGTGGAAGGCTCAACTGAGGTTGGAGGGCATACACCTTTAGTGGACTCCAATTGTCTTGTGACTTCCTGCAGCACTTCTTCTCATCCCCTGCAGCCCCCCTCCCTCTACCCCAGCCCCAACCTCAACCTTAGATCTCACCAAGTTCAGGTTGTTCTGGTATTACTCACCATTTCTGAACAAGAGAGGGGATCACTACATTCCCTTAGGATTGAACTTGTACTCTGAACTGTCAGAAAGGACCAGGGAAGGTTTGCTTGGATCCCTCACCTGATTAAAGGAGTTACAGAATAGTAGGAAGGAGAAAAGTGATATTTCAGCAGGGCCAAATGCACTTTCTTCATGCCAGGCCATCATTACTAAAGATTATGTCTGCTCTCTTGGTTAATGCTGCCATTATTAGTTATTACTGGACTGAAACTTTCCCTACAATAGCACGGATACTCTCCTTGGGTGATAGAATTCAATTCCACTGTACTGAGTTGAAAGCATTGTCAGAGGACCAAATCACAGTCTCAGTCTACTTTAATTATTCAGGACCTGACATGCTGCCTGGGAATACATCAGAGTACATGGCTGATAAGATTAAATATTATAGGAAACTGTTTTAATTAATTTTTAATATTTTCTTCAGAATGATTATTCATGCCTAACTGCACGCCCAAATGGGAGGAGTGCTTAAAAAAAATCCTCCATTTTTTATTCTTTTCTATTAATGACTCACATTTTTATAGTTCTTTAGCGTTATAAAGCACATTATTATATCTGTGATCTCCAGTGAGCCTTCCAACAGCCTTTTGAGATTGCCAGAGCAATTATTATTTTTCCCATTTTCCAAATGAGGAGACTGAATCTCAGAGAGGACAAAAATGACTTATACAAGGTCATGGGATCAAATAATTAATAACAATAATATTGATGATAATGATGATGATAAACATTTATATAGTGCTTAAAAATATGCCAGGCACTGTGCTAAGCTCTTTACAATTATCTCATTTGATACTCACAACAACCCTGGGAGATAGGTGCCATTATTATCCCCATTTTATAGAGGAGGAAACTGAGGCAAACAGAAGTTAAGTGACTTGCCCAGGGAACCCAGTGGCCACGTAGTCCAACCTATGACCTGAATTAGAATTCCCACTATAACACACCCGAAAAGTGGTCATGCAGCCTTTGCTTGAAGACCTCCAGTGATGTTGCATTTTGGGATGGCTCTCATTGCTAGGAAGCTTTTCTCGGCATCAATCCTTAATTAATCTCTTTGTAACTTCCACTTGGGGCTCGTCGTCCTGACCTGGAGGCCAAGCAGAGTATTAGCAAGGCTAATCCGTATTTATTTCCGCAATGTGTTCACTTTGACAACACTTATGCTAAATTTGGAACAAATCTAATCCTTCTTCTGTATGACAGCCTTCAAGTACTTCAAGACAGCTCTTGTGACCCTCCCTTCCTCTTTCCCCCACTCCCCTCCTCTGCTTGCTTCCAATATCCCAATATCCCCAGTTCCTTCAACTGGTCCTTATAACAATAATATTGATGATAATGATGATGATAAACATTTATATATTGATGTTGATAACATCAAATAAAGGTGCTTCACTATTCTGATTTCCTTCTTCTGGACACTCCAGATTTTCAAAGTTGCTCCTAAACTTTCTGTAAAATATAATGCAAAGTTCTCGACTGAGTGAGAGGAGGGAGAGTCATGGGAGGCTTGAGGAGGGATGGAAAGGTTTGGAAGAGCCTCTGTGGAGAGTGGAATAATGAGTTGAAAACTCAATTAATAGTCAAACTCATAGAATTTTACTGCTCTATGGATCACCTAGCCTAACTCTTCCATCTCTTGGATGAGGCATTGGAGACTCAGATAGGCTGAATGATTTTCCCAAGGTCACAGAATTAGTTCGCTAAGCTAGAACTAGAAGCTAGGTTGATGAGAACCTCATTCAATTTAACTCTACTCTGAGCTCTTTTGCATTTGACTGCTTTAGGAGGATGGATCAAAAATAGTGACATCCTCCATACTTTATCATTAAAGTGGTAGGGACATCCTCTAAGGACTCACTCTCTGGGTACAATAATGAAACTTTCACCTCTGGCCAGAGTTCCTGTGGGACAAGACCTGTTAGATTGTAATCTCCTGGAGAGCAGGGGCTATCTTTTGCCCCTTTTTGTATCCCCAGCACTTAGCACAGTGCCTGGCACATAGTAGGTGCTTAATAAATGTTTATTGATTAATTGACTGATTATACCAAAAAGGGAATATGAGTCTGATGGCAGGCCACTTATTGCCTTGGAATTTTTTGACATTGTGCTGAATCTGGGAATGCGTGTTCTCCAGGCTGCTCTGTAGCCCTTTTCCTCCTGGACCTTTTCCTACTCTGCACCTCCTCGTTCTTCCTTGTCATCCAGTGTCCCATGAAGAGAAGGCTGTGATTGAAGATCCTTGGGTTATACCTTGAGCTGTGTAGAGGAAAAAGGTTTCTATAAATCCTGCCAATCTGCACATTTGTTAACCGCTCAGAGTGCTCTGGGGACTGGAGAGGAGAACAAAGGGAGATGGTCACAAAAATGACCTGTAGTCCTCATTGGAAAGGCCAACCAGAGTTGGCTAATCCAGGGGCCAGGGATACAAATCCAGGGGGAAGTAGTGAGTGTTTCTTTGATGCAGCCAAGAACATGAAGAAGGGGAAGGTATCAGGAGCTGAATAAAAGACATGATTGAGATGACTCTGTAAAGAAGCTTTCCTTTATTTACCACCTTTTCTTTGAAAAATAATTTAAAAATAGATCTTTTTTTGCTTTTTGTTTTTCCATTGACTCCATTTCCCCCTATATTCTTCCTATTCCTCTTCCCAGAGAGATATCACTTGGGAACTAAGGGTTTTTTTTTTAAGAAAGAAAAAGAGGAAGAAAAGAAAAAGAAAAAAAATTCAACAAAACTGATCATGAAAATATCTGATGTTATATGCAATGTTCTACAAAGGAGCAGAAGAAGGTGTCATCTCATGTCTCTTCTTTGTGGTCAAGCTTATTCTTTATAATTTCCTAACATGCAGGTCCGATTGTTTTGTATTTGTTACTCTTTCTGTTTACATTGTTGTGCTCATTATGTATGTCATTTTCTGGGCTCTGCTTACTTTGCTTTGCATCAGTTGCTGTAAGTCTTCCACGCTTCTCTGTATTCATCATGCTTGTTGTTTCTTAGAATACAGTTATATTAGACTACATATATGTCCCACAATTTGTTGAGCTATTCCCTAGGTGACAGATGTCTGCTCTCTTTCCAGTTCTTTGCTACCACAGAGTCCTGAACTGAATGTCTTAGTGTATATGGAACATTTGTTTTTATCAATGACTTCCTTGGGGTTTATGCCTAACAGTGGGATCTCTGGTCTACCTGTCACTCTTTCAGTGGGGAATAAATCATCTTCTTCTGAGGAGTAGAATTTCACAGTAACAACTTGATGGTCAAGGTAGGTTATCGTCAAGCACTTTTCTTTAGTTTTTTTTTCCCCCATGGGAAATGTTAATTAGCTAAAACAACCCAAAACCTAGGGGTAGACAGCTACTTCTCTGCACTGGCTATAACATGGTCATGCCAAAGGTGTGGGATTTCCCTTCAGTAAAACAGATCTCAAATCATCTCTTGCTTACAGATTTAGAGAGTTGTCTGAAGCTCAGAGGGGTTGAGTGATTTGCCTGTGGTTGCAATTTGTGTCAGAGAAGGGATTCAGATCAAGATGTTCTTTACTTCAAATTCAACACTCTTTCCACCAGACAATGCTACTTCTTACATTGCAGGTAGTACAGGTATATTATTCTTGTTTGACAGATGAGGAAACTGAGGCTCAAGATCCCCATGGGATCTGCCCATGCTCACAAGCCTAACCAATATTCTCTCCTGCTCTAAAATTCTATGACTCCATTTGTGTTCACAGAGCCATCACTAGGAATTCTAGTGCCTGGAATCCAGGAGGTAGTGGTGGTAGAATAAAAGAGAAGATGAATTTTCCAGGAGTGGGTACAGTGGGGGAGGGAGGCTCTCTCTCTGGCCAATCTGATTTCCTATTTTGACAGTCATTAAACTCTACGATCAAGGGAATGTGCTAGATATAATTTGCCTAGATTATAGCAAAGTTATTGATTTAATGTCTCATATGATTCTTATAGAACAGGTGGGAAGACATGACCTAGATGAATTCAGAACTGATTGATTGGCCAGACTCAAAGAGCAGACATTCAATATCAACATGGCAGGGCGTCTCCAGTTGAGCACCCCAGGGATCCGGATTGGCCCAGTACTACTTGACATTTTTATTCATAACTTAGAAAAAGGCATAGATAGCATGTCTGTCAAGTTTGCAGATAGCATTAATCTGGGAGGGATACTTAGCACACTGGATAATCGAGGTGGGGTCCAAAAAGATCTTGACAGGTTAGAACACTGGACACAATCTAAAGGGATGAAATCCAACTGGGATCAATGTATAGTCTTACATTTAGTAGAAAAAAATCAATTTCCTACGTCCAAGAAGGAGATAGGGCTAGATAGCTCTTTGTTCGGAAAAAAGATCTGGGGCTTGTAGTGGACTGCAGGCTTCATATGAGTCAGCAGGGTGATGGGATAACCAAAAAAGTCACTTTAATGCTTGCGATGTATCAAGAGGCATAGTTTCCAGGAATAAGGAGGTGGCTGACTGCCCTCTGCACTTTTCCCTCATCAGACCTCATTGTAGTATTGTGTTTAGCTCTGAACATCACAGTTTAAGATAGACATTGATAAGCTGGAGACCATTGTTATTCATCTTTCATTCTCAAAGAGGACCAATGACATCAGTTCAGTGATGGTTTAACTTGCAAATGAATTGGGTTTAAGTAAGGCAGGGCTATGCGAAGTCATCAGCTTCACTCTTTCCTCCAGAGTGAGTCATTGGAGTCCAGTGGCAAGACATAGGTCAGGACAATTGGTGATGGTCCAGGATGCAGAGGGAGACAGGTCTTAACCAGGATGGTGATGGGCTTTGAGTTCATGTTACGTGAGGACTAGTTTAAGGAACTTGGAATGCTTAGCCTGAAGAACAGTAGACTAAGGAATGAGAGGAGAGCTAATTTCAAGTATTTGAAGTCCTGGCATGTTGACGAGGGATTCTACTTTATCTATTTGGCCCCAGATAGGAGAAGGGAAGGGAAGGACAGAGAAAGAAAGGGTCAGGTTAGGGAAGGTCAGGGAAGGGAAGGGAAGGGAAGGGAAGGGAAGGGAAAGGAAGGGAAGGGAAGGGAAGGGAGGGGGAGGGGGGGGGAGGGGAGGGAAGGGAGTAATCATTTATTAATAACCTACCATTTATTTGCACAGCCCTCCCTCACTTAAATCCAATTCACTTGCATGTCATGGCATCACTTCCATGATGTCATGGTCTTCTTTGAGAAGGAAGAACAAACATCAATGACCATGTATCAGGTAGTGCTAAGTGCTTTACAAATATTATTTCATTTGAAAATGAGCATAATCAGGAACAGTGGGTGAAAGCTGTAAAGAGATCAGTTTAAGATTTTTTTAAAAATACATTTGTTTATTTTTAGTTTTCAACATTTGCTTCCACAAGATTTTGAGTTCCAAATTTTCAACCCATCTCACCCCTCCCCCCACCCCAAGATGGCATGCATTCTGAATGCCCCTTCCCCAAATCTGCCTTCCCTTCTATCTCTCCCCCCCTTCTCTTATCCCCTTCCCCTTCTATTTTCCTGTAGGGCAGGATGGATTTCTGTACCCCATTTCCTGTATTTCTTATTTCCCAGTTGCATGTGAAAACATTTTTTAAACATGTATTTTTAAAACTTTGGGTTCCAAATTTTCTCCCTTCCTCCCTCCCCACCCACCCTCATTGAAAAGGCAAGCAACTAAATATAGGTTATATATGTGCAGTTATGCAAAACACTTCCATAGCAGACATGCTGTGAAAAACTAACTCTATTTCCCTTAATCCTGTCCCACCCCCCCATTTATTCTATTCTTTCTTTTGACCCTGTCCCTCCTCAGAAGTATTTGCTTCTGATTACCCCCTTTCCCAATCTGCCCTCCTCTCTATCATCCCCCTACTCTCTTGTCTCCTTCCCCTCCTGTTTTCCTGTAGGGTAACACAGATTTCCATACCCAATTGAGTGTGTATGTTACTTCCCCCCCTTAAGTCAAACCCTATGAGAATAAGATTCATTCATTCCCTCTCACCTTCCCCTGTTTCCCCTCCACTGTAAGAGCCTTTTCTTTTCTGGTTTTTTTTTGTGAGATAATTTACCTGTTCTACCTCTCTTTTTCTCCTTCTCCTAGTATAATCCTTTCTCACCCCTTAATTTTATTCTCCAGATATGACCTCTTCATCTTCAACTCACCCTGTGCCCTCTATCTATCTATCTACATATACATACATATAACTTTTTTCCCTCCAACTACCCTAATGCTGACAAAGGTCTCATGAGTTACAAATATCATCTTTCCATGCAGGAATGTAAACAGTTCAACCTTAATAAGTCTCTTATGATTTTCTCTTCCCTGTTTACCTCTTCATGTTCCACTTGAGTCTTGTATTGGAAAGTCAAATTTCTATTCAGCTCTGGTCTTTTCATCAAAAATGCTTGAAAGTCCTCTATTTCACTGAATGACCATTTTTTCCCCTGAAGGATTATACTCAGTTTTGCTAGGTAGGTGATTCTTGGTTGTAATCCTATCTCCTTTGCCCTCCAGAATATTATATTCCATGCCTATGGTTCCTTAATGTAGAAGCTGCTAAATCTTGTGTTAGTCTGATTGTGCTTCCACAATACTTGAATTGTTTCTTTCTGGCTGCTTGTAATATTTTCTCCTTGACCTGGGAACTCTGGAATTTGGCTACAATATTCCTAGGAGTTTTTCTTTGGGGATCTCTTTCAGGAGGAGATTGGTGGATTTTTTCAATTTCTATTTTGCCCTCTGGTTCTAAAATATCAGGGCAATTTTCCTTGATAATTTCTTGAAAGATGATGTCTAGGCTCTTTTTTTGATCATGGATTTCAGATAGTCCAATAATTTTTAAATTCTCTCTCCTGGATCTGTTTTCCAGGTCAGTTGTTTTTCCAATGAGATATTTCACATTGTTTTCTAATTTTTCATTCTTTTGGATTTGTTTTACAGTGTCTTGATTTCTCATAAAGTCACTAGCTTCCAATTGCTCTATTCTAATTTTTAAGGAAGTATTTTCTTCAGTAAGCTTTTGGACTTCCTTTTCCATTTGGCCAATTTTGCTTTTAGGGCATTCTTCTCCTCATTGGCTTTTTGGACCTCTTTTGCCATTTGGGTTAGGCAAGGTGTTATTTTAAGGTGTTATTTTCTTCAGTATTTTTTTGGGTCTCCTTTAGCAAGCTGTTGATTTGTTTTTCATGATTTTCTTGCATCACTCTCATTTCTCCTCCCAGTTTTTCCTCTACTTCTCTTACTTGCTTCTCAAAATCCCTTTTGAGCTCTTCCAAGGCCTGGGACTGAATCATATTTTTCTTGGAGGCTTTGGATGTAGGAGCTTTGACTTGGTTGTCTTCTTCTGGTTGTATGTTTTGATCTTCTTTGTCACCAAAGTAAGATAATATAGTCTGACTCTTTTGTGCTGCTTACTCATGATCCCAGCCAATCACTTGAGTTTTAAACTCTTTGTTAAGGTAAAAGTCTGCTTCCAATGTGGAGAATGTACTGTTCCAAGCTTTGGGGGTTTGTACAGCTGTTTTCAGAGCTACTTCTAGGGACCTGTAAATTTTTAGTTCTTCCAAGGTGGTATGATAAGGGGCGAGGTGTTTCCTCTCCACCTCCACAAGCTCCACACCAGTACTCCTCCTCGCCCCAGGACCGCCCCTCAGAACTGTGACCCAGATCCAAGCATGGGCAGTGAAGAGATTCCTGCCTCAGCTCTGGCAAAGAGATTCCTGCAATCCCCCTCTGATCAGCCACTCGATTCCCCCTCAGTCTGTGAGCCAGAAGCTCAGGAGGTAGCCGCTGTCTTAGAGGCCAGGCTCGGGACTTGCGGCTGAGACCTAGCTCCTTCTCTCACCACAGTCACAGACTTTTCCCACTGACCTTCTAAGTTGTCTTTGGTGTTCAGGGGTTGAGAAGTCTGGAAACTGCCACAGCTGCCCACGATTCAGTCTTCTGAGACCTGCTCCAGGGTCACTGTGGCCTGCGCACCCACTCTGAACTGCGTTCCTCTCCCCACCTGGCGCAATGTACCTTTCTGATCAACCATCCAAGTTGTCTTGGGCTGGAAACTTGTTTCACTCTGTCTTTTTGTGGGTTCTGCTGCTTTAGAATTTGTTTAGAACCATTTTTTTACAGGTATTTGGAGGGATTTGGGGGAGAGCTCAAACAAGTCACTGCTTTCACCCCACCATCTTGGCTCCGCCCCCCCCATTTAGGATTAATGTCTGTGTAAACTGTCCTAACAAAAAGGGGGATGAGTTGCCTCAGGATGTGATGGGTACCCCCTCTCTTGGAGATTTTACAAGGCTGAATGACTGCTTGTCAGGCATGCTGAGGTGTATATAGATTGGGGTAAGTGGATGCTGAAGAACTTTCTCAAATTCTGTGATTATGTGATTCTGAGTTTGGCTCTTGTCTCTATGGAGGTCTATGCTACAGAAAGCAGGCCCAGAGTTGGGGGAGGAAGCATACTCCTCCAGATGTTGGGACCCTCGGCCAAAGCCCCATTTGCCTGGTACTAGTGATAGACTCTGTGTACTCATTTTCCTGAGGACTTTAACCGTATAGACAAGGCACTATCTCAAGTGTCGTTAGCAGAATGGGACTCTGAATTCCTCGGCCCAGGCCTGGATGTGCTCCTAATTTGTGGCATACTGGTATGTGCTGTATTTATATTACATTAGAGGAGAAAAAGGCCCCTGGAGATTCTGGCTCAAATACCAATAGCTCCCCCGGGTCTCAACCAGAGTTGGGGGAGGGGAAATATTCCTTTAAAAAAATTTTTTTTAGAAAAATGAAACAAAACTCAAGAGGAATTTCATGAAGCCATTTGTGACATTTAATTATTTACTATTTCTTATGTAAACATTTGGTCAAGTACCAGTTTGTGGAAGGTGGAGGAATGTAATGAAATCTGCTGGGCCAGTATGAGTTGCTATGGGGGATTCTGTGGCAGGAGCCCCCAGTTTGGATTCCTTCTTCCCAGGAGGAGATTTGGGGTGGGGCCAGCGCAGCACGTGGAAAAACAGGTTGAATCAGGAGTCAGAAGATCTGGGTTTAAATCCCACTTCTGTCACTTACTCTTACTACCTGGGTAGCCAATCACTTAACACCCAGGCCTCAGTTTCCTCTTCTGCTAAATGAGGCAGCTGGACGGGATGACTTCTGAAGTCTTTTTTAATTCTAAATCTGTGATCTGATGATCCTTCAGAACTGAACAGCTGTTTCTTCTGCCTTTTTTTCCTTTCTAACTTTTATGAGTGGTCCCACCAAATTGTGTGTGTGTGTGTGTGTGTCTGTGTGTGTGTGTGCACGTGTGTGTGCGTGTTCAGTGTGTTCAGTTATTTTGTCCAAGCCTGGCAGTCTCCTCTAAGAAACATAGTACATTGGGAAGAACAATGGATTTGGAGTTCAAGAATCTGAATTCGAATTCTGACTCTGCCACTTAATTTCTATGTAACCCTTGGGAAGTCATTTTCCCTCCATCCTCACCAGAATTTCCTCAGTGTCCCTAGAAGATTTCCTATTGTATTTCCTTTTCTATTTCCACTTTGATCCGCTCCTCTTTATCAAACTCCATCGATGCCTAGATCGGCTCCCATCTCTTCCAAGAACAAGGTTTCCCTGACCACCCCACCCCCTTGTTTCCCAGTTATCGAGCACCAGTTACACACTGCCCAGCATTTTTCCAATGACCACGTTTTAGGAAGACATTGATGAGCTGAAAAACAGCCAGAGGAGGATGACCAGAAGGATAGAGAGCCTTAAATCTATTGTTGAGGATTCACTGAAGGAACTGAGGTTATAGAGCTTGAACGTACAGGAGAGGCATGATAACTTTTCCAGTTTTGAGGGGCTGCCACCTGAAAGAAGCCTGTTCTCCTTGGACCTAGAGGACTGAACTAGCAGAAGGCGGTGGCAACAGCAAAGAGGTACATTGAGTTTTGATTTCAGAGAAGAAACTTCCTAACTTCAGAAGAAGCTAAGGTAGCAGAGTGAATGCAAGAGTGACCCTGGAATCAAGCAGACTTGGGTTGAAACCTGGCTTTGACACTTACTGGCTCTGTGACCCTGGACGACTCATTAAAAAAAAAAAAATTATTTTCTACTTCAGTTTCCCCTACTGTAAAATTGGGATAATAATGGCACCTACCTCCCAGAGTTGCTGTGAGGATCAAATGAAATAATATTTGTAAAGTAGTTTTCAAACCTGCTATAGAAATGCTAGCTATTATTAGTTTTGAAGGCCTCTGTGTCTCGCAAGTGTCTGTCACATATGCTATCCCCTAAGTTTTTAGGGGTCTTTACAACTGTGGTGTAATTCAGAGGACAGAGACCTGGATTCTTGCTTTTCGTGGCCGCTTGGTAGATGTGCAGTCTTGGGCAAGATACCTCATGGGCCTCAGTTTCCTTATCTGTAAAATGAAGAGGTTGGGTGACTTGGCAGCTAGGTGGAATAGTGTTATCCACTGATCTACCTTACCCACTGTTCTACCTAGCTACTATCTCACCCAACCTCCTCATATTGTACTGGACTTGGGATCAAGAAGATCTGAGTTCAGATTTCCCTTGAGCATGACAATGTCTCTCAGCTCCCAGGATCCAACTGGGAGTCAACAAGCATGTTGAGTGCCCACTAGACACAGTCTTTAGTTACCCTCAAAGAGCTTACATTCTACTGGGGAGCTTACAATCTTATACTCTACCTTCACAGATAGAGAATGTGTGCAAAAAAAAAATGCAAAAGGTTGGAGGCAGGGCCCCAGCAACTGGCCATTTGATTCTGTGATGTATGTCTTCATAAAGGAAGATCTTGGCAATATTCTGTGCGGAAAGCGTTATTTTTTTTTAAGAGATTTTTTTCCCTCTTAACTTTACAGCAGGGAACATGAGGGAAGGGAAAGACAGGTGGACAAAGAGAAACTTCAACTTTAACCCTTTGCTTAAGTTGGATTTACCTGGAGTATGCAACCCAACTGGAAAAAGCCCCTGGGGGAAATATTAGAAGACCAGAAGACAGTGGAGACTCACATAAGAGACTGAGGGATGAGATTTGGCTTTGACCTTGAGTCCAGGGTTTACCTAATCTGACTTTAGGGTGACTTGTATTGTTTTTGTATTAAAAAGTTGGAAAACGAATAAAGTCTGGAATCTGAAATCTTTAATCTCTAGTGTTCAGTTTTCTTGCCTATAAAATGAGGCAGGGAAGGAAGGAAACTGGCACCTACTTTGATTGAGGCGCTATGCTAAATGCTTTATGAATATCTCATTTAATCTTCCCAACATTCCTGAGAGGTAGGTACTATTATGACCCTTATTTTATAGTTGAGGAAGTTAAGGCACACAGAGGTTAAGTGACTTGCCTAGGGTCACACAGCTAGTAAGTGTCTGAGGTCAGATTTGAATTCAGGTCTTCCTGACTTTAGACCCAGTACTCTCTCTACTTTGCCACCTAGCTGAAGGGGTTGGACCAGGTCTTTTCTGGTTATAAATATCTGTCATCCTAAAATACAATAATCCTCCTCTACCGCTGCTGTCAATAATTTTCTTGTTCTCACTGAGTACACTTTCTTCAACTAGTCCATGGGAAAATAACGTTAAGGGAAAGAGAAAGGGGATAGCTGAAATTCTGGGGTTTAGACACTTCTAAAACTTCAAGTTCTTATTATGTCTCTTTGCTGATTCTGTCCCATATTTCTGAAGAAAAAGCTTTTGGTGTCCTTGAAGTGGCCAACAGCTGTCATCAAGTCATCCCACTGATTCTCCCAGGAGGGTCTGCATCTATGTGTCAAATCCTATCCCTCAAGGACAGGGAAATGGAAAGTGGCTGGTCTTTAATCTCAAGGTCAAGTCCTCTTCCCTGATGCACTGGACAAGCTTCAGACTAATATCCAAATCTCCTACTATTCTCAGCTGGCGCCATGAGAGGAAGTGGAAGTGCTGTGGAGGTCTTGGAAAGGAAATCTAGCTTGGGGAGGGCCTGGCATTTTCTCTTAAGTCAAGTGGAAGCAATTGACATTGGAGGGATCTTCATTCTGAGAGATCTCCCCTCACCTTTTGAAAATGGAAGTTAATTATTTTTACTGGTGTCCTGGGAGCGGGGCTGGAGTCTGAGGTGGTTAAGAGCCTCTTTCCTAGGAGTAGAGGCTATTGGTCTTGCATAGCAACCCTCTTATCCTTTGACTCCTGAGGCTTGAATTACACTTGGCTATTTTATTCAATTCTTTCTGCACAGAACCGTGGGGGACTTTCTCTTCCTAAGGAAGACAAACAAACAAACAAACAAACACAACTCTTCAGCAAAGACTCTAAGGACCTTTTGAACATCAATCAAATAAGTCTTAGAGATGTTTGGACAAGGATAGATAAATAGAACGAACATATGGGTTATATTTCTATTAAACTCCACAGGGGCCTAGAAATTAAATAGGAAAGTGTTTGGCAAGGTCTGGCCTCTGTTTTGCTTTCTTCAGATATGTTTGGGCAAAGTTTGGAGATGTTTGATTAATCTGAAAGGTAGTGGAACCAACCTATCCCTCTCTATCTGAGGTAAGGGAGGGGGAAACCCTCACAAATGGGTTTCTAAGGTCTCAGTCAGTGACACAACTCTATGATGTGGGTGTTTTGTGAGTTGGTAAATCAATGAACAAGCATTTATAAAGCAACTTAGTTCCCAAGGTGCCAAAAACTGTATTATACCATGGTGTTAGGGATAAAGATTGGGCTTGCGCTTTCACTGGCATAGGGAATTATCAGAGGAAGAAACTCTCCCTACCAAGGCAGGTTGGCACCTTCTCTGCAACTTAATTGTCTTAGAGAATTTCTCAAAGCAAAGGGAGATTCATTGACATGCCAAGAGTCACAAAACCTATATATGTCAGAAGGTGGGCTTAAACCTAGATCTTTCTGGTTTTGAGGCTGCCTCTGTAAAACTAGTATAATGGATTTGGCCCATTCCAAGACCAGTTGCCTTAGGTGGTATAGCAGATAGAGTGCTGGGTTTGTAGTCAGGAAGACCTGAGTTCAAATCCAACCTTAGATACTTACTAGCTTTGTTACCTTGAGTAAGTCACTTTACCCTGTTTGTCTCAGTTTCCTAATCTCTGTAAAAGGAGCTGGAGAAGGAAATGGTAAACCCCTCCAGTATCTTTGCCGAGAAAACCCCAAATGGGGTCCCAAAGAGTAAGACACAACTGAAATGACCAAACAACAAAAGACCACCTAAGATGATGTCATCCACATGAAAGACTCCAGAGGGCTGCTCACCAGAGACAGAGGACTAGAGTATATATGGATATCATGCATTATCCCACAGGAGCGAAAATAGCCCTTTTCCGTTGATTGCACAGTCAGAATTGTTGGCAACTTTAAGATGGCATGACTCAGTATTGCCATCTGAGGGAAGGGGTGATTCCTTCACTCATAGTGCAAGCCTAAGGCGTCCATCTCTCCTTCCTTCGACTCTCTACCCCAGGTTGTGTGGCCCTGAGAAATGGACAAAGGTCTTTGGACTTTTTGTTTGTTCTTTTCTGTTCTAGATGCTGTGAGTGGAGTCTCCTGGGAGCCTAAACCTTCGGGATCTAGGAGTCCCGGAA
Source organism: Vombatus ursinus (assembly GCF_900497805.2). Taxonomy (NCBI): domain Eukaryota; kingdom Metazoa; phylum Chordata; class Mammalia; order Diprotodontia; family Vombatidae; genus Vombatus; species Vombatus ursinus. The sequence goes on along the minus strand of NW_020954551.1, from coordinate 19,057,496 downwards.
TCCAAGATGGAGGTTGTAGCCAGCTCAACAGACACCTGCACTGATAGCTTTGGGCTTCAACTTGGTGAAATTACTGCTATGTAGGAACTGAGCTAAACTGTGAGCCTACTAGAAGTTGTGTAGGGAAGATTATGCCTCCTGATATGTGTGTGTGTGTGTGTGTGTGTGTGTGTGTGTGTGTGTGTGTTTGTACATTGGTCTTGCTATATCTTTGAAGTAAATATTCCTTTATAAAAAGTGAATCCAGTGTTAAATGGAACCAAAGTGTAGTCACTGGTCCCCTAAAATGGGAGGGGGGGCACAGTTATTTTTAGCTGATGGTAGATGGCATTCTCCCATCTCTCAGGGTACCTAATAATATAAAGGTGGGGGGGAATGAAATCAAATCAGATAATATCTGTAAAAGCATTTAGTACAGTGCCCAGAACATAAGAGGTGTTTTATAAATGCTTGTCCTCTTTCTCCCTTCTCCTGAGAGAAGGAGGCTAGAGTGACCATAGTACCCTAGAACTAGGCATGAAAGAGCCAATCATGGGCAATTTTCAGTTAGCTAATTTTGCTACTTTCTCAAATTGAATTTTGTGCCTATTTAGCAATCTTCTGTCCCAAACTCTTAAGGATTCAATTCAATTCACCAAGTGAATGTGAATATTAAAGGTTATTATATAGGAGTCACTTGTGCTAGGCACTCAGGACACAGATAAAAAGAAAACAGCTCCTGCCTTTGAGGAGTTCACACTGGGAGAGGAAGACGGAGGCGAAGGATGATAAACTTGACTTTAAAGTCTAGGCTAGCCAGATGCTTATTTAAAGCTCGTTACCATGTCTCTCCTTCCTGCTCCTTTCTGGACTCTGCCTTCCAGCTAAACAGACCTATTTGCTATTCCTTGAACTGAGAATTAAATTTCCCAGCCACCACGTGTTTGCCCAGTCTTTTCTCTATTCCTGGCACCTACTCTTTCTACCATCTCTTAAAATCCATCTTTTCCCTTCTAAGTTCAGCTCATTCGCCAACCCCTATACAGAGCCTTCCTCAATTTCCTTCCTTCTTAGTTCTGTATTGCCACAAGTTGTCTTGTATTTACTTACCTGTTTGCCGGTGATTTCCACCCCTAAAATACCCCCCAAATGCTTGAATATAGGGGCTGTTTTTCATTTTTTGTTTTGTGTCTCACACAAGTGCTTTGCACTTAGTAAACGCTTGTGGAATGGAATTGAACCCTTGGAAGCCTGGGTATGCATAAAACTCAATTGGGAAGTCACCATTCAGGAAGGAACAAAATGCAGCTAATGGGAATTGCCTGTGATTGGCTGCTCCTCATGCCCACTTTTGGTTTCTACATTGAGGGAGCAAACGCCAAGGCAGAGTTGCGCTGTGCCAAGGCAACAGTCTCCTTTGCTCTAAGCTCGGACGTTCCGTATCATTTTAAGGACAAGATGAGACCAAATGGCTACACTCTTAGTCCTTCCAGTACTATCACATGAGAAAAGAAAGGAAAAAAAATTCCTTTGAAACAAAAATTCTTGCACACAGGAAGACCAAGTGAGTGGATAGGATGCAAAAGGTTTTGTTTTCTAAAATGGTCTAACAAAGATGAACTGGATGGCAAAACGTAAGAAATCAGTGTAAATAATATGACTCAGCCCCCTACTGTACCATTCCTAATGTGACTCCTTGATCCCCAACCCTAGGGGACAGATGGTAAGAGAGCAATGGCTTAGGAGGAGGCACAGGCGATGGACTCGGGGCAGAAAAGGGAGGGAGAAAATTGGTTTTCTCTATGAAATTTATTTTTTAGTTCTCTAGGCAAAGGAAGTTCTGACTCACAGCCACAGGAAATGTGGGCACATGGTAGGCCTGTGATGATCCTCTGGCTATGCCACAGGCCAGGAATACTCACACAGCTCGTCAGAGCCAGTCTCCTCCAGGATTTAGTAACAGAGAGGTGGAGGACAGGACTTCTGCTACTAAGGCAATTCATTTCACAGAATGTGCTGGAGTATGCATATAAGCTGTTAGAAATAATTCCCGCAAAACTCTATCAGCCTAAATGGACAAGGCACCTTTCGGGAACTGTATTTGGAGGTTTGGATCTCACTCAGTCTCTGAATTTATTGACTTGCTGCATTAAATCATTCCCAGGGTCCTCTCTGTCCCTGGGGCCAAGGAAGGAGAGTGAATATCTGCTGTGAACTCAAGGAGCTTGTGAGTGCCTGGAGGTGGGGTGGTGAGCTCACCTCTCACCTGTTTTGAGGAAATTTGAGAGCTTTTCTCCTGTTTCTAAGCCAATTCTTTCACCATTCATCACACTTGGTTTCCAAACCAATTAACTAGTAACTAGACCCATTAACCAGTGACTAGCTTTGGAATCTGTGAAGTTGTTTTCCTATGCTGTGGACATAGTGGGAATGATTAGAGAGGTGAGGACAGGACATTCCAAATACGGGTGAGATACGTGCAAAAACGTGGAGGGGGGGAGATAGTAGGACCAGACTAAGGAACAACAAAGTAGTCCAGTTGAGTTGGACTACTGTTGCTCAGTCATTCTGTCTGACTGTTCAGGACCCCATGGACCGTATTGTCTATGAGGTTTTGTTGACTAAGATAATGGAATGGTTTGCTATTTCCTTCTCCAGTGGATTAAGGCAAACAGAGGTTAAGTGACTTGCCCAGGGTCACACAGCTAGTATCTGAGGCTGGATTTGAACTCAGGTCTTCCTGAATCCAGGACCAGCACTCTATCCATTAAGTCACCTAGTTGCCTTCTTAGGTGGACCCTGGAATGCTCAAAGCAGTGGGGGGTGGGTAGGGTGAGGGGGGAAGCTGATGAATCAATTGGTGCCAGATTGTAGAGGGCTTAGGGAATTTTCACCGTCATCCTTTAGACAATGGAAGTCACTGAAGTTTTTTGAGAAGAGGGGTAAGATAATCGAATGAGAATTATTTGGGTAAATAAATGCATTAAGGACAGAATGGAGAGGCAAAGTATTGTCATGAAGAGCAGATAGGAAGCTATTACAATAATCCAGAAAACAGAAAGATTCCCATAGAATCATAACACCTTCTGATATGGAGAAAACCAAATCAGCTCTGCGGTCCTTCATATTTCCTCTCCACCTTGCTCCAGCTTACCTTTCCAGGCTTTCTCCACATTATTCTCCTTTATATAACCATATGGTCTAGCTAGCCTTCTTATTCTGCACATAATTCTATCTCTCGTTTCCTTGCCTTTGCGTGGGCTATCTCCTGCGCCTGGGAATGCACTCTCTCTCCCCTCTTAGAATCCTTAGATTTCTTCAAAGTTCAGCTCAATTGCTACTTTCTAAATGAAACCTTTCCTGATTCCCCCAGATGCTATCTACCTCTCTCTCAAATTACTTTGTATATACTTCTGCAGCACCCCATCTGGGCTCACTCCCCAAATCCACACTGGCACTGGTTAAGTTCCCAGGGAGCTGTGGACTATTTCCTTCCTTAGGGACTGGAGTTTCTAGTAGTGTTACTCACAAGCCCCCATTAATGTCCTTCTCATTAATGATTAGCCAGATATAGTTAGCTTTTTATAAAAAAGGCATTTACTAAGCGTGTATAGTAAAAAGCAGTCGGTACAAAACATTTCCTTCCCTACTCCCCCACCCTCACCCCAACTGGAGGCATGCTTTCCCCTGACATACACTAGGTCCCCAGAGAAAATGGCCTCAAATTGTGACAAAGTAGTACCAAGTGACAAAGGGATACCTATTGATTCCTGGTTGTAGAAAACCTTTTTTACCCTCTAGAGCTTCACGGAATTCTCATGAAAGTTTCCTTAGATATAATTCTTTGCTCAGCCCCAAGGGTCAATGCCTTCCTAGAGTCCACTTTTCTCTTCAGGGATAATGCTCCCTCATTCCACAAACATCCTCTGGCATATCTTTGTATATATACCTGTAGTGACCGTGCCACTAACACTCCGGTAGCTACTGCTACCTTTTCCTTACCTTACAGAGTCATTACTTTAACATGTCTACCTCAGAATATGGTTACCTAAAATCAAGGACAAACCCTGGAGACAGAGGTGGCCATGTGCTCACATCCACCCTGGCTAGGTGGGAGAGAACATAAACACCCTTCCCATTTCCCAGCTCTTGGAGGCAGCCCCAAGTAGCCCTGCCTCCTTGAAGTCACAAAGGAAAAGAATGATGGGGAGTAGGACTGCCCCTTTCATATACCCACTCAGTTCTCGCTCTGAAACCTAGCCAGAAGTTCTTATATCTCAGCGGTTAATTAGATAATTTTTTTTTTAATCATCCCAGAGTACCAATCTTGAGTCATCACGGCTGGAAACTGGTTCTCCTCATTTCCATATGTCACTTGGGCTGAAACCAGGTAGAGAATATCTGCACATGTTTCAAAGATTGGCCCTTAATGGGTCAGTTCACCCCATTACTATTTTATATATGTGCAATATCTCCTCAAAGGAAGCTAGGTTCCCTTGAAGGCAGGGACAACTTGAGTTCTGTCTTTTCATTCCCAGTGCCTGGCGCGTAGTAGGTATCTATCAGATGCTTGTTGATTCACAAGTTGAGCTCTGAACTTTGCCTGATTAGTTAAGATTATTATTTCTTCCAGCAGAGACCCCCACCTTGGTCCTTAACACCCCCCCCCCAAGCTTTTAGGAAACTGTCCATTTTGTTCTTGTAAGGCATATATACTATCTGGATGCCTAACTCAGGTACAGAAAGGAAATGGAGCCTGACCAGGGCAAGTCACCCATGATTTCTTTTCTCTAACTCTTTAAATTTAAAAGAAAAAAATAATTCCTCACCCTTCATCATCAGGGGCAGCCTGTTTTCCCTCCAGCTGGCAACCCCAAGCTGCTGGCAAAAGCCTTAGCACATGCTGCCAGGACCTGAGAGCTGCTGTTGTTTTCACTTTCTCCTGTCCTCCCATTCATTTCCCTGATGGCTCTTGCAGACATGGAGGGGCCATCTCGGAGAGTGGCTCTGGCCTTGAGTTTTGTCTTTCCCCTGTCTCTCCCATCCCCTCCTCCTTTATAATTTTTAGCTGTTTCATTTGTTTTTCTTTTCTTCCTGTTTTCTACACCTTCTATCCTTTTCTGGACTACTCTGGAGTTTGTGTTTTGGACTGATCTTTAACACATCCTTCCCTTATTTGTTCCTAAATGCCAGTCTGGATTTATATCTACAGCCAGGAGTGGGGTGGTGTCTGTGTGTGTGTGTGTGTGTGTGTGTGTGTGTGAGTGTGTGTGTGTGTGTGTGTGTGTAGGGAAGGATCTCTTTTCATGGGGTTTCTTATGCTTGTATTTGCTTTGATCTCAAGCCGAGTTTGCCAAGTGGACAGGGCCACCCACCGATCCTATTCAGCCTGGTTGAAAGGAAATGTTTTCCTCTCCTTGCTAGCCTCCAGTGCTGCATACAAAGGGGGCAAAGGCTCCTGTCTGCCATGGGAGCCAGCTTCACTTTGTAAATTGAAAATGCTGGCAGCTTTAGTCTCAGTCATCATGAGCTGGCCAGTGAAGTTGGTGGCTGGAGGGTTGCTGGGGCTTTGCTGGTGGTAGAGGGCTGCAGAGGAACAGTCTTTAAACCCCTTAGGGACACATTTCTGGCTTAAACAGAAGAGATTCTCAGTGACTGGTATCTGCCAACTTCTCAGCTTAGTCCAGTGGAAATTGATCTATTAATCATCAACTAGAATTTTTAAAGGACCTACTAAGCACACGAACCAGCATGGACTCTGCCTCTTGCTCCCTTTGTGACTTTGGGCAAGTTTCTTGACCTCTCTGGCCAGAGATGGACCAGATGATCTCTGAGGTCCCGTCCAGCTCTAAATTTGGGATGAGCCTATGAATACAGCACTTCCATCTGGACAGGCTAGCTTGAAGAAAGAGGTATTACCAAGAAGTGTAACACATGTGCCAGTCACGATACTAGGTGCTGGGAAGGAGTTCACTGTCATAGGAAACTCCTTTCACCAGGGCAGATTGAACTTTCTCTGCATCATACAGTCAGAGAGAGAGCATAGTAAAATTTAGTGACTTGCCCAGGATCACACAGCTAGTATGGGTCAAAGGTAGGATATGAGCCTAGGTCTTTGTGGCAGGCCATATGGGCACAAATATAAAATGGAGATAGTTCCTGCCCTCAAGGTGCTTACGTTTGACTAAAACTAGTGCCAGTGATGAATGGAGTCAGAGCCCTTGAATTTCAGTTCCAACTTGACTGCTTAGTAGCTGTGTAACTGGACAAACTGCTTCACCCCTCTGATGCTGAGTCTTCTCATCTGTAGAATGAGGGGGTTTCAGTGGCAAGCCTCTGAAGTCCCTTTGAGATTGAAGTCTATGATATGAAGTTCAATGGAAGCAGTCTTAGATTTACAGTCAGGAGTCTGGGCTCAAGTCTCAACTTTGTCCCATTTCTATAGTGTGTCCTTCTTGCTTGAAATTCTGTCATCCTCTAAGTGAAGCTCCAGACCCCTGTGTTGCCTGTAAGTCTCTGGGTAGATTTTTAAATAAAAGAATGTGTTTTGCCTTTTACCCTTAGGGAGAAACAGAAGCATCCAGAAGCAAGTTACCCTGCATGGGGATTGTAGGCAAGATCAGTAACCACAGAGATGTGCCTTCCTTCTACCAATTCCTTTGCTATCTCTTCCCCCTAAGTGCCAAAACACTTACTCTCCCTTTTCCTCCAGATTTCTGTCCTACTCTCTAATCTGCTTTCACAATCCATTCATCTCATATTTACTCCCCGGTCCTCCATCCTGGGATAGATGATCCGGGCTTCCATATCAATTCAACTCAATTCATTCATTAGAATTTTATTTATTAGGTACCAGCTATGTGCCAGGCACTGTGCCAGGTACTGAGGATACAAAAGCAAAAACCAAAAAACGAAAAAGGTCAGTGATCACAGGCATGTGGCAAGGCATAGCCAGCTAGTTACTTCCTGCTAAAGGATGCCTTCTAGCAGTTTTCTAAGGTTTGTCCTGAAAAGTCCTTTCTTCCTCTCCAGTCACCCAGTTACATTGTATTTGTGGGTTGCCATGGGCTGTCCAATCCCAATCATTAATTACCCTGGCAGCATCTTTTACCAGCCGGCTGTACATCTTGGCAGTCCCTATTACTTCAAGTTAGCCTGCCCAGATTGGGGGCAAGGGGAGGGGGTGCGGCCTATTGGCTGTGCTACCTTAGATGTTTTGGGTTGTTTTTGTTGATATAGGCTCCACCTCAGGGCACGAATCCACAGATGTGGTTAATTTGGAAGGAAGAGGGAAACAGTGAGGAGGGAAATGGGGAAGACCAGTGGAGGCAAATCCAAGTCCATCAGTTTTGACTTGAACTTTTTAAACTCCTCATCTAATTCTTGAGAAGTTAGAAAATTTGAATTAAGTTTATGGTTTTCTCTCCCTCTCCTCCGTCACTTCTCTCTCTCTTCCTTCTCTCAGATATCTGTCCCTTCTTTCTCCTCCTTTCCTCTCCTTTTTCTCCTCTTCTTTCTCCTCCTTCTCTCATCTCCCTCCTTCATCCACCTCTCTTCCTCCCCTCTTTCTTCTCTTACTCTCCTTTCTCCTCTTCTCCTTCCTCCTTTTCTTCTTCTTTCCTCCTTTACCCTTTCCCTCTTTCTCCATCCTGTTCTCCTCTCCACCTTGCCCCACTCTTCTCCCTCTTCCTCCATTCACTCTCCTTTACCTCCTTTTCCTCTCCTCTTCTTCTTTCTCTTCACCTTCTCCTCCTCTCCTATGTGTTTTGTATACTTCGACTGTCAGAGCAAGCATCATCAGGGGTAGTCTGGGCTCAAATTAGAAAGTCTTGACTCTGATATGAGCCCTACCAGACTCACCAGCCCCCAATTTCCAGGCCAGGGGTGGGGGCTGGTTGAGCTCATCTGCCTTCCTGAATTTCCCAACTCCTTGGGACTCATGGGTGCCTAATGAGAGGAGACAGATGAGAAAGGCAGCAGATTTGACAGATAGATGACTTCCCTGTTACAGTTCAGACTTTCACCTGTCAGATAAAATGGAACCCAATTAGCTTCCTCTGCACAGAGGAGCTCATCCTCTGAGCTGAGCCTGTCACCTGCCTCCCAGGCAGTAGCGGTAGCATCAGCCACATCACTTTTAGAGGGCTCACAGCCCTCAGTACAGGGGCCGGCTTTTAAGCTTTGCTTCCCCTACTCCTTCCCCTAGGGCTTTCCCAGACTGCAGTGACCCAGAATGCAGCAGAACCTCAAGAGACTCCACAGGATATTCTCTGCTCTTAAGTGGGCACCCTGGAAGATTCCTACCAAGAGGGCAATGGAAGCTGCCTTGGGCAGAAGAGGAGAGGAGAGGAGTAGAGAAGCCCCTTCATGATCACCTCTCCCTCCCCTTGCCTCCTCCCCCATTATTCCTGCAGCTGGCTGCCATTCCTTCTGGGGTGCAGGTTGTTTTTCTTCTTTTCACTGGGGGAGGCATGTGCAGCCCTGCCCCTGGCTACATCTGCCAAATGCAAATACTTGCTAAAGTTATTTAGTGTGTCCTCACGTCTCCTTCATGTCACTGGTGTTCCCTAGGCAACTGCTTCTGGAATGCAGTCAACTTCCAGAGGGTTGGAACAAATAGGGACATAAAATGGGTCTGGCTCACTTCTGGCTTCTTTCAAGGCTTTATTTGGGTGGGGGTGTCTTCATATCTCACTATTGGCTATGATGATTGCTTTTATTGATTTTTAAGGACAGCAACAGCAATGTTGCTGGTGGGGCCGAGTGGCACAGCTGGAGAAGAGAAAACCAGAGCATCCTTGGCCCAATCTGGGCCCCAAGAATGACTCTGTGTTGGCACAAAATGGCCTTCTCATCTTTCCTCCCCATTGCTCCCCCCCTCACTCTTTTCCTTAGGAAGTGGCCCCAAGAATAGACAGGCTGAGTTTTTATACTGAGTGTGTTTCTCTGATCACCAGGGACAATAATGGCTAAGTCAATCATTTGTCAAAAAGGTCTCATTAGAGCCCAGTGCAGACAAGGACAGGACCCCTCAATGGCCACTCTGTTCAGTGGGGGGCAGGTGGTGGACAATTAACTCTTTGGCTCCCTTTGGCTCTTCAGTATTCTCTCTTCCAAATGGCCCTGGAGTGCATGTAACCGCTTGGGGTATTTTTAGTGGCTGCTGTGAATTGATTGCTGCTGAGGAGGAGCTTAGATGGAAGATGTAGCGTTATTCAAGCTTGCCGAATAAAGTCACTTTGTTGTACATTTCCAGCCCTTTCATTGGCCTTGTTTTATGTGATGAAATAACCCTGCCCCACCCTATCCCCCAATTATTGTGGGGTGAGGGGGTGGGAGGTAGGGGAGACAGAGAAGTGGAGGGGTGGTAGGGTGGTGAGCAGAAGATTAGGGGGTGAGAAAATGTTGACTAATTTTATGAGGACTGGATTTGGAGTCAGAGGACCTGGGTACAAATCCTGGTTCTATCACCTCCTGCTTTTACAGCCTTGGACAAGTCATTTAACCTTGTTAGAATTCATTTTTCTCATGACCTCTGAGGCACATTCTTACTTTACATCTACGATTCTACGATATACCCATGAAATGTCTATTTGTAATTAGGGTTAAAAAAAGCAATCTGTGGAATCTTCTAATCCACCAATAGCAGGATGTATATGAAAGCAGACATAGTCTCAGGTGTGCCTGCTGGAATGCTTGCTTCACAATGAACCAAATTCCTTCCACTCCTTTCATCTTCTGGCCCTTATCCAGACCTGACTCCCTCCCTGTGACACTGCTTTCCCTATTGCCAGTTCCAGACTCTCCCTTCATCGCCTTCATCTAGCGACTTCTCCTTCTTTGAAGTTTACAGTATCCACATTTATCACTCAATCCAGAGCCTAATGTCTGTTATCTGTCCACTGTCAGAATATTCTCCTTCCTTCCTCAATGAGTTCAATGACCAATTCAGTCTTTCTTTCCTTGCCATCTTGTACCTTCATGCTAGGGGACAACATGAATATTCATGCTCCCTCAAACACTCTGACTTCTCACTTCCTCAACCGAATCAATTTCCATGACCTACCCCTCCATTTCATCTCAACATCTTTGATCTTGCCATCACCTACAAACGTTCCACTTCCTTGTTCATAAATTCTGAAATTTCTTTATTTGATCATAATCTTTTATCATTCATTCCATCTTTCCCTATGCCACTCCTAATCTTGTCCTTCATCTTTACCATGATCTCCATTCCCTCCAGTTTTCAGTCTCCCCCCTCCCCCCAAGACAACACTGGCTACAATCTCCTCCCTATCTCAACTGTGGTGAATTGATGTTGTTGTTCAGTTGTTTCAGTTGTGTCCAACTCTTTGTGACATTGTTTGGGGTTTTCTTGGCAAAGATATTGGGGTGGTTTGCCATTTCCTTCTCCAGCTCATTTTACAGATAAGGAGCTGAAGCAAACAGGGTTAAGTGACTTGTCCAGGGTCACACAGCTAATTAAGTGTCAATGTCAAATTTGAACTCAGGTCCTCCTAACTTTAGGGCCAGTGCTCTATCCACTGCATTATCTAGCTGCCATTCTATGAATCAACTCAACTATAATTTGCTTCCCTTCTAGGATTTTTTCTCTCTGTTTTATCTCAGATCATGCTTTGGCAAGCCCAATCCTGGAACACTTCCACCTTCCACTTCATTCACTCCTTACTGATATGCTGCTGAACAGAACTGAAGAAAGTCATTAAACTTTGCTGATTGGGTCCACTACAAATTCATGTTATTTAATCTCAAACGGGTCCTAATTGCAATGATGCCAACAATCTATTCTACCCTAGTTGATTGACCATCCCCACTTTCCACAGCAGCTATTAAAAACCTTTTCATCCCTCTTCAAGGTTCCCATGGCATACCCACACTTCACTCTCTCTGCAAAGGACCTTATTTCACAAAAAAACCCCCAAAACCCTGAGGCTTCCCCTTCTTTCCTCTTCCTCATTTTATCATTCAGACATTTTCTCCTAGTCTCCCTTTACTCCACTATTAAATGAAGAACTGGCTCCTCTTCTTGACAAGGCAAACCCCTCTACATACACTCTTGATTTCCTCCCAGTTCTCTAACAGATTGCTTCCACTTTCATCTCTTCTTCTCTATCTTATCTTCAATCTCTCCCCATCAACTAGCTCCCTCTCTGATGTCCATACTATACCCATGCATCCCCATCCTTAAAACACCTTCACTTGATCCTGTAATCCCCATTAGCTTTTGTTCTATGTCTCCTTGAGAAAGTTGTCTATCTTCACCTCCACTTTCCCTCTTTTCACTTTCTTCTTAACCCTCTGCAATCTAACTTAAAAGCCCAGTATACAACTAAAGCTACCCTCTCCAAAGTTTCCAGTGATCTCTTAATTGCCAAATGTAATGGCCTTTTCTCAACCCTCATCCTTCCTGACCTTGCTGCAACATTTGACATGGTGGATTCTCTTTTCTTTTTCATATGTTGTCCTCCCTAGGCTTTGATGACACTGCTCTCTCCTGGTTCTCCTATTTTTCTGACCTTCTCTTCTCAGTCTTCTTTGATAGCTCTTGATCTATATCACACCCACTAACAGTGGGTATCCCCTAAGTTTCTGTTCTGTTCTCTTTCTGCTTTCATACTGGGTAATCACATCAGCTTCCATGTGCTCAATGAGCATCTTTATGTAACACAGTGGTGCTGCAGATAGCATGCTGGTCCTGGAGTCAGGGAGACCTGCGTTCAAATTCAGCCTCAGACACTTACTAGCTGTGTGATCCTAGTCAAGTCACTTAACCTCTGTTTACCTAAGTTTTCTCATCTCTAAAAAGGGGATAACAATAGCTCCCTACCTCCCAGGTTGCTGTGAGGATTAAATGAGATAAATGTAAAGAGTTTGACACTTAGTAAGTGCTATGTAAATGTCAGCAATTATTATTATTATCTGTGCAGATGATTCCCAGATCTATGTATCCAGTCCTAGACTCTTCTGAGCTCTAGTGCCAGCATCACCAGCTGCCTTGGTGATTCTCAAATGGGACATTCCATGGGCATTTCAAATTCAACATGTCCCAAACAGAACTCGTTCTCCTCAAGAGGTAGCTAGGAGGCACAGTGGATAGATTGCTGGACCTGGAATCTGGAAAACATGAGTTCAAATCTGGCTTTAGACACTGCCTAGCTATGTGATCCTGCTTAAGTCACTTAGCCTTTATCGGCCTCAGTTTCTTCGACTGTAAAATGGGGTTAACAACATAGTAGATACTTAATAAATGTTTATTTCCTTCTACCCCAAACCCTCCCAACTTCCCTCTTACTATTGAGGACACTACCATTCCCCTAGTCACTTAGGCTCACAACTTAACATGTCATCCTCAACTCCTTAGTCTTAACTTACCCCACACATCCACCCCATTGTTGAATCTTGTCATTTTTACTTTCAAAACACCTCTTCTATACATCTCCTGTTCTTTCCTGCAGCCACCACCTCACTTTAGGCCCTCATTACCTCTCCTCTGCACTATTTCAACAGCTTTTCAATTAGTTTCCTTGCTTTCAAGTCTCTCCTTATTCCAATCCACTTTCCATTCTATTTCCAAAATGATTTTTCTAAAGCATGATTCTGACCATTCTACCCATGTTACCTAATGAACTATCATTTCTCCCTAATACCTCCAGGATAAAAAATAGTTTTTGCATCCCTCTCTAGGCTCTACTTTCAAGTTCTACCAAGCCCCCCAAACCTCTTTATCCTGAATTTCACTCTAGCTCAGGCATTTCACCCTTGAGGGGTAGCTCCCTCTGATTGGATAGCTGATTGGCTGCACTCCAGACTTTCTCTACCATGCTGCCAAGCTGGGTGCCTTTATTTTCTTCTCCGCCTACCTTTTCAACTTCCTTTTTGCTATTGTCTTCCCCCATCAGAATGTAAGCTTCTTGAGGGCAGGAACTATCTTTTTACCTGATACACAGCAAGAACTTAATGTTCATTGACTTGTTGATTTGACTGAGTGACCAGATGAGGACTAGAAAAATACACTGGTCTGTACTGGGCCTTCCATTTCTCTGTCACCTCAGATGAGTCAGTAGTGGTAAGCTAGGATAGTTCCATTTGGTAGCTTGAGTTTGAATCCAGAGACCTAGTCTAGTTAGGTTCTTGACCTGGGGGCCATGAACTTGTATTTTTTGAAAAAAAATATTGTGATAACTATATTTCAACATAATTTCTTTCCTTTGTAAAGCTATACACTTTTTGCACTCAAAATCATTGTTCTTAGAAAGGTTTCATCAGATTGCCAAAGGGATCCATGACCCAGCAAAGGTTAAGAACACTTGGTCTTAAGGAAACAGATTTTCAGAGTCTTTTGAATAAGGAAGTGAAACACTTGTAGGTGATGACAAGATCAAGGATGGCCATTTCCATGTGCAGTTGTGATGGAGTAAAGGAGTAGGTCATGGAAATTAAGTAGATTTGGAAACTGGGAAGTTAGAGTATTTAAGAGAGCATCAATATGTTCACTGAAATCCCCTAATATAAGGGCAGGAATTAAGATGGAGAAAATGATTGTGAGCTTGGCAAAAAAAAAAAAAAAAACAAACTCATTGAAGAAGGGAAGGGAATGTCCTGTGAATCAACCAAAAATGGCTACTGTGAGCTCAACTGGGTGACAAATTTGGAATTTGTGAATTGCAAATTAGAAGAGGTTGCGGAATGATGGTAATAGAGGGGGCATCTGGAATTGACAACGGGAAGCAAGGAGTATTTTGAATCCCCCACCCATCAGTGAGTCAGGGGGAATGAGAGAAAGTATAGGCAGTGTTGGAAAGAGTGGTGAGGGAAGCGGTGTCATTGGGGAAAGCAGGGGCTCAATGGAATCCAAAAGATGGATGTCATGAGAGAGGAAGAGGTTTAAGATGAAAGGAAGTTTGTTTATTATGGAGCAGGCATTCCAGAGGGAACAGTTGAAAGGGCAGGAAATCTGGGGTAAAATATTTGCAATCTGGGGTTGGGGTGATGAGAAATAAGGGAATTGGCAATAAGGAATGGGATTTGTTCATAGGCAGTTGGTTGTTCAGAATCACTGGGATGAGGAGACTATAAAGGGGCAGAAGTATGCTATCCACTGGATTGGTGTGCTGTAATTCCAGATTGGAAGAGGAGTGAGGTTGGAAGAAAATCCCGGTCTTCTTCCTGGGGAACATTTGGGATTTGGGAAAGGTCATAAAGACAGGAGAAGAGATGTTATTTTGCATTCTGACTGTAGCACCAATGAGTCAAGGCCTGAGCTTGCTAGTTAAGAAAAAAACAGTGGGATTGTGGTGCATAGGATGTTCTTCGTACCAATGTAATTCTGACTTTTCATTAGAATCTAAGATTCACTTAGTTGCTCCCACTCCCATCTCTAAAAGTGCTGATGTTAGCAGAATCTAGAAACCTAGAAACATAGGAGAGACCCAGCCCCTGGTTGTTAGCCAATGATAATAAATTGTAACCATCACTGGAATAGGTAATATGATTTAAGGACTGTAATGTTCAGCCTCACTCTTTCTTCTTCCCACACCGATATTTCTTAATTTTGTTGGTCAGTCATTTCAGTTGTGTTCTACTCTTTGTGATTCCATTTGGAGTTTTCTTGGTAAAGATAATGGAGTAGTTTGCCATTTCCTTCTCCTGATCCATTTTTACAGATGAGGAAACTGAGGCAAACAGGGGTAAGTGATTTGCCTAGGGTCACACAGCTAGCAAGTGTCCTAGGCCAGTTTTGAACTCAGGAGATGAGTCTTTTTGACACTAGGTCTGGTACTCTATCCACTATGGCACCCCCTAGCTGCCTGTTCTGAATTTCTACCATTAGAGACGACTTAAGACAAGATGTCTACGTGGTCTTATCTAAGCTGAGTTTTCCTTTACTGCCTCAAAATAGCAAGATATTCACCCAACAAAGAAAATAGAGATACAGACTGGAACTCTGACTAAGTCACTTGACCTCTGTCAGCCTCAGTTTCCTCAACTGTAAAATGAGAATAATAACAATACCACCTACCTCAATGGGTTGTTGTGAGGATCAAATAAGATAATATTTGTGAAGTGTCTGGTATATGGTGAGCATTTTAATAGAAGCTTATTTCTCTTTCCCTCTAGCTATCACAATTAGACACACAAAAATAAATTCTGGGAATAAGCAAGGGTAAAGAGGAGGTAAAGTTGTTTATTTTTGTGGATATGATGGTTTACTTAGAAAAACCTAGAGAACCATAAAAAATTAATGGAGAAAATAGCTTTAGCAAAGTAGCAAGTTACAAAATAAATCCACAAACATCATTAGAACCTCCATACATTACTAACAGCAACCAGGAAGAAGGGGAAGAAAGAGAAAGCTCCTCTAAAATAATAACAAAAATGGATTAAATATCTGGGAGTTAACTTACTGAGAGGTAAGAAAGAGGTTGGGTATAAATAATAACCACATGTATATGAAACAATTTTCACAAAAATAAAGGAATACCTTTATTTCAATTGAAGTAGTCAATCTACATTTGTTGTCAGCTATGTTAGTATAGGAAAAAATGATGATACTACTGAAGTTAATTATCAGAATTATCACTAGGTCAAACAAATAATCAAGAGGATATTTTGTGGAGTTAGGTAGAATAAAACAAATTTCATAATGAAAAAAGTGAGGAAGAAGAGATTTTGGCATTTCTATACCTCAAATTTATGTTACGAATCAGTAATTATTAAAACCATCAGATGCTGCATAAGAAATTAAAAATAGGTTAGTGTAACAGATTAGATAAATAGAAATTAAAAGCAAATGTGTACAGTAAACTATTGTTCAATAAACCCAAGAATATAAACTACTTGGGAAAAAAGTTCTTTATTCAAGAAGATCTATTGGAAAATTTGGATATATTTGATGAAGGATGAGTTTAGATCAATATCTTACCTGTATACTTCAATAAATTCCAAATGAATAAAAGCTGAACATAAAAACAAATCTTACCATTAAAAAGTTAGGAAAAAAGAAAGTTATATCTCTTATAATTGTGGATAGGTAAAGAATTTATAACCAGAAATATGACAGAGTTTATCATGAAAAATAAAATAGTACATTTTGATTACATAAAAATTGAAAATTTCTGCACAAATGAAATTAATATAGTCATAATTAGAAGAAAAATTATAGCTGGAAAGAAAAATTTGCATCAAATATCTTTGATAAAAATCTGGTACCCAAAATCTACAAGGAATTAATGAAATCTCGAACAGTAAGAGTCACTCCCCAAAAGATAATTCATCAAAGGACATGAACAAATAGTTTCATTTATTTATTTATTTTTTGGTGAGGCAATCGGGGTTAAGTGACTTACCCAAGGTCACACAGCTAGTACGTGTCAAGTGTTTGGTCTGAGGCTGGATTTGAACTCAGGTCCTTCTGACTTCAGGGCTGGTGCTCTATCCATTGCACCACCTAGCTGCCCCTGGTCCACTCCTTTTGGAAAACAATAGTATATGGAATGAGACAAGAAAAGTGATTAATTTGTTTAAACCTTTTGATCCAGGTGTCTCACAACTGGATTTTTTTGAATCAAAGTCTATGAAATGAGAAAGTTTATATTTTTATATGTATATGTATGCACATATATGTGTATATGTATGCGTGTGTATATGTATAAATACATATGTACACATGTGTGTATATGTGTGTATGTGTATACACAAGCATACACATATATACCTCCATAGCAAAGTTATTTATAAAAGCAAAAACCTAGAAACAAATTAAGTGCTCAAGAGTTGAAGAATGAGCTCTTTCTGGTCTCCATTGTCACGGTGCCGGAAGCAGTGTCCAAGTTGCCACCATGCAGTTTGTCCACATACAGGCTCTGCACACCCTTGAAGTAAACAGGCAGGAGACCGTCACCCAGATCAAGGCCCATGTGGCATCCCTGGAGGGCATCGCTCCCAAGGACTAGATCCTGCTTCTAGGTGGCTCCCCACTGGAGGATGAAGCCATCTTGGGGCAGTGTGGGGTGGAACTTCTGTCCATTCTGGAAGTGGCTGGCCAGATGCTAGGAGGTAAAGTTCATGGCTCTCTGGCCTGAGATAGAAAAGTGAGGGGTCAGACTCCCCAGGTGGCCAAGCAGGAGAAGAAGAAGAAGACTGGGCATGTTAAGAGAAAGACACAGTACAACTGATATAGAGCCCACCTTTGGCAAGAAGGGCCCCAATGCCAACCCTAATCCCCTGGTACTTTCTGGCTGCCCCCAATAAAGCCGCTTTGACTCTTAAAAAAAAAAGAGTTGAAGAATGACTGAACAAATCATGTGATATTAATGTAATGACTATTATTGCACTATGAAGAAAAAAGAATATTCAAAATTCAGAAAAAATCTGTCTTGTCTGAAGGGACACAGAGTAAAGACAGGAGAATCAAAAGAACAGTCTAGGTGATGATTCCAATGATATAAACGAAACCAACACTGAAAACAGATGAAACTCAGGTCAAATACAATGGACAAAATTGGTTCCAAAGGATTAAAGTTGAAGCAAACATCCCTTTCTGTTCATAAATGGTGGACCACAAAATCGAAAAGGAAATGATCAGTCACAGCTACGTTATTAGGAAGCTTTGTTTAGCTCTTTTGGGGGCACTTTTGGGGGAGTATTTGACAGACAATGACTTCTGAGTCAAAGCAAAACAGATGATTGAGAAAAAGAAACTACCCTAAGGGATTCATTTCTTTGGGTTCTTCCACCTTCTTCCTTACTTAAAATGCAAAAACTCCTGTTATGGATAACACATTAATCTAATTTTCACGCGGGTGTTAAGTGACTTCTCAAATGTTTTCCTCCAACCTTAGGCACTGGGTTCTGCAGTGCTGGGCCTTGGGGAGAGGGTATAACCTTGAAAAGGCTTAGTTCACAGTAATGCCTAGGTCTGGCCCTAGATGCAGAATTTCTGGAAGTCGGTCTGGACTCCACATGAATAAAAGTGTTTCAAATCAATCTTTTGTCCTAAACTTTACTTGCATTCATTCATTAGCCTTGGGTAACTCATTTAACTTCTGTAAGGACACACTGCCCTAAGCTATAATATGAGGGAATTGAATTGGATGACCTCTAAGTTCCCTTCCAGTTATAATATTCTGAGAATCATCGAAATATTTATAGAGAACCTTCTAAAATAAAAATAACAATTATGATAGCTGACACTTGACACTTTGAGGTTTGCCAAGTACTTTCCATATATTATCTCCTTTGAACCTTGTAGCATCCCTGAGAGGAAGTTACTGAAGGTATTATTAGCTTCATTTTACCAGTGAAGAAACTGAGATTCAGAGGAAAAGGGGATTGCACATGGTTAAGGCTATTGTGATGGAGCATGCTCTGAGCACCTGGGATGGCATCTCTCCAAGTAAAGGATGCTGGGACATTTGCTTTCAAGAAGAAGAATTGTGATTCCTGGTAGGGAAGTCCCTTGCAGAGAATGCAAAGCATTCTTGGGCACTTTGTAACTGGTTATGGTCAGTTAACCGTGTGTTGAAGAGAAGGCTGTTTGACAGCCTGGGGAAGTACTCAAAAGGGCCTGTCATTTTCAGCTACTTTCTCTTTGTTTTATTTGATTTGGGGCAATCTTGGGGAATCTTTTGCTCACAGTGTTAGATAAGAGACCAGAAAGCCTTCACCCTTCTGAGGCCATGTGGTACCAAAAAATAGGCCTTGACCTTTTTGTTTGTTATTTTTTGTTCTAGTTGAAGGAAGTGGAGTCTCTGACCTTGGGAGCTTTGAGTGAGCCACAGGAATCCCGGAGTTGGAATCTGGGTTGGGTTTTGCAGACAGTTCAAGGGGCAAAGATAGGTCTATGGACGTGATCTTTGGGATCCCAGCCCAGCAGTGACTGAGATAAAAACTTATGCAACAGAGATGCTGCCTTTGGACAAGAACTTAGCAGGACTGATGCTATAAAGGGAGTGAACTAAGGTTTGAGCCTTCTCCAGAGACTGAGATGGTATAAGATTCCCAAAGTATTTGGGGAAGAGGGATGTTTATACTTCTGTTTTTGCTTTATCTTTGAGGTAGTTATTTCTTTGTACAAGATAACTGGAACTAGGGCGCTAACAATGGTGGGGGCTGGGAACACTGCTGGTGGGTGTGTGAGCTGATAGCAGTAGAAAAAAGAGACATCCTAACTCCTCAGAGTACCCTAGAACCTTCATTGGGCAGGGAGGGAGGTGCAAAGTAGCAGCTTGGATCTGGGAGAGAGAGAGCCAGAGCAGATGTGCTGGGCTATAAGTATCAGAAGCAGAGGTCAAATCCATGTTTTACTAACTTGAGATTCAATTGACTCTCTCCACTGCACCACACTATGAATAGTATTGCACCAGTAGCTGAGGTGGCTACAAAGAGGAAGGACAGTGATCCCTGCCCTTTATTTCTCACTATTTCCCGACATGAGTCCTAAGCTCCAGCTGACTATACCTAAATTACTTTTCCTCTCTCTCCATACCCCTGAACAGAAACAGAAACTCTCCATCAGAGAAAAATAGATCTAAAACTGGAAAGAATCTGGGAGGCCATTTGGTTCAACTTTATTTTACAGATGAGAAAACTGCCCAGAGAGTTGGTAGGTGACTTGCTGAAGGTCACAAAGGCAGCAAATGGCCAAGCCAGGGTTTGAATCCATACAGTCTGCCCTCCAGTCCAGTGCCCTTTTCACTCCCGCCGTGTGGCTTCTTCCATAGGGTCCCCCTTGAACCTATGTCCAACGTTGACTCTTCCTTGATCACCATAGCCAGAATGGATTTCTCCTTCGTGCAACAAAACTTCTTGAAAGCATATATATGTGCTTTTATGGTGTGCTGGTGTTCAGGAGATATTTGGTGGGTGGACTTAGTCACAAATTGAACATTGTGGCTATTAGTGAACACAAATTACACCCCTTCCTCAACTGCAATGGAAGTTTCTTGATGAAATAAAATTCCATTCAAGTTGATCCTTCCTAGGTGCTGAAGAAACAAAGACAACATGAAATAATTCCTGCTTTCAAGGAGCCAATATTCTACTGAGGAAAAGAGAATTCAAGCAGATAAGTAAATACAAACCATATCCATGGTAATTGGGGGACACAAAAATGTGGTTGGGGATCAGGAAGGGTCTTGTGCAGAAGGTGGTCATTGAACTGAGCCTCTAAGGGAGGTAGGGATTCCAAGAAATGGAAGTGAGGAAGGAAAGCATTTCAGCCCTGGGGTATAGCTAGCACAAAGTCAAGGGGGTGGGAGATGGAATGCCATGTACAGAGAATACCAAATAGACCCAGTACAATGTATGAGAATGTTTTGAAAACTGAGGTATTATTGTTGCCATTATGTGTCTGTTTCGTGAGGCCGTTACATATTGCAATGGGACATAGACATAGATGGTCAGCTGGGTTAGTCTGTCTGTGTATATCTCTTGGACATGTTAGGTTAGTCTTTCTGTGTATATATCTTGGTCGGGGCCTGCAGCTGGTCAATAAATTGAAGAGGAGAAGGTTGAATGGATTGCAATAAACTATTCAACCCTTTCAATGACCCTAGATGCCTCCTGCTGTCAGAGCCCATTTAAAAAACATCTGTATTCCCCCTGGGGATGCTAAATACAGATGTAAATCCTTGAACACCACCATTTCTTAAGTCAATTAATTCAGCAAGCATTTATTAAACACCTACTATGTGCCAGGTACTATACTAGGCATTGGGGATGCTTACATTCTCTTGGGGGAGGCGATTCTTTATATAAATAAGGGTAAAGGAGGGAGGGGATTTGGTCCTGCCCTTGCCATTCCTTGATTCCCAGATAGTGACAGGATAAAATCATAAATGATGAGCTATTATTCTATCAATAAATGTAATACTTTGATACTTCTCTCTGTTTGAGTCAGAAGGGAAGAAAGTCATTGGAGATTTTTTAAAAAATGACGCCCTTTTGTGGGGCTTTAAATATTTAAGCCCTGGAGACAGTTCAGCACTTTGAGTGAATGGAAATTTAAGTAGTTATGAAGTATGACCACTGCAAGGGGAGAGGAGAGGATTTTTTCTCTCCTTCTCCATCTGCCATTAACAGACCCCCATGGCATTTGGCAGAAGAACTACTCACCCAGCAGAAGCCACCTCATCCATAAGTTAGAGAGTTCCAGGTGAACCTGAAATGCATCCAACAGGAAGCTGTGATATGCACACTCTTCAAACATACACAAAAACAGAGAGACCAGGAGTTTCAAGGAGTGGGACTCTTGGCAGCAGAGAAGAGAGCCAGGTATAGACTCAAGAGAGAGCTAGCCCTGGAAAACAATAATTAAGCATTAGAGGAGAGGAAGGACTTTTGAGGCCCTTCAGAGTTGTGAGTAGTGTTGGCCACCTTTATTCCCCATGAATATGCTTCACTACTATTCTGTACTAAATTTGAACCTGCTCTTTTTTTCCTTTTTTTTTCCTTTCTTTTTTTTTAGGCAACTGGGGTTAAGTAACTCGCCCAGGGTCACACAACTAGTAAGTGTCAAGTGTTTGGTCTGAGGTGGGATTTGAACTTGGGTCCTCCTGACTTCAGGGCTGGTGCTCTATCCACTGCGCCACCTAGCCACCCGAACCTGCTCTTTCTAGAGATGTTATGTGTAACTGTGGGAGAATGTGTCCCAGGTTGATGGGGGTGGGGGTGGGGAATGTTTTGTAGCTACAGTTTTTACTATGTAAATGCCTTTTATTTAGTCAATGCCTACGTTAAGAACTAATGATATCTATTGGCTGATGGTGTTAATGCTAAATACACTGGAGGTGCTGGTGAGCTATATTTTTAGAAGTACAGATCCAAAGACAACCTATAGCACTTTAGGTAGCAGTGAGGACCCAGCTTACTAGTTCAACTGTAAGTTGGGGGGGAGGGGCACTACAAAGATATATCCAAAGTATGTGCAAGATAGATGAAAGGTAATTTTGGGGAGGGGGGGCAGAAGCAATTGGGAGATGGGAGATGGGGGGAGGAATCAGGAAAGGCTTCATTTAGACAAGGTGGAATTTGAGATGAGTCTTGAAGGAAACCAGAGATTCTATGAGGTTGAGGGGAGGAGAGAATGTATTTCACAAAGGAGGATAGCCAGTGCTGAGGGCCATAGATAGTAGATGGAGTGTCTTGTATGAGGAACAGTAAGAAGGCCAATTTGGTTGGGTTGTAGAGTGCATGAATGAGAATAATGTATAATAATGCTGGAAAAGTATGAGGAGGTCAAAGTATGAAGAAATTTGAAAGCTATTTTAAAAATTTCTTGTTGTAAAGAACCAAAATTGCATTTCATTGTAGAGAATTTAAATTGCAGATGATTATAGCTAGCTTATGCATAGTGATATGAATTTTGCAAAGTACTTTATAAATATTATCTCAACTGACCTTTGCAACAACCTGGGAGTTTTATTATCCCCATTTTACTGATGAGGGAACTGAGGGTGACAGAGGTTAAGTGAGTTGCCTAGGGTCACAGCGCTAAGAAATGTCTGAGGATGAATTTATCTTTTTTTTTTCAATTTAATTTATTTTATTCTGAACTTAAGAAATAAAATAAGTATTTCCATAACATGGAAAATTTTTATAGACAGATTCTCAGATAAAGGTCTTGTATCTCAAATATATAAAGAACTTTGTCAAATCTATAAGAATATGAGTCATTCCCCAGTTGATAAATGGTCTGAGGCTGAATTTGAACTCACGTCTTCCCAACTCCAGGTCCAGGCTCTATGTGCTGGGCCACCTGGCTGTAATGAAAATTCATGTGGTGAGTGTTAAATTGGTTAAATTGGTTAAATACTGCTGTTGACTTGCACATAAGAAATGGCATGAAAGATTTAACTCTGACTTTCCTAGAAAGGAAGAGGTAGAGATAGGGAGAAATAAATGAAATATCCTTTGTGTTAGATTGGTGCCCACAAGATTTCCAACCTATTGCAGGACCCTGTCGAGAGGATTTATGTAAATACATGGACAAGAAGCCCGTGGTATAAAATGGCTCTGAAGGGTTGAGATCTGTACTGGTGAAGGGAATACCAATGAGGATGAGATATCATGGCTCAATCTAAAAATCAAGATAAATATTATTTTGTAAGCTAGTTCTGTCTTCTCAGTTTCCTATGGGCAGGGGCCACATTAGAGTTTCTCTTTTTTATTTCCCAAAGGGCTGCATGCAGCATATATTCAGTAAACATCACTATCAGTTTGAATATGTGTTTGGAGGTATTTCCTTTTCAATATTGATGATGAGTTTGTGGTAATGTCCACTTCTCCTCCCTTGGCTTGTGTTCTTTCCAACAAATGACTGAGCCCGTCTCTTCCTTCAGTCACAGTATTTGGGCAGAGGTTGGGGTGAATAGGAAGACTGTGAGCCAGATACTTAACTTCTTGAGAAAGGAGGGAGAAGCCTTGGAGGGTCATTGATTACAGCAAGAAGGATCTGAATGAGGAGATGATGATAAAAATAATAATAGTATTTATATCACATTTTAAAGTTTCCAAAGTGCATTATATACATTCTCATTTGATCCACATAACTCTGTGAAGTAGGAGCTATGACTATCCCCATTTTATAGATGAAGAAACTGAGGCTGGGAAAAGTTAGGTGATTTCTTCAGGGTCGCACAGTTAGTAAGTGTATGAGGCAGGGTCTGGATGCCGGTCTTCTTGACTTCAGGTCCAACACTTTCCACTGTGCCTCCTAGCTGCCTCATGATACAGATGGGTGAAGGGAGCCTTAAAAGAGGAGAGGTTAATGGCATGCATGATGGCAGCAGAGGGAACTTCTGGATGTCAACATGACTAAAAGATAATTCATTATCTTCCTTCTAAACCTGCCCTTGCTTACTTGCTTCTTTCTTTAGAAGGAAGGAGGTAGTTAGGGGGCAGAGTGGAGGCAGGAAGACCTGAGTTCACATGTGACCTCAGGCACTTACTAGCTATGTTACCCTAGGGAAGTCACTTTACTTCTGTTTGCCTCAGTCTCTTCCACTGTAAAATAGGGATGATAATAATAACACCTACCTCCCAGGCATGTTGTGAGGATCAAATAAGATATTTGTAAAATACTTAGCACACTGCCCGGCACATGGTAGGCACTTGCAAATACTAGTGATGCTGCTGCTGCTGGATGATGAGGAAACCACCATTCTCCTAGTCACCCAAGTTGGTAACCACAAAGTTATCCTGGACTGATTCATCTCTTTCACTATCCATACCCCCTCAGTTGCTGAATCTTGTTAATTCTACCTTGATAGCTTTCACATCCATCTCTTTTCTCTTCTCTTATAAGCCTTTCTGGTCTATACACTCACCTCATCTTGAGAGAACATTGTAATAATGTTCTAATTGGTCTTTCTGGTTTGGGTTTCCTCTCACTAATCCATCCCTCAAATAGCTGCCATAAAAAAAAAAAAAATTAAACCTAGTTCAGATACATAGTAGCACAGATTGTTCTACTCCCCTGATGAAAATTCTTTCATGGCCCCCTATTTCCTCTAGGTTTAGATATAAAGTCACCAGCTGGGCACATAAAGCCTTCCTCGATCTGGCTCCTACCTACCTTTCTAGTCTTATCTCACATTAATCACCTTTGCATACTCTATGTCTGTTACACTGGACTACAAACTGTTCTTTCAATATTCCATTTCCTCAGGATAAAGTACAAACTCTCCAATCTGGCATGTAAGGTTTTCCACAATCTGACTACTACTTACATTTCCAGCTTCAAGTTCTAGCCATATTGGATTACTGCCTGTCCCCCGAACTCAACACTCCATCCGTGGAATATCTCCATACCTTCTCACAAACTATTGTCCGTGCCAAGAACGAAGATTGTTTTCATCTTTTCATCCTCTCAAAGGATCATGGCTGTAGAGATGAAAGAGACTATTATCCAAAGGCCACCTTATTTTACAGATGAGGAAACTGAGGCTCAAGGAGGTTACATATGACAGGGTCACACAAGGTAGCAAGTGTTAGAGGCTGAATTTAAAGCTAGGCTTTCAGGTCTAAGAGTCAAGTACTCTTGCCCCTTTAGGATGCTGCCTTTCAAAATCCTTGTTTTCCTTCTAACATCTTCATTTTACAGATGAGGAAACTGAGTCACAGGGACATTAAATAACTTGCTCAAAGGTCCCATGGGTGTCAGAGGCAGGATTTGGACCCAACTCCATTGACTCCAGAGTCTCTACTCTTTGCCCTACACCAGATGGTCTCCCTAAAGTTGTATCACTCCAGTACAATGCAAGCTTTTTGAAGGTCTGATGTTTCAATTTTGTCTTTCTATCTCCAGGGCCTTGAATACATTAATAAATGTTTGTTGAATTAAATTGAAATGAATTAAAAGGAATGAATATGATGATGATTGTGGTGCTTTACATTTATAGAGAATTTTATAGTCTTATATCCCCCACCTCATTTTGCCTCATTAGGGTACAGGAAGGAATGAGATATAACCTTCTGTTCCTAATCATAAAGACTTCTAAGGTTGGTGTGTCCTAAATCCTTGCAATCGAGACGAGAGCATCAGTGAAAGGAGGAATGGATGGAGTTGCCCTACCTAAACCTTATTGGCAAGCTTAGCAGATAGTAAACATTTAATCAATGGTTCTCCCCCGCTCCCATTTATTAATTGAACAGGATCAGGCAAGTAGCCAGCAGCTGCCCCAGTGGATAAAGGTACAAACCACTTTCTTATGTGATCCCCACAAGGTCATGAGGAAAACAATATTGCACATATTAAAGCAATGTACCGATATGAATTATTCATTGTATAATGAGGTCATTTGTTTTAGTTGCCACATAAGAACAAAATATTATTATTATTGTATTTCCATCTTTCCATAGTACTTAGTATAGTGCTCTGCATATTGACTAAGATAAGGTCTTATCCTCCCTGGAATAAAGAGGACATTTGCCCTAAGAAACATCATAGAGGCTTATGAGGAAGGGAGAAGCAGCAGCAGTCAGTAGCCTCTGAGTTACGGCAAAGAGGTAGGGATGCCAGGTTATCGCGTATATTGCCACGTACCCTGCTATGGGCCCTGTCCCTTCCAATGCTGGATGATGGGAAAACTAGAAAAACACCTCCCCTTCCCACCACCGACCTATCTCAACTCCCCAAACATAGAACATATTAGTTTTACTAATTGCCTGATCTGACTGAGAAGGGATGAAGGAAATCTTTACTGAGGTTGTGTTTAGACATACTCTATTGGCGTTCAATGTAACTGTGAACTCAAGGGCCTTAGGACAGTGGAAAACCTCTCCGCTTGGGTACAGGTCACAGGACAAAATGGGGCTCAGATCCCAAGCCTTTGCTTAGACCAGCATGAAGGGATTCCTCTATAGGTATGGGTTAGATTAATTGGTCTCTTATATTCTGTGATGTTACCAAAGATTGCACAATCAATCAATTAGCAAGTTAAGCACGTACTATGTGCTAGGCATTGTAAAAACAAAACTGTCTCTTTCCTCAAGGAGTTTACAATCTAGCCAGAGAAGATAACACATATTTGGGTAACACACAAAGTAGTCACAAGGTGGTTTGGGAGGGAGGGCACTAGCTGCTGGGAAGAGGGGAGTAAATAAAGGCTCCAATGAAGGTGAGAGTGATGTTTCTTGAACTGTGGGTTGGCCTCAAAGTCTAGGTTAGAGCTTTGCTTGACTGGATGGGAAGGTAAGGTTTCCTTAGGGTCTCAGAGCTGATTTCTCCAGGGGCTCTAGACATGTTTATTAGTTTTTATTTTAAAAATCACTTGCTCTGCTTCTTCTCAGAGTGAGGTCAACTCCCTGCCCCCAAATTGTGCCCTCCAGCAGCTACAAGGAGAAGGCTAGGTTTTTCAAGGTTTTTGTTTTATGTTTTTTGTCTCCTCTCCTCTCTTCTCTCACTCCAATTCATTGCAATAAATCATATTCTGGAGCAGGGGGCAGAGCAGGGAACACAGGGGGTCTTTGCCCTCCATTCCCTCCCTTCTCTCTCAGGGACCTGGCATCAGCTCAGCCATCTTGACATCCCCAGCTGTGAATCCTGCCCTCTGCAAATGCATTCAATGCTGATACACAGGCTCTTGGCTGCCTTTTCTCTTAGCCGTCTGCTGAGATGGCATGGTGCCTGCTTGCAAGATGGCATGCTATTTTTACCTTAGTATAGGTGCCAAGCCAGCCAGATGTTTTCTGCAGAAAGTGAAACTGAGCTTTGTTGGGGGAGGAGAGAAAGGTGGAAGGCTTCTAAATGTCATCTTGGGGGAGGGATATCCCGGGGGAGCAAAAGAGGAATCAGGAAGATGCCCCAGAAACTCTCCC
Source organism: Vombatus ursinus (assembly GCF_900497805.2). Classification (NCBI taxonomy): domain Eukaryota; kingdom Metazoa; phylum Chordata; class Mammalia; order Diprotodontia; family Vombatidae; genus Vombatus; species Vombatus ursinus. The sequence continues at coordinate 19,030,178 of NW_020954551.1, read as the reverse complement.
ATTAAGGGCAGGCACCTGCCAGGAGCTGGGGGCTACTAGATCCAACCCAGAGCATCCGGGAGGATGAGCCCTGGGCCCTTCAGTGACTGAAATCAGGGCTCCCGCAGGGGACTGGTTTCACTCTGGGGACATGGCAGACACAGGGGACAGGCACAAAGGTGGTTTTTTTTTTTCACTCCCCAGAGGGCCTCCCTGAGGCTGATTGGAAGCACTTGTTGCTTAGAAAATTCCAGGCTCATTTGACTGCCTCAGCTGGAGAAGAGGAGGAAGGGAGAGGAACACAGACTGAGCAAGAAGGGGGAGTTTGGGAGTACATCTTCCTCTTGAGACATGAGCAGAAGCTGAATGATTTGGGGTTCTTCAGGATAGTGTTATAGAGGCTTCTTTTTATAGATGGAAGCAACTGAGGCCCAGAAAAATGAATTGACTTGTTGAAGATTACAGTACTACTAAACTACCGAACTGGGGATTAAGTATTAAGGGATTTGAGTTTAGGATTAAGAATTAGCACTAGAAGGGGCTTCGTTTAAAGCATCTCATTTTATAGTTGAGAAACTGAGGCCCACAAAGGCAAAATGATTTATCCAATGTCATACAGCTAGTAAGCAGAAGACTAGGGATGAGAAATGGGCTTCATCGAGGGAGATAAGAGGGAAATAAAGTAGGATCCCTACCTTCAGGAAGCTTCCAATCTAATAGAACCACAAGAAGAATCCAGGTTGACTCGGTGCAGTCCTCTTTCTCCCATGCCAGGTCTGTGTTTAACCGACTAATCTGAAAATTGAGGCTGGAGGCAGATGATCTCTAAAGTCTTTCCCTGTCTATGATTTTAATTAGCTTTGGGGTTTTGTTCCATCCCTAAGGCTGCTCAGCTGTGCTTGAGGTAAGTTCTTTCTCTTAAGTCACATGTTATAGCTCATTCTGGAAGCTTTTGATTAAGGTTGGTGGGGTCCTGCAGATAGCAGGGCCTCTGACACACACAGTAGGACAAGATGTGGAGTCAGGCAGACCTAGGTTCAAAGCAATCATTAGCAACAATCGAAAGTGTTTATTAAATGCTCCCTATGTGCTGAGCACTACATTAAGTGCCAGAATTTCAAAGAAAAGACAAAAATGGTCCCTGCCTCCAAGGGCCTTCCATTCTGGTGGGGGACAGCATAGGTACAAGGTACATACATACCGGAGTGAGGGAAAGGCACAAACAGCTGGGAGAATGAATGGGAGAAGCCTTCTTGGAGAACGTGGCTTGAGTTGAGACTTGCAGAAAGCTGGGGATTCTGAGGCAGAGGAAGAGAAGGAGAGCATTCTAGGCAAGGGGGACAGTCATTTCAAAGGCACAGAGAATGCAGATGGAGTGTTCTGATGGAGGAAAAGCAAGTAAGCCAGGGCAACTGAACCATAAAGGGCGGTGAGGTGTAAGAAGGCTGAAAAAGAGAGGATAAGCCAAGCTGTGTGTGAAGAGCTTTAAATGCCAGAGTTAGTAAGTAAACATGTGTCAGTTAAGCTCTTTCTATGTGCCAGGAATTGTCCTAAATGCTGGAGATTTGAGGAAAAGCAAAAACAGTCTCTACCCTCAAGGGGCCCACGTTTTAATGGGGAAGACAACTCATAGTGTAGTATGTGTGTTCTTTCCCAGGGCCTGGCCTGCTTTTTTTTTTGTTTTTTTAGGCAATTGGGGTTAAGTGACTTGTCTAGGGTCACACAGCTAGTAAGTATCAAGTGTTTTGGTCTGAGGTCAGATTTGAAGTCAGGTCCTCCTGACTTCAGGGCCGGTGCTCTATCTACTGCGCCACCTAGCTGCCCCAGGACCTGGCCTGTTACCTAGCCCCTCACATTCCCAGAAGGCACCCAGAGGTGTTGAGGTCTCTATTGCCATTGGCTTAAGCCCCCACTGCTGGATATATTCCCTTCTACCATTGGTAGGGGCTTGGGCCTGGCACTATAGTTGCATTTAACTTCTTCATATTGGGTAGCTTTTATGAAGGGATATTTACTTCAAAGATAGAGCAAAAACAAACATACAAATATTTCCCTTCAAGGGCATAGTCTCTCCTACACCACTTGGGACTCAATATTTAGCTCAGTTCCTGTACAGCTATGGTCTCACCAAGGTTGTGTTCAGATGAGGCATGAAGGCTAGGTGAGTTCGGCTCTTTATCCATTAGGCCTTGCTCTTCCAATCCCATGACCAGAAAGAGCTGGCATTTGTAGCTCTGGTGACTAGAGGATAGTTATACTAGATGCTGGTAACAGCCTGTGGGGTTCAGCTAAACAGCAGAGTGCCCTCAGCCTTGGGTGGGAGGTGGGTGTGCTCTGAATATACAACTTGAGCAGCTGGGACCCTATTACATGATGTTCTAAAACCAACTTCTTAATTCCTGAAAGGTGGGAGAAACCAGCTGGGGTTGGGAGGTGAAGTTTGGAGCAGGGAAGAAAGGTCACTGGGAAGTCCTGGGGAGCATGGATTGTGATACCTATGTTTTTCCCTGCCCAACCATTACCATCAATGCAAAGGAGACATACATATTATTTCTAGCCACTGAGAGACCCAGAAGCCAGCATTCAGTGTGAGCTAGGGGCTGCCTGCTTCTGCAAAGCCCATAGTCGCTAAGATAGAGCATCTGTTTTAATCCTGTTAATTTAATGGTGCTCTACTCCCTCCAGGGCCTGGTGAGCCAGGGATAGCATGGAATGGGTGGGTCTCTCCATTTGGGGAATATGTAGGGTTAGTCCAAAGATGCTTCTATCCTGAGCAGGGTCCCAGCAGGCTCTGACTGCTTTAGAGTGTTGTTCTATAGCATTCCGAGTCTTGGCATCTTGTTTGGCCACAGCTGGCCCCACTTTCCCTCTACACTCTGTCCTGTTTCCTTGACTTTAATCATCGAAAGCCAACTGCAGAACAGTGCAGTGAATTATTTTCTCCTTGTTGCTCCAGACAAAAGAGGCAGCTATGTACTCACTGTTCCTCTTCTGGACACTCCAAGCTTCTTGAGGGAAGGGGTTATTTCATTTCTGCTCTTCTATTCCTAGCCTTTAACACAGTGCCCAGTCCATAACAGACACTCCATAAATGCCCATTGAATTGAATTGAATATTTAAGGGTAGAGACTGGATTCTCTCTTTCTTTTGAATCTTCCCCTAGATGGTTCAGTGTAGGCCTCAACCAATCACTTAACAAATGGTTTTTATAGTTTGTTGACTGACTGGTATTTGGGGTGGTTTCCAATAACAGCAGATTTTCTCCAGTCGGTTCTGTTCTTAGAAATGTTTCCTTTTGACTTCCTCACCATAGGATCATGGGTTTAGAACTCGAAGGGACTGTAAAGGCCATCTACCTTAACCCCCCTTTTTTTTATTTACAGATGAAGAAACTGAGGCCCAGAGAGAGGTTCAGTGACTGGCTCAGGCTCACATAACTCACAAGGTTAGAGGTGGGACTCCTGATACTAAGTCCAATAGTTTGTCCACTTCATTCTGCTGCTTCTACCAGGCCCCAAGGGGGCAAAGAAATATTTTTTCCCAATGACTTCATAAAAAGAGGTGAGGCAGAGATCAGAGAGACCAGAGAAACAACTCTCTGTGTGCCAAAGATAAACAATGGGGAAGGAAGAGGGGAGAGAGGGAAGGAAGAGGGGAGAGGAAGAAGGAAAGGGAAATCACATGGGAAAAACAAAGCCACCTTTTCCATAGATTGTGGGGCGAGTTACCATTCCTCACTTTGCTGAGCAGAAATCAGGAAAGTTAAAGGGGGGGAAGGACAGAAGTTGGTGGGGGTAGCAGGAAACTTAGAGTCAAGGGGTGTGTGTGTGTGTGTGTGTGTGTGTGTGTGTGTGTGTAGCATGCTCTAAGAGCATTTATTCTTTACTCTGTATACTGTGTTGAGTGCTGGGGGTATAAATATGGACTAGAAGGACAGACTTGCCCTCAAGAGGCTTCCATTTTAATGAGGGAAAGGGAAAATAGCACTTTACCAGGAATTGGAAAATGGTAGAGAAGGTTCTCATATGGGAACTTGGTGAGGAGACTTCAGAAAGCTGTGTGGAGCCCTGATTTCCAGCAAGAACTGCCTGACCTCAGCCCAACTTCTTACCTAGATAAGGTGGGTGGGAGAGACTTAGGGTGAGTTCCAACAGGGATCAGGGATCAGGGAAGCTAGATGGTACGGTGATAAAGCAGTGGGCTTGGAGTCAGGAAGATCTGAGTTTAAGTCTGGCCTCGCTAACTGTGTGACCTTGGGGAGGTCACTTAACCCCTATTTTGCCTTAGTTCCTCATCTGTAAAATGGGTTCACACTGGAGAAGGAAATGGCAAACTACTCCAGTATCTTTGCCAAGAAAACCCCATGAACAAAGTCCATCTGGTCAGATAGAGTCAGAGAGGACTGAACAATTAAACAATAACAACAAACATCAGAGATCATAGGACTTAGAGTCAGAGGAAAACTTAAAAATCATTGAATCTCCAACCTTCAACTTCCAGATAAGGAAGCTAAAACCAAGTAGGACTTGGAGTCAGGAAGACCTGAGTTTATATTCTCAGATACTTACTAGCCAGACCTGAGTTTATATCCTTGGATACTCACTAGTCAGTGACTGAGTAAATAACTCTCTTAACGTCTCTCAGCCTTAATTTCTTCATCCATAACATGGGAATAATAATAATAACATTTAGTTCACAGCATTGTTGTGAAGATCAAATGAGATAGTGTATGTAAAGAACTTCACAGATCTCGAATCATTATGTGCATATGAGCCATTATTACCATGAGGCAAAGTGAGTCTAAACCTGGTAGAAGCCAGGTTTAGAACTTGGGTCTTCTGACTCCAAATTCACTGCTCTTTCTGCTGAACCCCCTAGCCAGGGTTCGGTTGTGGGGGCAGGAGGGGTATCCAGCCCAGCACCTGTAGGGGAAAGGAGCCTGTTACCATCCCACCCCCCTCTTCCTTTCACGGTCCTAACACAATCCTAGATGTCCAGATGATCCTGTTAGCTTCCTTGAAGCTCACATTAGCATGGCTGGGAGCTTTCCAGCTGCCAAAGAAAAGCGATTTGTTCTCCAAGTCCCATTTACGAGAACTCCCAGTGCTCAGTCTGTGTCCTCAGGCCCATGAAACTCAAACCGGCTCTGTGTTTTCTAGCTTTCTTCTGGGACTCTGCTCCTGAGATCCTACTCGTAAAATCAGAGCCCCACAAGTGACAGAATTATTCTTTGTTTTTCCCATGTGATTTCCCTTTCCTTCTTCCTCTCCCCTCTTCCTTCCCTCTCTCCCCTCTTCCTTCCCCATTGTTTATCTTTGGCACACAGAGAGTTGTTTATATACTGTTTTTCTTCTGGGCTGATTGGAAGGCTACTAATGGAAAAAAAGAACTGACCTGTTTGGTGGGTCGCTGGATGATCTTTCCCCTTTTAAACCACAAGTTAGTAGAGGGTTTGTTTGTTGAAAATGGTACAGTTGGGTTTTCTTATATCTTTACATTTGCTCTGCTGATAGCTAACAATGCTTGACTTTTCCCTTATGGAAACTTATTAACCTAAAAGCCAGCATTGTTTGTTTGAGGACCTGAAAACACAAGAAAATATTTGATTTCGGCTTTCCTTTTACTCGATTTGGAATCAGACGACCTGGTTCAAATCACAGCTCTGTCACTGACTACCTCCGTGATCTTAGGCAAGTTAGCCTACCTAGATCTTAGATTCTTCATCTGTAAAATGAGGGGGTTGGATGACATGAGGCTCATTCTACTTATCAATATTAAGACTTTGGTGACTAACGTACATTAACAGCAAGAAAAAAATTGCTAAAATTATAATGGAAAGGATCACAGTTAGACGTGAGTAGTAACTTCCTGACTGTTATTATTAATAACAATAATAATGAGCTGGTATTTATCTAACTCTTTGGAATTCTAGTCTTGGAAATGATTTATTCTGATTGATAAGTGAGTGAGTATAGGTTCACAGAGTCCACTCTATCTAGGTGGCCCCAGACCAACTAGATCATACTTTACCTCCCATCCAGGTACCCGCTGTGGCCATCTTCTACCATCATCTTTGCTGCCATCTTTTTTTTTTTTTTTTGGTGAGGCAATTGGAGTTAAGTGACTTGCCCAGGGTCACACAGCTAGTAAGTATCAAGTGTCTTGCCTAACACCGAATTTGAACTTGGATCCTCCTGACTGCAGGGCCAGGGCTCTCTCCACTGAGCCACCTAGCTGCCCCCTTGCTGTCATCTTTAAATATTCTTCCCTCCACTCTGCTCTTTGCATCTGTTGCTTTGGGAACTATAATCAAATTGAGGTTACCACTGATGAGAACAGATGAGGAGTAAATACATTTCAGGCCTGAAGGATGGCATCTTTGTAGTCTAAGAGACAAGAGATGGAATGTATGATGGCGATGGGTAGGAGAGAGTTAGTGATCTAGCTGTCTGGAATGTACTCTGTGTCAAAGGTTCTTATGTTAGATAAGGTGGTAAGATAGGTCAGAACTAGATGGTAGAGACCAATGATAAACTCCAAGTTGTAAGTAAGTCATTTAGCATTTATTAAGCATCTGGTATGTGCCAGGCACTGTGCTAAGCCCTGGGGATGCAAAGAAAAGCAAAAGACAGTTCCTGCTCTCAAGAAGCTCACATTCTAAGGGGTGGGGGGGATCTACATGTAGACAATTATATACAAACAAATCACATAAAGGGTAAACTGAAAGTAATCCACAGAGAGAAGAGTAGTATTAAGGGGGATTGGGAAAGACTTCTTGTAGAAGGCAGGACTTTAGCTGGGACTTGAAGGATGTCAAGGAAGCTGGAAGGCAGAGATGAGAAGGGAGAGCATTTCAGGCATGGGGGACAGCTATACTCAGTGTTGAGGGGTGGAGTGTCCTATGCAAGGGACAGAAAGGTACCAGTGTCACCGGATCACAGAGTCCATGGGTGTGGCGGTGGTCATAGTAAGGGGCCAGGTTATGCAGGGCTTTAAAAGCCAAGATTTTATATTTGATCCTAGAGGCACTAGGGAGCCACTGAAGTTTGTTGAAGGGGGGAGGGAAGGGAAAGGAACAAGCATTTATTAAATGCCATTATAAAATAATTTAATTACATACATAATTATTAAATAACAAATTATTAAATGCCCTGTGCCAGGCACTGTGCTAAGTGCTTTGCAAATATCATTTCATTTGATCCTCACAACCCTGTGAATTAGATGCTTTTATGAGTTCCTTTTTACAGTTGAAGAAACTGAGGCAGACTCATTAAGGGACTCATCCAGGGTCACACAGCTGGTAAATATCTGCCACTAGATTTGGACTCAGATCTTCCTAACTCCAGGCTGGGCTCTACTCACTGTGCCACCATAGGGTGTTGACATGGTCAGACCTTTTTTTTTTTTTTTTTTTAGGAAAATCAGTTTGACAGCTGCGGAGAAGAGGGTGGATTGGAATGGGGAGAGAAACCAGCAGGCTGTTGCAGTAGTCCAAGTATGAGGTGATGAGCGCCTTCTGCAGATTGTTGGCATTGTCAGAGGACAGGCCACATGTGGGAGATGGTGACACCACAGGAATCAGTGTCTGATTGGCTACGGGAAGTCAAGGAAGTTGGGGGGGGTGGGAGGCAGTGAGGAGTCGATACCGAGGTTGGAGCCATGGTGGTACCCTCTACAGTAATAGGGAAGCTATTTTGGGAGTCCCTACTGGGAGCAAAGCTGCAGCTATCTTTTTGTTCATTGATTGCTCTACCCCTGGGAGGCGAAGTAAATCACAGCTTTCTGGTCCACATTTCCTCATCTCCAAGCTGAGGGAATTGGAACTGCTGATCTTAAAGGTCCCTTCCTACTCTATTATCATGAGTCCTGAGATGGAATATGGCAAGCTCCTCCAGTCCCCAGAGTTGGTGTTTTCTTTGGACTAAATACTCAGCTGGAGAAGCTGGTTGGTCAACGCGTGGTTTCCTGAGCAGTGTGGTGATGCTTTGGTGTGGGTGCTATGGAGTGGCCTTTGGTGTATCATGGGCTCCTTCCTGGGTTTCCTTATTTCCCTGTGCCAAGTTAGGGTCAGTGGACTGTGATGGTAGAAGTAGTAGAAAGAAGATAATTGGTGTGTATGGAGATTTGGGTGGAAGATACGAATGGATAGCTGGTTGGACCCATGAATTGCTTACTGGAAGGAGGGGGCACCTACCCCCCTTTAGCAACCTCTTAGCAAGTCATAGGCTTAGATTGAACAGGATAGATTGAGAAACACTGACTTAGAGTGTTTTTCAAACGGTGAAAACAGAGAAGACTGGAGATGTTTGGTTTGGAGAAATCTTGGGGGGACATAATAGCTATCTTCAAATATTTGAAGGACTGGACTGCCATATTGATGAGGTATTAGATTTTTTTCTGTCTAGCCCCAGACAGACAGAATGAGGAACAACCAATAAAAGTGGAGTAGAGGTTAATTTAAGTTTGAGAGAAGGAGAAATTGCCTAACAATGAGAGTTACCCCAAAGTATAATGGACTGCCTAAACAAGCAGTGGATTCTCCCTCACTGGAGATATTCATGCCAAAAAGAGTTGGAGGACCTTTTTTGGGGGATGTAATCATAATAGCTAATATTTATGTAGCATTTGAAGTTTTACAAGGTGCTTTGCACATAGTATCTCTTGGTAAGTGTATGGAGCAGGATTTGAGTTCAGGTCTTTCTGACCTCAGGTCTAACACTCTAGCTACTGTCCCATGTAGCTGCCACAAACATTTAATAAACACGTACCATGTGCAAGGCACTGTACTAGCAGAGTATTGGAAGGGAATCTTGTTTGGGTTGCCCTAGATGATCTCTGAAATCCCTTCCAGCTCTGAGATTTTATAATTCTGTGAAAGAGGCTTATTGGAAATAATGTCTCTAAGAGTCAATGTGTTTGTTATAGGGAGGAAGGTTATAAGAGTGGAAATATTCCAAGAAATCAACTTTCTATGAGTGAATGTAATCTCTGATCATGGGGGGAAGAATTAGTGGTATGTGCAGATGGAGTAGGTGGCTGCCTACATAGTGTGTCTGGGAGACACTAAAAAGCCTTCAACCAGAAATATTTCCCTTCTTATCCTGGGTTAAAATATTCCCCACCTTTGTTTCTCCTTTCCTTAAGGCAACATCTTTAAGGAGGTTCCTGCTGAGATTCAATGATATCACTTGGGAAATACCTTACATGCCCATTAGCATATTAGCACCAGTCTGTGATCTGTTCCTTAAAAACTAAACCTAAACAAAACAGGTGCTCCCTTTTTATAAAGGACCCTTTCCTGATAGCCCTGTAAGATAAGCAGAGTGAGGATCAATACATGTATTTCTACCGACTTAGAAAAGGAGGCTCATATAGGTCATAGAGCTTTGTCCTTTGCCCAAGGACAAATAGCTGGGAAGTCGAGGACCCCGGAAGCGAACATGGGTATTTTGATTTTTCATTCAGTGCCTTTTCTATGACACCAAGATGCTGTAAAGGGAATTGAGGGTAGACGATTCTTCTTACCTTTTGATATGGAAAGGGGAGTCCCAAGTGTTGGGAAACCACAGAGGTGAGAAGGCACAGGTGGGATGTAGGATGACAGAATTTAGATCAGAAAGTGACTGAAGGCCATCTAATCTAACTCTCGTTTTGCAGATGAGGAAACTGAGACCTGAAGCTAGGAAGTAACTTGCTCAAGGACATGTAGCAGAGTGGAGATTTGACCCCTGTCCCCGGCACTGTCTAGGCACCACTGCTTCTGGAAGAGAGGTCAAAGTGGGTGGCAGCCATTCCCCAAGGAAATGTGGGTCCTTGGAGAGTGAGGACAGCTTCATTTTTGCCTTTGTATGCCTAATACAACATCTGGCACAGAGTAGGTACTTAAGTGCTTCTCGGTTTGATTATTTTGCAATATTTGCCAGGGTTGAATACTTAACCAGCTGAAATTGTGCTGGGTCAAATTTTCATCACCTTTTTTTGAAGGGTGAGGGGGACGATGAGAGCACATGTAAGCTGGATCTACTCCTAGGGCTAGTCCTGTCAGGAGGGGGCAGATAATCCACCAGAATTCAGGCTGTTACCCCTGAGGACTTAGAGGAGATGGCAGGCCTGGAAGAAGGGAGTGTTGTTTGGGGACCTCTAGAGGACCATAGACAGTGGTCACTGCACTCTCTCTCCCTTTCCTGTTCTCTCACACACAATGGGGCAAGACCAAATTCACCTAGGGTTACATAATTTGCCATTACTTTCCAGGGCTACTCTGCATTTATCTTGAACGTGCCTACTTATTTTTTTGTTGTCTCCTCTATTAGAATGTAAGCTCCTTGCGAGCAAGGACTATGTTGTTACTTTCCTTCTTATCCCAGGCTCTTAGCTCGGAGTCTGACACAGGGTGCCTCAGGAACAGAGTTTTCCTGATAGTTTCTTTCCTTTATCTACAACAAGGGGAGGCCCAGCCCTACCCCCTAAACCTCAGGGATTAGCTTTCCCTAAAAGAAGGCAAGTTGCCTCCTCCCATCCCCCCAATTTGAATCATTGTAGCTGTGTTCAAATACTGGCTCTGTCACTTACAACCTTGGGCAAGTCACTTGTCTCTTTGGTACTCAATTTCCCCATCTGTAAAAAAATGGAGATGGTGAGCAGGTCCTAGGTGACCCCAAAGTCATTTCAGCTCCATATCTATGCTTCGATGACTGATTCTAATATTCTACAAAGAATTTGCATTTGACCTGGGCCTTCAATGGTAGGATCATACCTTCAGATCTGGAAGGGACATTTAAAGTCATCTGGTCCAACCACATCATTTTACAGATGAGGAAAGAGATCTGAAGGAGGGCCTATGTTCACACAGATAGCAAGGGGCAGAACCAAGATTAAAATGCCAGTCTGCTAAATCTAACCTACTGTAGACTCTGATAGGCAAAGGTGATGCTCAGAGGGCATTCCAAGTAGCTAGAACAGCACCAGCAAAGGCTTGGGGGGGTGGAGACAGACTGGGTCAAACAAAGGCTCTCTCTTGCTGCTGCCATAGCTAAAAACAGGATCTGGTTTTACATTAAGAGAATTCCCTCACAGGAATGTTAATATGGGGCAGAGCAGGACAGTGAAAGAATTCCCCAGAACGTATGGATTCATCTAGCTCCGGCTGTATTCTGTTTTCAGAATTGTTTCTGGCAGAAACCTAAGGGAAAAAATGCAAACCAGATGTACAAAGAAATGTTTTCTTTGTTGGGGGGAAAGAGCCACCCGTCCCCTCGTTATTGTTCTCCTCGTTATTTCCAGCCTTTACCTCTCACCACTTTGAGGCTAAATCTTTTACCCCCTCATCTGCTGGATGCCTGGGCACCTGGTGATGGGGACCTGCCTCAGCACAGAGCAGGGGACTGGCTGCTGTCAGTTTTGAGAGCTCTGAGCAAAGGGGCCAAACAGATGGAAATTCAACTTTTTCTTGTCCCGTTGGAAGATGGAGCTGGAGGGCTACATCGAGATCTAAGAGTTTAATTGGAAGAAATATGAAAGTGTGCGCCAGCATTCAGGGCAGATTTTGAGGGATGCTCAGATCCTTCTTTGGAGACTGATTTCACTTTCATGTCAGCTTCAGGGGCCTTATTGATATTCCTGGCTTTGCCTCAGTCTACCTGTCTGTGCCCCTCCTCTGGGAGAAGGGGCTGCTCTAACCTACCTCCATCATGCCCCAAATGGAAGAAGAGAGGAGTCAGCACCCTCCATAAACCTAGCCATAAGATGGTAGTCAGTGGACAAGCACCTTGAAGCTCTTAGCATGTGTCGGGATCTCTCAGCATTCTCTTAGATCAGGTTGGGACAAAGGGAACTACTCATGAGTCATTGAATAGTGGACAAAAGGATGCTTATTTTGCCCTGGATTGAGGATGTGCAAGGCTGCAGTTATACTTAGCTTCTCAGGCTCCCTTCATCTCCATTATCAGGGAAGGGTATGGTCTTTGGAAACCGACCCAGATGCCTGGTGGCTGGGAAGTTTTGTGCCCTTAGGGTTGAATCAGGTTTAACCATCATTCAGTGGATGAGGAAACTGAGGCCCAGAGAGATGAAGGGCCTAAGCCAATATCATACAGCCAGTGGGTGGTAAAGATAAAACTCAGACTCAATATCTTAACCAGCTGGTGCAGTGGATAGAGCACTGGATCTGGAATCAGGTAGATCTGGGTTCAAATTTAGCCTCACATGCTTACTAGCTATGTAACCCCAAGCAAGTCACTTAACCTCTGGATGCCTGGTTTCCTCAATTGTAAAATGGGGATAATAATAGCCCCTAACTCAAAGGATTGTTGTGAGGATCAAATGAATATTTGTAAAGTGCTTAGCACAGTGCCTGGAAAATAGTAGGCACTTAGTAAATTTCTGTTTCTTACCTTCCTTCTGACTCCTCTGAGTTGATCATTTCCTTCCTCACTGCTTCCTCAATGGAGCTGACCTTGATCATCCCAGCTAGAAGTCAAATCCTGGAGCACTTGCTAGAACCTAACCATAAGGCAAAGCAAAATCTTTTTGTCTTCTGTCTAATCTACTCAAACAGATTGTAAGCTTCCGGAGGACTGGAGTGGTGTTTTGTTACTCTTTGGGACCCCTATTGGGCCTAGCACAGTGCTTTGTACATAGTGGGTGCTTGAGAATTTAACCTGAAGATAGTTGTTTACATATTATCTCCCTCATTAGAATGTGATCTCCTGGAGGGCAGAGACCATGGTTGGTTTTATCTTTGTGTCTTTAGAGCTTAGCACAATGGTTGGTTTGTAGTAAGTAAGTGCTTAATTAATGCTTGTTTACTGACAGGGTAGCCATAGAAGGAATGTTCAGTGAGTGCACTATACCATACAGAAGGTTGTATTTTTCTCAGTGCTATTGCTTTGGTCAAAACTTGCCCTATAGTTACATTTGATTGTAGGAGATAATTAGCACAGGACAATTTTTCTAGAGTCTGCGGCTCAAGGACTCCTTTTGGCTTTGAATGCCATTAGAAGGGAGCTAAGCCTGCTGGGGCTATTATTAGCCTATGGAATAGGAAGGGGAGAAATAAGGAGGAGAGAAGGAATTCCAGAATTTTTTAAGAGTTGCAAGGCACCTCAATGGTCATCTTGTCTAACGAAAACCTGGAAATAAGTCAATCAACAAGCATTTATGAAACATTTACCATATGCCAGGCATGGTGCTAAATACGGGCATGCAAAGGAAGGCAAAAACAGTTCCTGATCTCAAAGAACTCAGAGTCCAATGGGAAAAGCAACAGATACAGACAAAAGTAAATACCAAATAAGTACAAAAAAATTCCCCTCTACAAAAGACTCAAGTGGTCATCCATCTTCTACTTAACAACTTCCAGTGAAGGATCTCAACCACAGCAATAATAATAATAGCTAGCATTCTCTAGTGCTCTAAGGTTTGCAAAGGGCTTTACACATATTATCTCATCTGATCCTTACAACAGCAATATGAGGTAGGTGTGATTGTTATCCCTATTTTACAGATAAGTGAAACTGAGCCTTAGGTCAAGTGACCTGCCCCAAATCTTACATAGCTAGTAAATATCTGAAGCAGAATCTGAAGTCAGGTTTTCCTGATTCCAAGTCTGATACTTTATCCAGGGTGGCATCTCGCATCCCACCTCCCAAGGCCACCCATTGTACTTTGGGATAACTCTAATCCGTTAAGAAGTTTTTTCTGACATCACGCCTTACCACTTTTTATTTGCTCCCCTTTGCTCCTTTTCTGCCCTCTGGGACTAAATGAAAAAGTTTAATCACTGCACCATTTGGTGGCTCTTCAAATATTTGGATGTAGTTATCATATCATGGTCCCTCACCTCCCCCCATCCCCCAAGTTCTCTCTTCTTCGGGCTCAACCGCTCCACTTTCTTCCATTGATTCTCATATCACGCATGAACTCACAGAGGAGAAGGGCAAAGGAACAGATGCACATGGCAGGGAGAAGCTGAACGTGTCCTTCAGATGGAAGAGGTGGCCACAGCCTAGTTGATTCTGCTCAGTTGAATGTTGCTTTGTCTTCGGCTCAGGGGCCAAGACCAGCGATGATGCCATTTCATTCTGAAGCCAAATTCATCAGATGGTTGATGCCAAAATCCCACAGTTTTTAAGCCTGAAACTCTAGCTGCCTTCTCCCTCCTCTCCCCAAGGCTTTTCTCTTCTAAATGGAGAGAGAACTATTGTACAGAGTGAATGGGTGTCTTCGGTGAAGAGCTAAGACGACTCAGATCCAGAATGAGGAATTTTGGGGGCACCAAATTGGGGCAGACAGTTGTGGAGGTGCAGGCACAGCTTCTTCACCATGCCCATCAACCTCTTCATTCTGGAAGGTCCCTTCAGCCCTGGGAGTCAGACCTCAGGGCAGTCATCTCTTCATTTCCCACCCGGCTACACTCCTCTAGATATTTCCATCAAGCCTCCCTTCTACCTACCTTCTACTCTCCCTCTCACCTTTGGCTGTCTTGCTCACTAGAAAGTAAACTCCTTGAGGGCAGGGAGTATCTTCCTTTTTGCTTGTATTTGTATTCCTTCTCATTTAGCTCTGTGCCTGGCACAAGGTAAACAATAAATGCTTGTTGGCTTGGTTTTGTGGTGGAAAGATAAGCTATCAGATCAAGTCTGATGTTGGGAGGGTCACGCCCACTCATTTAGGTGTGTGTGTGTGTGTGTGTGTGTGTGTGTGTGTGTGTGTGTGTCTATTTGACCCATCTTTTTCAGTCTCCTTTACTGGATCTGGGTCACTCTGCTAATTGGGGGTATCTCACAGGACTCGGCCCTGGGCCCTTACCTCCTCTCCCTCTGTAATATTTCACTTAAAGATCTCATCAACTTCTAATCTCTCTCTTAACCTCCAGACTCACATCTCCAGTTGCTGGTTCAGACATCTCACACTGAATATCCCATAAACATCTTAAACTCAACATGTCCAGAAATGAACTCATTATCTTTACCTCCAAATCCTCCCCACTTCTGAATTTCCCTGTTACTGTGGAGTGCACTGCTATCTTCCCAGTTATTCAGACTAGAAACCTAAGGGTCATCCTTGATCCCTCACTCTCTCCATATCCAATCCATTGCCAAGATCTACTGATTTTATCTTTATAACACCTCTATTACATGACCCTTCTCTCCTCTGACACAGGTCCTCAACATCTGGACTATTGCAATAGCCTGCTGGTGGGTCTGCCTGCAACGAGTCTCTACCCACTCTGGTCCATTCTCTGCTCATCTGTTAAGTCAACCCTCCTAAAGCACAGAGCTGACCATGTCACCCCTCCCTTCCATTCAACAAATGCCAATGGCTTCCTATCACCCCCAGGATCAAATATAAAATCTTGTTTGGCTTTCAAAGACCTTTACCACCTGGCCTCTGTCTACCTTTGCAGTCTTCTTACATCTTACTCTCCTCTACATACTCCATGATGCAGTGAAATAGGCCTTTTTGTTGATCTTCAGATAAGATACTCCAAATCCAGACAGAAGACCCCTCCCTCCTTATCTGCACCTTCCTGTCCCAAGGAAATCCCATCCCTCATGAGAAATCTTTCCCCATCCTCCTTAATAAGAGTGCCTTTCTTCTACTTGTGATTATTACCAATTTATCCTGTCTCTAGCATATTTGTTTTTCATGTTGTCACCCCCATTAGACTATGAAGTCTTGAGGGCAGGAATTGTCTTTTGCCTTTCTTTGAATCCCTAGGCTTAGCACATTGCCTGGCACATAGTAGGTGCTTAATAAATGTTTATTGATTGATTTTGTGTGTGTGTGTGTGTGAGAGAGAGAGAGAGAGAGACAGACAGACAGAGACAGAGAGAGATAGAAACACACACACACACACACACACACACACACGAGGGAGCGAGAGATGATCACCCAAACCCATCGTTTGTCATTTCCTATTTTAATTAGTTATTCTTGATACTTCGGTACTGAGCATTTGCACTGTCACAGTGGAGTGTTAGTTGTGGAATCAGAAACACTTAGGTTCAAGTCTTTGGCATATACTCACTGAGATCTTGAGTAAGTCACTTGACATCCCAGTACAGCCAGACAACTATAGGGTAATTTTTCTTAGCCTGGGGCATGTGAACTTTAAAAAATATAAAATTTGACAACTTTTTCTTTTTATATTTATATGTGTATATATGTTATAAATGCCTATACTTATATGTTATATATGTATGTATGCATATATATAGACATATTTAAAGACTAGATATATATTTATTATACATATAACTATATACATATATAAGAGGAGACTGAGTCTTTAAATATATGTACATTTCCATCTATACATGTTTATATATACATATATTTAAATGTACATATACGTAAAGACTCGGCTTCCTCTTAGGCTGGTGGTACAGCAGATGTTCATGGGCTCAGTCTCACTGCTGATCTGCATGGAAGTTTATTTTTTTTTATTTTTTGGTATTTGGGGTTAAATGACTTTCCCAGGGTCACACAGATAGTAAGTGTCAAGTGTTTGGTCTGAGGCCGGGTTTGAACTCAGGTCCTCCTGACTTCAGGGCCAGTGCTCTACCCACTGCACCACCTAGCTGCCCACTGCATGGAAATTTTGACTGACTCTCTTCTGATCTTGGCTGGTTGGCATCTCCTCAGTCAGCTGGGTGGCTCCCTGGGACTCACTATATTGGTTCAAAAGTTAGTATGGAATGGAAACTTATTTAGCACTGCTCCCCGCTCAGGGTTCCCAAACTCAATTGACCTGGCAGCCTCAACCTCCCCTAGAAGCAGACTAGAGATGTACTACCATACTCAATAATAAATTTCAATATAATTGGTTTCCTTTGTAAGGTTATGTATTTCCTTTTATGCATTTAAAAACATTATTCTGAGAAGGGGTTCCAAGAAGGCTTCACCAGACTGCCAAAGGGGTCCACAACACAAAAAGTGTAATGAAATCCTGCTCTAAGGAGTCAATCTGCTTCCCTCTGAAGGGGGAGGAGGAGGGAAACAAGCATTTATTATGTACCTACTATTGTGCTAAAGTAATCTTTGAGATTACTTTCTATTTACGTTGTAGATATGTTATGGGTACAGCTATTTCTGTGCTGTTTCCTCTATTAGAATATGAACTCCTACAACATATGATTTTGCCTTTCTTTGTCTCCTAGTACTAAGCAAAGTGCTTGGCACCTAGTGAGTGCTTAATCGTTGCCTTGTGATAGACTCTTAGAGAAAATTTCTGCCTCTGGACCTCCCTATGCTAATGAAATCACAAGTCCAGCCTAAGTAGGTACTAAGCTTTGTCATTCTGCTATGCCTTAGGACTTCAATGGCTTTACACACTCTACAACTTTGGTGCCTTCTACATTCAGAGTCCTGGACCAAGGCCCTGATTGCCTTGACTTAGTTCAACTTCTGATTTTGTTCACAGATTCTCCTTCTACACTTTCTCTTACTTTGGCTGTCCCATTTCCCCACACAGTCCCTTCTCTGCCTATTTTTCCTGCCTCCTCAGGATTCTGAGCTTTTCTTTCAAGGAGATCTCTGCTCATATCTTTGGAACAAGAGTCTAGAACTTTGAGCTATGGCTCTTCCTCCTTGTAACTTGTAAGCCAATTTCATTAAAAGGATCTAGCTGGAACTGGCCAGGAGGAAGACTAAGGTAGAATAAAAGAAAGTTCTCTGTATAAATGATTCATCTTTACAGGACCACTAACATGCTAATCTTCCATAGGACCATGCCAGCTTTGGATGTCCAAGGTTTTTCAGCTAAAGCCCAGGAAGTAGTCCAAAAATATGAATGGATCCATCCTTCCCTGTTGTATTTTTCATGATTTTGAATTTTTGTTATCTCTTAGCCTGAGAAATCAAGCAGGAGATCAAACCAAACTTGGTGGCTACTATCTGTGCAGAGCTATGGTCGTTGCCACACAGGAAGTAGGTTGAAAAGGTCCTGCCAGGGAATCAGGAACTGAAGATTTGCATTAGGAATAAAGTGTGCTGCCCAAAGTGGGAGAACCTGTCAGTTTACACTTAGCTTCCAAATCTGGCTGGCAGAGTTGTCCCTAGAGTATAGGAGAAAAGGATGATGGCCCCAGGCTCCAATAGCTGGGGGTAGGGGGGTAGGGAGAGGGAGATGGCCTGGCTAGGCCAACTGTAAGAAAAAAACAATGGAGGCTCTAACACATTTCTCCCTTAGGCTGCTCTGTCAGAATTTTTTTTTTCCCTTCAAGGTTGGCTTTAATGTTCATTTTAATCTGATTTCAGATTTTTAGGAAGAAAATGTTAGGGTAGGAGCAGGAGTACACAGCATGATTTTCTATTTATTTATTTTTTTTTTGAGTAGAAAGGTACCTTCCAAGACCTGCTAAGTGCTTTATTGGGAGGAGTCTGGGGGTAGTTTTTTTGTTTTTTTTTTAGACTGGGCATAGGGAGTAAAAGAAGGCACTGTGTCTTCCTGATTCTTTTGTCTTCTATTCCTTTGCCTGTCTTGCTTGTCTCTAGAAGCTCTCCCTGTGTATTGTCAGCTTCAAGACCTTCATAACCCCACTTCTAGCTAAGACTCTCTGTTAGCCCTCAAGCACTGTGGGAATGGTACTAATAATAGCTAACATTGATATAGCACTTCAAGGTTTGCCATGCACTTAAAAAATATCATCTCATTTGATTCTAACCTGGGAGGTAGGTGATATTATTATCCCCATTTTACAGATGTGGAAACTCTGGTATCCAGAGGTTAAATGACTTGCCCAGTGTCATACAACCACTAAGTATTTGGGGCAAGATTTGAATTCAGGTGCTCCCTGGTCCATTGCTCCATCCACTATGCCTCCTAGCTACCTCTAGAAACAAAGGAATCTTACCTAGAGGCCCCTTACAAAGGAAAGAACCAGAGGGAAGTCCCTAGGGCTTTGGGGAAATCTTCTTTGAAAGATTTAGGGAAAGACTTGAACAAGAATAGCATAGGATTAAGGGCAGATAATTTTGATCGGGTTTCAGGAGATAATATCCTCAAGGAAGAGACATTCGATCAGGTAATCCCATAAACATTGGGTATTAAGCACCTACTACGTGCAAAGCACCTTTGTTATTCAGTTATAAGCTCAATGAGGATAAGTACAGCATCTTCTTCTTCTCCTCTCCTCACTCTACTGCCTTCACTACCAGTTTAGCACATCTACATAATTTAATGCTTATCTCTAAGTGTGGTGTTGATTAAGCAAATCTATCAAGCCATCCCCTATCCCACTTAAATCAAGATGTCCAGAAACATTAATGAGGTAGGAATAAGTATCAATCAACCAATAAATCAAATATTTTAGATTAAATAATAAAATTAAATAAAAATAATTAATAAATTAATAATTAATATAAAAATAATTAAATAATAAAATTGAATAAAAAATCTTGGATGAACTGGAGCAACATTTTATAGGGAGAATTTTCAGATAGGCTGAGGAAACTTACTTACATCTTGTAGGTCATCTATAACATAGAAGACCAGTTCAGTACCCAAGTTATGGGAGCATCTGGTAGAGATTTGAATTCCAGTAAGTACTGAATGGGGAGAGCGTTCCAGCTAAGCTCCCTGAGAAGTCTCTTCAGGGGAGAGGAAAGCAGTCCTGTTTCAGCTGTGGTCTTTCCAACCCTCCCCTCCCCCCCACGCCTTCTCCCCCTATCCAAAAGAAGACATTGGGAGCTTTTTAATGTCTGGAGAATTTTGAACTTCCCATATTCTCTCTGACATCCTTGCAGTGTCCTTGGATTAGCAGATAGCAATGTCTACCTTGAGAATCAAAAATAGCCTGGATGCAGATTCAGGTCTCTACAAATAGCCCAGCAAAAACACAAAACAAAACAAAACAAAAAACAAACTCTACCATATCTAAAGTGAATATCTTGAGGATTCCAGCAAAAGGATTTCTGGGAGTTGTGAGTTACCCCTTTGCCACAAGTCATCTCTGACCTTGAGCCCATTTTCCTCTGAATTTTGTACATACTTGTGAGAGAGTTTCAGAGGCTTTTGGGGGGAATATTTTGTACCAACACTACTAAATATAATTAAATTAAATTACTCATTAAATTACTCCTTTCTATAAAGGTACTTAACTGTCACACTAAATGATTCTTAACTGATAGTCATGTTGAGCAACACACCAGTGGGGGCTCCTGAGCTATATAGCACTAGAAAGGACACCACCATCCCTCACAGCTACCCCTAGAACCCTGAGGGCTTAATAGCTAAGCTCTGCACACCTAACTCACCAGGTCAAAAAGAAGTTGGGGTAAGTGTCCTAAAACATTTGCTACTTGTGGATACTTCGGTGGAGCAAAATGCCCCACCTGTACAAAATCATTTGAGAATAATGGTTATCACAAATGTCAGCTTTAAAAAATTGTTCTGCTTTGGTATATTCAATTGGTATATTCAATCTGCCAGCTGATAAATTCTGAAAGGGCTTTCCACATCATTGCACGCACATATTCCTGCTGATGCATGGTGGACTTCCCGACAACACACTACACGTTTGCCTGCCAACACTTGCTTGTTAAGACCTGTTGGCAGACTTGACCACTAATCTGTTATAACTTGCGTTTTGTGTGTTTATTTGGAAAATAATGTAATTACTATGACTTTAACTCTGTTACACAATAGATGAAACACGTACAAATGGTTTTCCTAAATTTTTTTCTCTTTCTTCATGCTTCCACCTCCCCCCCTCTTATTTTTATTCAACACCCAGCTCTAATTGCCTAGAGGCTACAACCCCACCCCCATCATTCAGCACTACCCCAGAGGTTGGAATCGCTCACTTTGGGAACCTCTGCTACTAGACCAAACTGCCTCTGCATTTTTATCCCCATATGGGTTCTTGTTTTTGGCTCTGCTATTTGCCAGCTGTTTGAACTTGAGAAAATCACTTAATTTCCCTGCCTCATTTTCCCCATCTGTAAAATGAGGGAGTTGAACTGAATGACTGATTGCTGAGATTCCTTCCAGGGCTCACTCTATGGTTCTTTGCCTTTGTTTAATCATTGTAACAACTCTATGAGGTAGAAACTAATGTTACTTTTTAAAAAAAATCAAAATCTTTGATTTCTTTGGTGTATTCCTGGAGAGAATACTTCTATGAATATTGTAAACTATTTTTCAACTTTTAATCTTAGATGGATGCTTGAGGTGCTTAGAGGTTACCTGTCTTGCCCAGGGTGGGCATTGGACTGAGATCTTCCTGATTCAGAGACAGGTTCTCTCCACTCTATGCCAGGCTGTCTTTGGAGCTACCACAGCTGCATGGATGAGAAAACCGAGGCTCATGGAATTTCTTGATACACCTACCCTATCCTTCCAAGTCCAGTGCTCTTTCCACAATACCAGGCTGCCTCTCTTGTAAGGCCCAAGACTAGAGGAGCTAATGCTCATTTGGAGTACCCAGAATACACATTCTAGTAGAAAGCTCTTGAATGCTACCCTCCCCCCTCATCAGTTTTCCATCCAGCGCATTTCACATTTGGAAATTGTGTCAGTTTCCTTTTGGATGCAGTTTGCCAGTCCAAAGCCAAATTTGACACATTATTTTGGCTGCCACAGTCCTCTGAATCCATGAGCCAATGTTTTTCTGTCATCACCTTAGCTAAGAGTCCCAGGATCCAAATAAATAAGGCATCCCTTGAGTAGTATTGTAGCTGTCTTAAAAGGGTAGAGATATGGAGGTCCTCTTTTTTCATTCTCCCCACTGATGAGAATCAATATTTTTACTCCAAAGCCCTTTAGGGAACAGTACAGTGGGTGAACATAGTTAGAGGGTTTGACATGATGTGGGCAGAATCAGGTAAGTCCAGACTTCCTTGTGGGCTCAAATCGTGCCTCTGGCTCTTACTGGCTGTGTGACCATGAACAAGTCAGTGAACCTCCCTTTCCTTATCTCTAAAATGGGGACCTTCCTATCTATACAGCCTGCCTTGCAGAGCTCAAATGGATATCAAGCACTTTAAAGATTTTAAAAGCACTGGATCAATGTCAGTCATCATGATTATTGCTATTTATCTTTTGTAACTGGAAAAGGATGTGACATAACAGTTTGTTGTTGTTTGCTCATTTTCCATTGTCCAACTCTCCATAATCCCATTTGGGGTTTTCTTGGCAAAGATACCAGAGTGGTTTGCCATTTCCTTTTCCAACTCATTTAACAGATGAGGAAACTTAGGCAACAGGATTAAGTGACTTGCCCAGGGTCACACAGCTAGTAAGTGTCTCAGACCAGATTTGAATCCAGGTCCTCCAGACTCCAGGGCCTGTACTCTATCTTAGACCACTAATCAAACTGGTGCCCACTCTTTATGATTTCCTACAGTTCCCTCAGGTCATCTTGGTTTGGGGTTTGTCTCCTTGTGCTTAAGCGCTCTCCTAAAAAGTCACTGGCATTTAAAGCCATCTCTTTCTATGACTGTCTAGTAAGATGGATGATACACAGATGATTGTTTCAAATAGCAACTGACATTCAAAAAGGTGGTCCAGAAGACTTGAGATCAAGTTTTCCCACTGATACTTACTGACTGTGTTACTCAGGACAAGTCACTTCACCCATCCGTGTCCCAGGCAGCTATCTAAGATTATGAGTTGCTGATATACAACATGGATAGGAGCTCTTACATGGAGTTCCCTTATCTGTGGAATCCTGGGCACAGCCCTATACAGAAAATAAAAACAACACTTCAAATTTCCCAAAGGGCTTCATGTAGCTTGACGTAGTGAAAAGAATGCTAGGATGCTTGATATTAGATATGGGTTCTTGTTTTTGGCTTTGCTATTTGCCAGCTGTTTGAACTTGAGAAAATCACTTAATTTCCCTGCCTCATTTTCCCCATCTGTAAAATGAGGGAGTTGAACTGAATGACTGATTGCTGAGATTCCTTCCAGGGCTCACTCTATGGTTCTTTGCCTTTGTTTAATCATTGTAACAACTCTATGAGGTAGAAACTAATGTTACTTTTTAAAAAAAATCAAAATCTTTGATTTCTTTGGTGTATTCCTGGAGAGAATACTCCTATGAATATTGTAAACTATTTTTCAACTTTTAATCTTAGATGGATGCTTGAGGTGCTTAGAGGTTACCTGTCTTGCCCAGGGTGGGCATTGGACTGAGATCTTCCTGATTCAGAGACAGGTTCTCTCCACTCTATGCCAGGCTGTCTTTGGAGCTACCACAGCTGCATGGATGAGAAAACCGAGGCTCATGGAATTTCAGTGACTTGTTCATGGTCTTATAGCTAGTAGGTGTCTGAGTTGGAATTTGAACTCAGCTCTTCCTGGCTCAAAGTCCATCACCCTATCCATTACTCCATATTGCTCCTGCTTATCGAAGCCATGGAAAGAAATGATAATAAAGGTAGTCTATAAGACCCAGGAGGGATCTTTGTTTATTTAAGGGATTGCTTGCAACACAGGTGTATCTAAATACCAACAACCCTGGTGATACTGGGTCAACACTGCTTAAGAAATGCCCATGTCTGACTACATTGAGTTAAATGATTAATTTTCTCCATATTAACTTAAAATGAGCCCATTAAAAGGGCTCTTTTTTTCCTTGAAAGCATTGCTCATTATGCTATCATTTTAAGTAATTAAATCAGAATAAATGGCTCTGTGAAGCTATTTTAATGTAACATCTAATTATATCTGACCTAGACTGTGAACTATAATCATTAAGTACATGAACTGTGTAATGTTGTTCAAATTCTTTAATAATTTATGTAGAAGGAATTCAGTGCCATAGAATGTGGTGGTAAGCAGAAGTTGCATCTTTGCTGGCCTCTGTTATCATCCTTGAGTGGTTGAGTGTCTGTCAAATGCCTTCCCAAACCCAGTCATGTATGTGTGTTTGTGTTCATTTTCTTTCCTAAGGAAAGTATATTTGTATTCTAGACATACATTAATTATCAGAGCTTTAAGTATGACTCTAATAATTTATTTAGAATTATTTTGACTGAGACAAAAACAGTTAGGGGAAGGAACGTGGCAGAAGAGATGAACATTATGACGGGGGAGTGGGAGTCCAGTGAACAGTACACCATTGATGAATAGCAAAGGTAGGTGGTAGTGGTGCCAGAGAGCAGAATAGGCAAAAGGAGGAAACATGCTCTTCAAAAATGGTGGCATCGTGGGACCAAGCTCCATTCATCCCAAGCTAGTTACAGCTCTGTTGCCTTTCTTGACATGAAGCTCCCCAGAGAATTATCTAATCTGACAAGTAAAAGTTTCTATAATTTAAATGTTAAAATAATGACTAACTGGGTGTTAGAAGAGTCATTGTTAATAATCAGGGTTTTTGGTGTTATCCACTGGAAGGTCCAATTAAAAGCTCCACTTGTTTTTTGGGAAAAACCAAACCAAACCAAACCAAAAAACTCAAAAGGAGAGCAATGTTCCTGCTGTCACATTCAAGGGTCTCTCCGTGTTTCTATTAGAAATTCCTTTTCCAAGTTTTGCATTTGGTGGTAGGAATTTATTTTTGGCAGGTACTCAGATCATCTTCCTCCCGAGCCAGGAGTGACTTTTCAACCAAATTTGGTAAGACAAGTCAGTGGGACCACTAGCTTTTTATTTTCAAGAAAACATGGAGTTGAAGTCAATGGCTCAAGAGTGGATCCCGGCTGGTGGAATGTTACTAGCTCTGGAGGAGTGTGGGTTCAGATTTTGGCTCCACCGCCTTCGAACATCACTCAGCCTTTGGGGGCCTCAGTTTCATTCTCTGTAAAATGAACAGATTGATCTGGGTAACCATGAAAGTACTGTCCAGCTTTAAGTCTATCATTCAAAATTTTGATGTTTTATAGGAATTCCTGATTTGTGACTGCTACTAAAATTGGCTCATGGTATGGAACTACTATTTGTCTTGTCTTTCTTTTCTGCATAGTTTTCTATTGGCTTATTTTCACCGTTAGAAAAATAAAGATATAAACATGTCATCTCGTGGGGGAACATAGACATTGCTGCCACTGCCTACAGAAGAGAAGTGAAAAATTACCGAGAATTTTGGTATTTAGTGCTTCAAGACAAAGTTAAAATTTTAAACACTCGTCGAATATGTCCTTTGATTGCATTTCTATTTTGATTTCCTTAAGACATACTTTAAAATGCAATTTTCTTTAAACCATGTAAGACTTGTACTATTTAATCCCGTGTTACTGATCAGAAAATCAGAGAACTGAGTAGTTTCTATTGACGTCTGGCGGAGCGAAGGCCAGGATGCACAAGTCTGGGCTCTGATTGCTCAGCATCTGAGTGTTGCAATTATTTGAAATTAAAATCCTCTAGAGATGTGAATAATTGACTTAGGGCTCTGCTGCCTTTTGGTTCAACCCGTTATGAAATTGTTCTTGTAGCCTGTAAGGCAGGGAGATAGGTCAGGGTCTGAGGGCAACCTGGTCTGGAGTAAATCTAATGCTATTATTCAGCTTAATTGTCTTCAAAAGCATGGTATTTGAGTTTTCTGGCATAGGACATAATAAGAATAATATTTTTTATTCATTTCAAAAGCATTCAGTAGGTGCCTACTATGTGCCTTGTGCTGGTCATTAGGGATTCAAAATAAAAACAAAACAGTCTCTGTCCTCAAGGAAATTATTCTTTTTTTGGTGGGTAGAGAATATAGCAAGTACACGGAGAAGTAAATATAAATGCACATTATACAAAATATATTTTGCTATATATGACTGTATATAACACCCTATAATTTGTATATGACACATATAATTATATGTATAATTACTCTGTGTGTGTGTGTGTGTAGTAATTTATATGATGAAGGTGGGGGAGGAAGAGATCAGGAGAGATCTTCTGTAGTTATTAGTACTTAAACTGAGCCTTGAGGATCTGGTCTTACATGGTGAATTTTCTAGCAACTGGTTTGGGCTGATTTGAGGCTTAGCAGCACACAGGAGTTTGATTATGGCATAAGTTCAACTGGGATTGGGTTATCTCTTTCTTTGTATATTAGCATTTCCACATTTGTACCACCAATGAAAAGAGAAACAAAGGCATTTCATGGCTTGTTCTCAGGCCTGCCTTGAGCACAATTTTCCCTGCCCTCAAGGAACTGATATTCTACTAGGGGCTGGGGGTGGTGCATGACATATAAACACTAAGTAAAGAGAAAGACAACTCTGATGAGGGATCAGAGAAGGCTTCCTGTAGGAGGTGAGTGGCTAAGCTGAGCCTTGAATGAAAGTAGGAATTCTCACAGGTAAAGGGGATGATAGAGCACATTCCAGGCAAGAGGGCCAGCCTGTGCAAAGACAAGGCAGTCAGAGATGTAAGTCCAGCTCATAGTATAGTTGGTAGACTGGATTGGCTGGGACATGGAATGCATGGAGAGGAGTAATGGGAAATGTCTAGAAAAGTAGACTGGATAGAGATTTTGAAGATTTTTAAAATAATAGGCTGTGAAGTTTAGAGTTTATCTTAGAAGTAACAGGGTGTCACTTAGGATTCTAAGCAGGATAGTGCTTCTCAGACTTAGGCCTTAGGGAAGATTAGTTTGGCAGCTGGGAGGAGGATGGCTTATAGAAGGGAGGAATGGGAAATAGGGAAACTAATGAGGATGATATTGCAATAGTCCCAGTAAGAGGTGATGAAAGTCTGCACTGCAGCATTGGTGACAGGAATGAAGAGAAAGAGAGATTGATGAGGTGTAGGCAGAATCAGGAAGATCTGATTGGCTCTAAAAGATCAGAAAAATTAAGGAACTGAGGAAAATTGTGAACTTGGGCCCCCTTGATGGAAAAAGGGAAGTTTGAGTTTAGCAGGGAAGAGAATCCAAATTCATCACCACATTTTTAGGAGAGGCATTGACACATTGGAGATAATTCCACACGTGGGCAGTCAGGGTGGTAAGATGCCATGTAAGCATCAGATACAGGCACTAGGGATGCTTCTTCAATTAGGTGGTGCAGTGGATAGAGCCCCCAGTTTTGAAGTCAGGAAGACTCCTCTAGCTGTGTGACCCTGGGCAAATCACTTAACGCTGTTTGCCTAGTTCCCTCATCTGTATGATGAGTTGGAGTAGGAAATGGCAAAGCACTCCATTCTTTTTGCTAAGAAAACCTCAGATGGGGTTACAAAGAGTCTGACACGACTGAACAACAACAAAGATCTTATTAATTCTTACATCCAGGTTCTAGGGTTAATCTTGAGAGATTGAGGAGAATCTTTCCTAATGCTATATAACTAATGCACAAGTTCCCACTGTTGTTCAAATTATATCAACCAATAATCATGAGTCACCCAAATTTAACCAGCTTTTACAATGGGGTTTTCAATACTTAAAGAAGTTAATCCAGACTATCTTCTTGAAGGTCAAATATTGGAGCTGATGCTTAAATACCTTGGCCACATAATGAGAAGATGGGACCCATTGGAAAACACCCTGATGATGGAAAGATTGAAGGCAAAAGGAAGAGAGGATGGCAGAGGATGAGATGGATAGATAGCGGCATGGAAACAACGAATATGAACTTGGACAGATTTTGAGGGATAGTGGAGGATAGAAAAGCCTGGTGTGCTACAGTCCATGGGGTCATGAAGAGTCAGACACGACTGAACAACAATGAAAATTTTAATATCGAATAGTAGTTGGTACAGTTGATGAAGAACCTCCCCCCAAAAGTCTGTGACACTTTTCTACAAACACAGGGGAGAGTGAACTGAAGTTCAAAGCATATGGCAAAGAAAAAAGCTCCTGGAAAGCTTGTTGTTGTTGGAGTCCTTAAGAGGTTCTGCTTAGGTTTGGTGAATTTTTTTTTCCTGTTGAGATCTTGCAGCACCTTGGAGCTGTATCCAGTCTATCCTTATCTCTCTCTCTCTCTCTCTCTCTCTTTTTTAAGCAATTAGGATTAAGTGACTTGCCCAGGACCACATAGCTAGTAAGTGTCAAGTGTTTGGTCTGAGGCCGGATTTGAACTCAGGTCCTTCTGACTTCAGTGCCGGTACTCTATCCACTGAGCCACCTAGCTGCCCCTCCTTTACCCCATTCTTAAGCAGACCATTCTCAGGGGTTGGGATGGAGTTGGGGAGGTGGTGCTAATAAATATTTAACAACTGACTCTCTGAAAAGGCATAATGTACTTTTCCATTTAATCTGCATTATTAACATTTTCACCACTTTCTTAAGTTTAGAGAATCAACAAAACAAAATAAATCAGGCCCTGATTTGTAGCATTTGCTGATTTCTGAGGTGTAAATGCTTGCACTGAAAATTTAACAATTAGTTCTCTTCCCCAGGTTCTAGCCGTCTCTAGCATATCCCTGGAGGGAACACTGTTTCCTGGCTTGCTGCTCGCTTTGATTATTTGGGTTTTGAACTAGTTACTGATTTCATACAGGCCCCAGAGCTTGTGACTAAATCCCTCAGCCCCTCTGAATGCACTTCTTAACAAATCTAGGGAGGTGAACACCTAGTGAACATACTAATGAACAAATGACATGTGTTCTCACTTGATGAATGTATCTGGACATAGTCTCATATGACTTGCTTTAGGTGTGGTGGAGTGGTGGGATTGATTCACTTAATTGATTCTCACCTTTATGCTTCAAAGCCCATCTCAAGCATCTCTTCCACAGGAGACCTTTTCTACACTTCCATGCCAACCTACAAGTACCTACACAAAAAATTACTCTGTATTTCTTTTGTATCTACTTATGTGGGTACGTGTTGTCTCTCCTGTTTTCCTTGATAATTTCTTGAAAGACGTTGTTTAGGCTCTTTTTTAAAAAATTTTTTGATCGTAGCTTTCAGACAGTCTAATAATTTTTAAATTCTCTCTCCTGGATCTGTTTTCCAGGTCAGTTGTTTTTCCAGTGAGATATTTCATATTGTTTTCTAATTTTTCATTCTTTTGGATTTGTTTTACAGTGTCTTGATTTCTCATAAAGTCACTAGCTTCCAATTGCTCTATGCTAATTTTTAAGGAAGCATTTTCTTCAGTAAGCTTTTGGACTTCCTTTTCCATTTGGCCAATTTTGCTTTTTAGAGCATTCTTTTCCTCATTGGCTTTTTGGACCTCTTTTGCCATTTGGGTTAGGCTATTTTTTAAGGTGTTATTTTCTTCAGTATTTTTTTGGGTCTCCTTTAGCAAGTTGTTGACTTGTTTTTCATGATTTTCTTGCACCACTCTTGTTTCTCTTCCCAGTTTTTCCTCTACTTCTCTTACTTGCTTCTCAAAATCCCTTTGGAGCTCTTCCAAGGCCTGGGACTGATTCATATTTTTCTTGGAGGCTTTGGATGTAGGAGCTTTGACTTTGTTGTCTTCTTCTGATTGTATGTTTTGATCTTCTTTGTTACCAAAAAAAGATTCAATGGTTTGACTCTTTTTGCGAGGTTTGCTCATGATCCCAGCCAACTACTTGATTTATAAACTCTTTATTAAGGTAGAGGTCTGCTTCCAATGTGGAGAATGTACTGTCCCAAGCTTCAGGGGTTTGTACAGCTGTCTTCAGAGATACTTCTAGGGACCTGTAAATTTTCAGTTCTTCCAAGGTGGTATGATAAGGGGTGAGGTGTTTACTACTTTCCTGGCCTGTGCTCTGGTCTATGAGTGACCACAAGCACTCTTTTTTGTCTTGGAGCTGTGAGGAGGATCTCCTCTCCTAAAAAAATTTAAGTACTTAAAGTCCTCTAAAGAAACCACTACATGCTCCACCACATCAGCACACCTCCTCAACCCATGACTGCCCTTCAGAACTGTGACCCAGATCCAAGCAAGGGCAAAGCAAGAGAATCCTGCACCGGCAGAGAGATCCCTGCAATACCCCTCTGATCAGCCGCTCAATTCCCCCTCAGTCTGTGGGCTGGAAGCTCAGGAAGCAGCCACCACCCTTGGGCCATGCTTGGGAACTGGGGCTGGGACCTAGCTTCTCTCTCTCACTGCAGAAACAGACTTTTCCAACTGACCTTCTAAGTTGTCTTTGGCGTTTGTGGGTTGAGAAGTCTGGAAACTGCCACAACTGCCTGTGATTCAGTCCTCTGAGGCCTGTTCCAGGTTCACTACTGCCTGTGTGCCCATGCCAAACTGCACTCCTCTCCAAGCCCGGCACGATATACATTGATTCACTCTGTCTTTTTGTGGATTCTGCTGCTTTAGAATTTGTTTAGAGCCATTTTTTTTTACAGGTATTTGGAGGGGTTTGGGGGAGAGCTGAAGCAAGTCACTGCTTTCACTCTGCCATCTTGCCTCTACCCCCCCATGTTGTCTCTCCTGAAAGAATGTAAGCTTCTTGAGGGCAGGGACTATTTCATCTTTGTCCATGCTTATCACAGTATCTGCTACTTAGTGGGAAATCAGTAAATGCTTTTTCATTGATTGATTATGCTTAGTACATAGTAAGTGCTTAATAAATGGTCTACTCACCCATCTATCCATCCATCCATTATTTTAATTGATGAAATGTCTGTCATTAACTCTATCATCTTCTCTCTCTATGCTCTATTTCTTAAATCTTATTCATGTCCATATCTTCAACTCCCACTGTGGTACATTGACTGTGGGGGTAGCTAGGTGGCAGAATGGATAGAATGCCAGGACTGGAGTCAGGAAGACTTGAGTTCAAATCTGGCCTCTGACACCTACTTAGCTGTGGACCCTGGGCAAGTCACTTAACCCTCTTTGCCTCAGTTTCCTCATCTGTAAAATGAGCTGAAGAAGGAAATGGCAAATCACTCCAGTGTCTTTGCCAAGAAAACCCCAAATAGGGTCAAAGAGAGCCTGACATGACTGAAAATGACTAAACAACAACTTGTTAGGTAGTTTTCCTTGGCGTTGTCTAAATTTATTTTCCACTCGTTTCTCCTAGATCTGCCATCTATGGCCAAACAGAAGAAATGTCATCCCTTTCCTCATTCTAGCTCTTCTGATACTTGGACACAGCCACCGCATTCCCCTGAAGTCTTCTCTTCGTAAAGCTAACATCGCCAGTTCCTTCCATTGATTCTTTTGTGTTTTCTGTCCTGTTATGCAGCTTTATATAAAAGTAAAGGACCTCAAGGGAAATGGCAAGCCCCACTGGGACTGGCTGAAAAATTTACTATCTTTAAAGCATGTTCTCCATACCTAGAACATGCAATTTCCATGAGAGGTGAAAGAAGGTTTTGGATTTGAGAGAATCCTATCCTCATCTCCTCTATGATTCTTATTAACAAAGATGAGTGTAGAACATTTGTCAAGGGGATGATTCTCCTATTATTAGGCAGGTCTGGGAGTCCTGAATTAAAATTGTTCTCTCACATGACTAATGTGGAAATGTGTTTATATGACTGCATATATATAACCTAAATCAGATTGCTTGCGATCTTGGAGAGGGGGGATGGGAGGAAAGGAGGGAGAAAAATTTGAATCTCAAAATCTTATAAAAATGAATGTTGAAAACTATCTTTACATGTTATTGGAAAAAATAAAATACTATTTACAAAAAAAATTTTTTAAATTTATTCTGGGGAAAAAATTGTCTTCTCCATAGTAAACTGAGGAGGCTGCTTTTAACTTAAATTTTTTTAAATCTCAATTTGGTGGATTTTCTTCACATTTCCTTAAATAATGCAAATTCTGCTAAAGAATTTTTCTAAATGTCTATCTCCTGTGTAATTTTGATGTCAGGCTATCGAGACGGCGGCTTGTGAGACTTCCAGTGGGGAAATTATTCTCTCCTCCACTTCTGTAAAAAATTACACTCTTTGATGTGAAAATTATATGCACTTAGAGATATGCTAATATGAAAATGATTTGAGAAGTGTTGAGCAAGGCGGAACAGCTGACTCAGAGACACACTCCAATCATTGGCCACCTGCATTGGAGCCCATTCCCTCAAGGGGAGTAGTTGCCTACTTTTCTCCCCTTAAAGTGGTCTTTAGTTTTCAAAAGCCTATTGATTTCATGAAATCTAGGGGCGTTTCTTATGCAAAATATGATTTTTCTGGGGTGTGCAGCAAATGGGAATGACTGGTGATGCTTATTGTAGCATTGATGGTGTTTATTTGAAATGATACGACTGGTCAGTTATGGAGTAATGGAAAGAGGACTTAGCTTGGAAGCAGGGGACCTGAATTAGAATCCTGGCTTGACAGTTTTTTGTCTGTGTGACCTCTATGTACAGAGTCCTCACTCGGAATTCCTATACCTGGAAAATTAGAATAAGAGTTAGGGTTAGGGGTAGCAGCACAGAGGACAGTGTTGGCATAGTTAAGCTGTGAGAAGGGCTGGTCTGAGCCATAGAAAATCCAACCCATGATGCCTTAGGTGTTGGGGAGCCAGGGCAGGTAGCAGGAGAGTAGATGCTGGATGTAGAGATAGTATTCTCTGCCAAGAGGATACTTGTACCTTACTCCATGTTGGTGCCTTGGAACAAAGCCCAGGGCACCCATGCTAGTTACTCCTCGGTTCACAGAATCATAGAATCTTAGAGCTGGGAGGCACTTTAGAGAACATCTAATCCAAATGATCCAAAAGCAGAATGTCTTCTACAATATCCCTGAAAAGTAGTCATTCCATCTTTGTTTGAAGAACTTTGGGGAAGAAGAAGCAACTACCTCCTGAAGTGGCCTCTGCTTTTTAAAAATTTAAGTACTTAAGTATGGAATTTAAGTAAAAATTTAAGTACTTAAATTAAATATGGGAAAATACCATCTATCCAAGTAAATAGCAAATCAAAATTAGAGAAGTTAACACAGATTATAAGAGAGTTGGGTGATACAGTGGGTAGGAGTGATGGACTTGTGTCAGGAAGTCCTGAGTTCAAGTCCTGTCTCAGACAATGACCTAGAGCAAGTCATTTAATTTCTTTTGGTCTCAGTTTCCTCATCTATAAAATGGGATAATAATAGTACCTACCTTACAGGGTTATTGGGAAACTCAAATGAGATAATTGATATAGAATGTTTAATAAAATCTTAAGGAGTTATATAAATGTTAGTTAATAATAATACTGTTGTTGTTATTTGCATAGAAGATAATAAACACTTTGTTGTGAATGAGATGAGCTTTCAGTACAAACCAAAATAAATATCCTGATCTCACTGAAGAGGAAATTCTCTGAAGTCTTGAGAGAGACAAGCTGAAAATCAGGGACATTTTCCCCTTACATGTTGGTAGCTTCAAGATTTTTTTTTTTTTAATGGCTCTTTCCTGGAGTCAATCCCAAAGAAGTCTGGAACCATGTGTGTCTCTCTCAAAGAATGCGTCTCAAGGTAAGTCTGGAGCCAAGTGTGATTCTCCTTGGAGTTCTTGCACCAAGTACATTCCTCATACACATTTTCAGCTGTGCCTCCATATCCCCTCCAGCAATACCTGAACAGCAGCATGCAAAACCCCCCAGGTGGGAGTGAAAGCTCGGTTATACAAAGAAGAATTATTGTTTACATGTTGAAATACTTTCAATATTTAAAATCAAATAGATATAAATCACAGCAAAGATTTGGGCAAGTCTCCTGAACTCCCTTGCCCTCATTTCCCTCATCTCTAAAATGATGGCGCTGGACTAAATGCTTCCCAACATCCTTTCCAGCTCTAAATGCTAGGATCCCAGACAGGTTGGGTGAAAGATCATGTGAGACATACCTTGGACCTGGAGTTTCCTTAGTGGGATGACATCTCTTACAACAGTGTTCACAGTTCAGCTCAGCATTCACCTACTATGCAGTTGGGCTATACTGAAAAGCTTTGGAGTAAGACTTCATTAGATGAAAAACACACATACATACTCATAAGGATATGTATATGCATATACAGATATAAATTATATTATATGTATACATTCATAATACAGTACACATTTATATCTATGTCTCTGTACATACGAACACATACATGAGTATACCGCTGTAGACATGAACACACATGCATATCTCTGTGCACACACATGCATTCATATGTACACATGTGTACATACACACATGCACATGTATGCAAACAGACATGTGTACATAAGATATATTGTGTATGTCTCTGTATATATACACATATTTATAAGTACATATATGTATATATGTTTATGAGGCAACTAAGTGGCTCAGCAGATAGAACACTGGGCCTGAAGTCAGGAAGACCCGAGTTAAAATCCAGCCTTAGACTCTTACTAGCTGTGTGGGCAAGTGACTTAAACTTCTGTTTGCCTTAATCCACTAGAGAAGGAAATGGCAAACTTCTTGTGTCTTTGCTGAGAAAATTCCATGGACAGTACTGGTGTGCTGTGGTCCATGGGGTCACAAAGAATCATACATGACTGAATACATACATATATATAGACATGCACACATATGTATACACTTGTAGTAGACATACACCTTATATAACACAATACATGGGATCCTGAAAGGTGTGAAAATGAGCATTAAGTAAATTCCAATTTTTCAAAGGTAGAAGGGTAAATAGTAAAAACCAAAAAAAAAATCTGAGTTTTTGTTTCACCTTTGCCACTTACTAGTGTGACCTTAGGCAAGAGGAAGGAGCCCTGATTCTGGAGTCCAAGAATCTGGGTTTTAGAGCTGGCTTGGAGATTTGCTACTAGCCGAGATGCTTGTCCTCTCTGGGACTAAATTTTTCCAATCTGAAAAATGAAAGGGTGACATCAGGCAGCTTTTGAGACCCTTTAGCTCTGAATCTATGATCTTCTAATGTTCTCCACATAGTAAGGGACCTTATTACCTGTCCTGCCTGTCTCATAGGATGTTATGAAAAGCAAATGGAATGGTGGATGGGTGAGCACTGTGAAAGCTCTAACACGTTAGATAAATGTAAGGGCTTGGAATTGGATCTTTGAGGACCCCATAGGAACTCTAATTTTAGAGAACCGTATGATGAATCCTTTTGTAAAGTGACTAACTTTAAGTGAACTAAGCTCCTTAGCTTACTTGTTTTGTAAATTCAGATTGTATACATGCATTTACATACACACATATATGTATATACATATATGATATTCTGAAATCAGGGCACATTCCTCCCCCAACTTTGCATACACATACATATATATACACATATGTATTGTATGTACACACACATAGCTAGCTAGCTAGATACATTTTATACTCAAGCCTTCTCTAACAGTTCCATTTCTGATAATCTAGGGTTCTATTATTCTGGGAACTCAGACACTGCCAGTTTCTTGTTAAATGGTTGGAACATTGAGAAATGGGGTTTTAGGAGATTTATCAGAGCCTGATTCTTCCATCTAATTGGGACAATAACTCCTGAATATTTCCCATTCCTCTCTCGATGAGATGGATGAAGGTCTCGTGGTCAACAAGCAGCATCAGAGTACTGACGTGACTATCAGTCAGCAAACAAAATATAATTTTGTAACGAAAAAGTTGATTGCAGCATACTAAGAGAACAAGAGAAAGGAATAAAATAAAAACAAAAACATGGTCTTTGCTCTTAGGTTAATAGAAAAAAACAAGATGGGCAAATGTGGTTTCCATAGAAACCACATACAGATCATTGTTACCACTGTGGTAGAGAAGGGCAGGTGGATCCAAATGGTGGATCATCGTCACATTTGTGATAGGGAGGGGCAGGAGAATGCTTAGCTTCATTGGGAAGCTCTTGAACAGCTTCACTTAGAAACATGGCAGAATTGCGGAGGATCACACATTAGATGGATTTTGCCTTTCTCAAAGTGGAATGGACTACCTTAGGAGGCAGTGGGTGCCCCCTCTCTGGAGATATTTAAATAAAGAAAGACTGGATGACCATTTGCCTGGGACGTTGGAAAGAGGATTCTTGTTCAGATTCTGGTGGGACTGGAAGACCTCCATAGTCTCATCCCACTAAGATTTGCAGTGTGGTGATTCTGGGACTAAGCTCAAGGGGGTTTAGTTGAAGGAGCTGAGAATATTTAGTCCAGAGAAGAAAAGATTCAAGAGAGGCATGATAACCTTATCCAAGTATTTGAAGATCTTTTCCCTGGAAGAGGGAACCTAATAAATTATGTTTGACTCCAAAGGACAGAATCAAGAGCAAGAAGGGTGGAAATTGAAAAAAGGCAAATTTAGGGTTGATGTCAGAAAAGACTTCCTAGCAATTACTGTTATCCAAGAATAGAATGGACAGCCTCGTAAGGTAGTACGTTTCATTGGAAATCTTCAAATAGAAGCTGGTTGAACACTTGTCTGGGATGCTGAAGAAGACATTCTTTTTCACATATGGGTTGTACTAAATGGCCTCTGGGACCCTTTCTGACAATTCTAGTTCTGATAATCTGGGATTCTGTCATTCTGGGAGCTCAGACTCTGGCCAGCTTCTTATTAAGTTGTTGGAACAGTGAGAAGCAGGACCTAGACAATTTAGAGATTCATCAGAGCCTAAAATCTCCCTTACTTCATCATCATCATATTTTATTTCTTTAGAGTGGGTCTCCCTGTCTTACCAAGACTGGAAGGGCAATGGCCACTGCTGATTGACATGGGAGCTTTGACTTGGCCTGTTACTGACCTGGGACAGTTCCTTCCTTCCCTAAGCAGATTGGTGGCCCCCTGCTCCTGAGGGCTTGCCATGTTAGTGCCAAACTTAGATTGGACATTTGGTGAGCTTAGCATACTAGCTCAGAACTCCTAAGCTCAATTCATTTGCCAGCCTTAGCCTCTCCAGTAGCAGGGACTATAGGTATTCTGTATGAGGTAGTCACCATGCCTTTACCAGCTCATCTGTTAGGTGAAAATATCTGCTAGTTCTCTCCTCCCCTTTTTTCTAACCTCCCAGACCCGCCTTCATCCCTGACACAATTTATCTAGGGTCCAGCCAGGAAAATCAATGATTTCTCCCTATGACCACCTACATCTAAGAGAATAAACCTTCAGCAACCTCATGCTTTTTGCCTGCCACGAATGTGCCACGTACAGGGAAGGATGTTGCTCATTTATTGCTTGGAGAGGCAGCAGGTAGGTAAGCTTGAGGGGCATTTGAACTCCACCCTTGACCAGAAATCCAAGGAGTGAGACATTTTCCCTTTTGACTCTATCATCCTTAACAATGAGAGCTTTACTTTGTTTTCTTATTCATGTACTAGTGGTACCCCCCTAGGATAATGTAAGCTCCTTGAGAGCAGGTCTATTTAATTTGTGTTTTCACATTCCTAGGACCTAGCACAATGCTTTGCATGGAATTGGGCTGATCTTGTGATTATTCTCTCTGTGTTTATTGAGCAGTGACAGAAAGCCCTTGAAGGAACTGCTGAGCCAAGACAGATTATTTGCACAAAAGATCCAAATGGAACATCTCTTCCACATTTCCCTGGTGGCTTACCAGTGAATAGTAATGCTGTGGGCCATTGCATGGGACCGTATGGGAGAGGAGCAGTGAGCCCAATCTCTCACCTGGTGTGTGCATGAACGCATGGCGTCTCTTATTTCTTTTGTATTTATTCTTTCTTGGTAGGAGGTGAATGAATGTAACAGAATGGAAATACTTAAATTGTTTTGGAGGAATGCTGTGGCACCATGGCATTGCTTCTAATAGTGCTGTTGCCCTCTATTCCTGAGGTCCAGGTGTTTTATTACCCACGAGTAATAACTTTAACAGGATAGTCACAAATTCAGAGAACAAGGAAAATTGCTGCATAAGGGAAACCCATCAGAATGCTAGAGCTCCCAGATAAATTACAATTCCCAAATCTGTATCTGAACCCTCAAATTTATCCGTTGTCTAAACTGGGCAAAGAAGACCTTTGTTTGTACTTTAAACCTTTAGCCCTTAATGAGATTCAGGTACTTTTGCTTTTGTTTTGTTTTGTTTTTGTTGTTTTCTCTTTGACTGGAGCCTGCTATAATCAGTTTTGAAGGCCAGTAGATGGGAAAAGGTGGATCCGTCATATAACCACTCCAGTTTCCCCTCTACTGTATTAAATGCATGATTTCCCATGCCTCTTCAGTTCCTAATACATTTTCTATTTAACTCAATGCAACCAAAGTTTATTCAGCACTGACAACTGGACTTCAGCACTTCTAGTACTGGGTCTGAGGCCGTCTGTCCTAGATGCTGGGGCCACAAAGACAAAAAACCAAAACATTTCTTGTCCTCAAGAAGCTTATGTTTGACTAGGGAGGTGCAACATGCAAATGGCCAAGTCAGTATAGGACAATTGAGCACTAATCTATCTGGGGATGAAGAAAAGCCATGAAGTAGGAGACAATGACCCCTGAGTTAACTTGGGGTTTTTTTTTTTTTTTTGGTGAGGCAGTGGGGTTAAGTAACTTGCCCAGGGTCACACAGCTAGTGAATATCATGTGTCAGAGACCAGATTTGAACTCAGATCCTCCTGACTCCAGGGCCGTCAGGGCTGTACCACCTAGCTGCCCAAGAGTTAGCTTTGAAGGAATATAGGAATGCTAAGAGGCAGAGCATTTCAGGCAGGGGCATGATTGAAGCAAAAATCTAGAGATGGAGCTTATTGACATGTTTCTTTCTCTGGTCAATTCATGAAAACAAATGTACATATGTATATATACATATAAGATTAGACTCAAACTTATACTTTTAAATTAGATGGTAATAGAACCTGAGATTTCATCGGCAAAGGGGACTCTCCATGAAGAAACACCTTCTGCAATGCAGATCGCCCTCTTCCTTGCCACTTAGTGGTCTTATAGAGTTGCATGGGAGAGCAAAGAAGTTAAGTGACTTGTCCAGGGTCATACAGCCAGTATGTGACAGAAGAAGGACTTGAAACTGGTTTTTCCTGATTCCAAATTCAGCTTTCAAACTATTTTACCATGCTGCCTCTTGCTGTACTTGCAAAGAGGTAGCAAAATATGCTCCCTTATGGGAGAAAAAATGTGTTTGCCCATTGGGCATAATTAACTGCAGATGAGCTCCTTTCTGGAAGAAGTAATTGATCTCCAGTGCATGAGCATCTTCTATCTC
Source organism: Vombatus ursinus (assembly GCF_900497805.2). Classification (NCBI taxonomy): domain Eukaryota; kingdom Metazoa; phylum Chordata; class Mammalia; order Diprotodontia; family Vombatidae; genus Vombatus; species Vombatus ursinus. The sequence goes on along the minus strand of NW_020954551.1, from coordinate 18,991,298 downwards.
CAAGTGTGTTTTACTCAGCTTATTTCATGAAATTGGGAGCATTATGTGTTCCCAAACAAATTAAGTAAATTAATAATGGAATACATTCCTTTATATATCGTTTAATATATATCAACAATTAATTAATAACATTAACATAAATATTACAATAATAACAATTTAATACTTGTCAAATCTTTACAATGCACTACATGGCATGTGGCCCTAACGTCCACATGGAAAATAAAGAGATTTTTATGCATTCTCCTATCTGAGTGCTGCTTTTACCCTCGTAAACGTGCTGACCTAATACTAGCCAGCAAATACCTGATTCTGATGCATGGGCCTCTAAACATAATACTTATGCTTCAATATTTCAAGGAACCATGGTTCATCAGTGTGGGTACTCCAACCACCCACACAGATAACACACTTTCTATGGTCTCCTAGAAAGTTTTTGTAAGCTGCATGGACAAAGATTTATCACTCTCCAACCAGCCTGGTCGTATGCCTCTGGCAACTTAGCCAGGCTGGTCATCAGATGACATCAGATCAATGGATCTGTAACCCATTGCTGGGTCCATGGTCAAAGGCTTTCTGGGTTGGTAGGTTCTTTTCTAGCTCATAAGATCATCAATGTGAAGCTGGAAGGGACCTCAGAGACCAACCTCTTCATTTTACATAGGAGGAAACTGAGGCAAGCAAGGTTAAGTGGCTGGCCTAGAAGAACTTGTCCTCTGCTGGCACAATGTTCAACAAGCCAAGGTCACTTCTACAACATAATGACACATCACAGTGGTATTTTAGTTGAGGTGATAAAGCAAACAAAAAACCCAGCCAAATAAATATATTGTCCACATGTACTAGTTTAGACCAAGAAGGGAAATGGATTCCAGGGTCAGCAATATGGGATAGTGGAAAGATGACTGGATTTTGAATGATTTGACTCTTGTGCTCAAATTGTAGTTTGGCCACTTACTTTCCCATGGGATTTTGGGCAAGTCACCCTTTCCCAGTTCCCTCAGCTGTCATCTGGAGTAGGAATTAATGACCTCGAAGTCCCTTAGGATAGTCATCTTCTATTTCATATCAGCTCTCAATACTACTTTAAAAAATTCTGGGTATTTTGAGTTTTGGGGGCTCCTCAATCTCCATTGGATCTCTTCACTTGGGATGGTAGAGGGTTGTCTTGGAAACCAGAATCTAAATTCTTCTCTCAGTATGAGCCCTCCTCTCCCCACCCCATTTATAGAGTGATCAGCCAACCCATAAACATTTATTAAGTGCTTGTTATATACCGGACATTTTCTACTAAGTTCAGGGATACAAATGAACAATAAAAACGAAACAAAACAAAACAAAACATTCCCAGCCCTAACCAAACTTACTTTTAAAGGGAATATTGGAAGATGTTTTAAATGAGTTTCAGGGAGTACTAGGCAACTTATGTGACAGCCTTTTATCTTGCAATCAAAGTCTTGGTTTTGGTCCTACACACCTGATTTTTCTTTAAAAACAGAACACTTCCAATATGGCTACGGTGACAGTATTTTCAGAAGGCAACATGGTTTTGGAGAAGTCCTAAAAGGATCTACTTCCTCATGCTTTTGATAGGTCTTGGTGAAGGCAGCTAATGATCATCCAGCAACCCATCCTTCACGGTCATATCCTAGGTTGTTGTTGTTATTTTTAATCTACTAATCCCTGTCAATCATGGTCTGTTAGTCATTAGCTCTAAGATTCTACCCATTAATCATATCTGTTCCTTCCAGATCTAGCATATTGTTTCAGTCATTAAGCATCACAGAATTTCAGAATTAAATGAGTGAGCCTGCAATCCAACCCACACTTGGTAAAGAAATCCCTCTATCGTCTACCCAATCAGTGGCCTCACAATCTCTGCTTGAAGACTTCCAATGAGGTGTGATAGGACCAGTACCTACCAGGGTTGCCTAACCTTCACCCTTAACATGGAAATCTCAGTGGGCCTTGCTCTGGTCAAAAGCAAGATCAAAGCAAGACCTGCTGTGATCACATCTGACCCTAACATGAGTTAGAAAAAGTCAACAAGTCAGAACTTGATTGACCTGGGGTGGGGAAGGCTCCAGCTGCTCTTCTCCCAACTCAGTTTCCTGGCTGCATTCCTGGTCAACTAGGGGCATAAACACTCCCGCCCACATGCGAGTTGGGGCTCTGCCATTTCCATAGAGAGAGGGAGGCTCTCTATAGAAACTAAATGCCCCAATAACCTTGTTGCATATCCTTGCTACCTTATGGCTAAGTAAATCTCTTTTTATTAAAGCCATTAATCACTTGTATGATAAAATTTGACATTCCAACCATTTTCTCAGCTCCAGCCATCCTAGGCAAATCCTGTTTCTCAGGTTAGAGCCCATTTCCCTATTTTCCAATCTCCCATGCTAAAAAAGAGACACACCTGCAAATGGATTTGCTTTAAAAAAGAATCCCATGTGATCAGGGATTGTAAATTACCATACTATTTAACTCAAGAAAAACTCTGATGGCTTAAAGCCTCCTTTTGCTCTTGTTATTCAGGATGACATATAGTGATTACCACAATTGTACATCCCAAACTGCTTTCCTCTGTGCTGGTCCATGCCTCTCAGTCATGTTCTCTTGAGGCCATGTATATGCCTTGGCTGCCTACTCCAGGGTCTAGCTCACATGGCCATGTCTCTATAAGCTGTTGGAGGAGGAGATCCTAAAGTTGGCACTGCAGGCTCAGGAATGAAGGGAGATGCTCCCTGTTGTTCCTATGTCTCTGCCCAGCCTTGAAAACTTCCTTATACCATGTTCTGGGCTGAGCTTGACTCAGACCAGTCCCCTGAGAGTTTTGGTTTGATATTAGGACAAAAATAAGACACTGATAGGTCATCTAACAGTTAACCAAAGAAGTACTTAGTCATTGCAGAAAGATATTCAGCAAGGATGGGCAATGATAACACCTTGGTTTGATTCAGCTGAGCAAAGCTCCCATCTTGATCCACCAGACAAACATCAACAAATCCCTGGCATGCGCCTCTGCCTGCTTTAGACTCAGGCGATGAGCAAGTGCCATAAATAGTCTGAGTCCTTAGCTGCCCCCCCCTCCACTCCCACCCTGAACCACCCAAATCCCAAGGAAAATCTCAGTGGCTTTTAAAGAAAAATTAGTCTAACTTTCATGGGAAAGAGAGGTTAGGATATTGCTTCTACCACAACCAATAATGTATGGGCATCCCTCACTTCTGCCTAAGAAGTCACTGTTCAGACCAGCATGTTCTTTACCTCAAAGCCTTCTAGGACATATATTCTAAAGGAAGGGTACTTGCCTACCTGGACACAGGTCTGCCCAGTAGAATGTAAACTCCTTGAGGGCAGAAACAACCTCACTTTTGTATTTATAACTCCAATGTCTAGTGCAGCACCAGGCACACAGTGCCTGTAAAAGCCTGTAAGTTGATTAATTATTCCCAGAACCTTCTATGGAAACACTGGTTCTTTAAATAAACAAAAAGTCAGGGTACATGGTCTGACAAAGGTTAATCCTTAAAAGTACACTTTGTTTTCTTGAAGTCAGGACTGTCTTGGAAAATCCAGGATGGATGGTCACTATAAACGTGAGCCCTGCCATTCCCTCTGATCCTCTAAGGATTAGCCTAGAGTGATAACTGGGCCTTGTGAACTGTCATTAGGAGGCCACAAGCCTGTTTCATTTTTATTTGATGGGCCTGCTGCATATATCAGAGAAGCCAGGGCCCAAGCTAGCCGAGCTCATGCATTTTTACTGCTGCTAGAGACTCCATTAAAAGCCCGTTCAATCAGCATTCTGCCAGTGATCGAGGCCAGTCTCTTACCAATTTATGGAGATCATAAAAGGCTTGTATGAAATACTTTCGCCTCAGCAGGGGCTTGTGGAGTGTCTCCTTTAGATGCCAATATGGTATTAAAGACCTGCTCTCGTCTGTTTTTCCTGTTGATCTCCGGTCACGCTTCTAAGCTGTGACTTCTTCTGGATGCCTATGCCTCATGCATGCTAAGCCTGGGCTCACCAGGCATACAACTATACTGTCAGTTTGGGCTCCAATCTTACCTCCATATCCTCAGTACCTAGGACAGTGCCTGGCACACATGAAATTCTTCATAAATGTCACGTACTGCAGTTCTTCAATTCTTCACGTGTATGTCCTAAATCCAATTTTGCTTTACTGAACAAACACTTATGAAGTGCTTGCTATGCACAAGGCGCTGTGCTGGGCTCTGGAAAGACAACAAATATGGTTCAGGTCTTATGCGCCAGGCATCCTGGCAGAGTGGATAGAGAGCTGGCTCCATAACCAGAAAGATCTGAATTTAAATCCCACAGGGAGTCTTCCTTCCTCCATCTCTCTTTTCTTCTATCTCTCCCTCCCTCCCTCCCTCTCTTCTTCCCTCCCATCTTTTCTACTTTTCCTTTTTCCTCTCCTCTCCTTTCCTTTTCATATCTCTAGTACTTAGAATGGTGTCTGGCATATACTAGACACTTAATGCTTATTGATTGATTGACCCATACTGGTTGTGTGATCCTGGACAACTCAGTGCCCTAGGCAATCTAATAAGAAGTTGCCAATCTGTATCAGTAGTGGGAGTTTTCTTTGCCTTCAAGTTCCTTATACTAGTTAAATCACAGATGTGGTTCCTATCTCTATTTTCATATTCTAGGCACTTTGCTGAACACTAGGGATACAAAATATAGAATAAAATCATGCCTATCCTCAAGAAGCTTGCACTCAGGAGGGGTAATACAGTGTGATAAGTAAATACAAAGCACATAGAAGGGCATTTGCCTTGCCTGGACTTCAAACACATTTTTACGGTCCCCAAGGTATAAACAATGTGGGATGGGCCGAAATTAATTACACAGCACTTAGGCATTGCTAACTCAGACAGAAGTCACAGTTTCTCAATTTTCTAACCAGGTCATAGAGCAAGATAATGAACATAAATGGAAAGAAAAGAAAATTCCATCAACCACCAACTGAGTTGGCTAACATATGAGGGGGGGGTGTTGATTGATGCATCATAACTATTTTCAGCTATGCAGTATACTTTGCATCAGAGAGAAAGGAGAGATGACCAGTGAATAGAATGGGGAAATGGGGCATAGGATGCTATGCAGATTGCAGCCAGAGAGACCTTCCTCATACCCATTACCCATCACCCCCTTGAGCTTTGTCTATGAAATGACAGCTAAGCCAAGGCCTGATCCTCTATCTTTGAGCTTGCTGAAGCTCAGTCTGCCATAGTGAGAATTGAAAACCATAGATAACCTGATGTGATGTTTTCAGAGTATCTCCTGATTTTTTTTCCCCCAATGGCTCTGCCAGGTGATTGATGGGGACCCAAAAAGAAGAGAGGGTGATTTAAATTAACTCTAGCCCCAAATTACCTTTCCAACTCCTCACCCCCAACAAATCCCCTACAAAACCTTCTCTTGTAACCAGACTGATCTCTTCATTCCCTCCCCAAAACAAATGTACAAATGCTCTTTGTCTGCATAGCTTTCTCTTTCCCTAGAACACTCTCTCAATCTTGCTCTGCCTAATTGTGGTCTGCTCAGTCTTCAGGTTGTACCTCTTCTAAGTTTCCCTTTCCACCTTCAGTCACCCTCTCTCCTTTCAATGTTCTGGACTAGTTTTTGTATGTGCGTAACAGCGGACTGGCCAAGCACAATCCTTATGAACATGCACAGGAGGAGGAGCTGATTCTGTTTCCACATGGACTCTGGGGCACGGACACAAACTGTTAATGGTGCCAGTCCACTCACCATGTGTTAAAGAAGTGGAATTTTGATTGATTGCTGTGCCATAATCAGCATGCATTCAAGAAGCCAAAGCAAGCTCTTACCTGCTGGCTGTGTTCAAGTAATGATGATGATTAATGATGATGATGATGATGATAAAGATTTATATAGTATTTGCTGTGTTCCAGTCACTATGCTAAGTGTTTTACAGTTATGTCATTTGATCCTCATAACAACCTGGGAGGTATTATCCGCATTATATAGTTGAGGAAAATGAGGCAAACAGAGTTAAATGACTTTCCCAGGGTCATACAGTTAGTAAGTGTCTGAGGCCAAATTCAAACTCAAGTTTTCCTGACTCCAGACCCAGTGCTCTATTCACTGCACCAGCTAGCTCCTAGTAAGGTGGAAAGGACTGCTGTAAGCCCTCATCTGAGAGAGAGGCCTCAGACCTTTATTGTTATTATTACTATTACATTATTAACTCACTGGATCCACCACCATGTGGCCCAAGAGTATGTGGCCCTTCTGCTGGTTCTGTTGCTTTTGTGTCTATCCTTCCTGCTGTAGGCAAAAGAGTATATCAAGAAAGCTGTGACCTTGTGAACTTCACAAGGTCAATATACAAAGTGTCCCAAATCTGGGAGCTGGAGTCTATGCTGGGAGTTGGCAGAAACCACATGGGGAGGAATGAAGTAACCTCTTTGACCCATTTTAGATAGAAGGAAGTCAAGAGGGATGTGTAATGACTTATCCATAGGATATGAAGAATTAAGAAGTAAATATGGTGGAGGTGAATATGAGGTAGAAACTGCTTTAAGTTGGAGCCCACTCTTTCCAGGGACAGAGGTGGTATGAGAGAGAGAAAGAGAGAGAGACAGAGAGAGAGAGAGACAGGGAGAGAGAGAGAGAGACAGAGAGAGAGACAAAGAGAGAGAGAGAGAGAGAGAGTATCATTAGGGGAGGGGGAGAGAAAGGATTCTTCAGTGTACATTTGTACAATATACAATGCTTTGATGTACACTTTTATTTATTTATTTATTTATTTTTTGGCTAGGCAATGGGGTTAAGTGACTTGCCCAGGGTCACACAGCTAGTAAGTGTTGTGTCTGAGGCCAGATCTGAACTCAGGTCCTCCTGAATCCAGGGTCAGTGCTCTGTCCTCTGTGTCACCTAGCTGCCCCCGATGTACACTTTTTCTCTGAAACTTCTTTTATTTCTATATATTCATAGTAAATATCCTTTTGTAAAAGCTAACGGATGTCAATTGGTTAAATGAGCTGGGATACTAAATTTTGGAGCAACACATTAAAATGAGGTCCTCAGCTAATAGCAGTAGAGAGACACCCTTATACCTTCACTGCTACCTCTAGGACCCTGAGGGGGAAGATGTAATTGTCCTTGCTCTGGTAGAGTGAGTCCAGTTTCATGTGCTATTTGTGTGGTGTTTCCCAAAGACCCCCTTTTGTTGTTAGCCCTGTTTCTATGTGTCTATATCTTATTTCCACCCCCACCTCCCCTATACATTTCCAGATCCTTTGGGGCATAGTATCTGGCATTCAATAAACATTTGTTGATGGATTGATTTGTAAGAGCCTAACAGGGAAGTGTTGACACAAGGAGATCATGGGTTCATAGATTTGGAGCTGGAAGGGTCCATAGAGGTCATTTGATCTAACCCATTCACTTTGCAGATGAGGAAATTGAGCTCCAGAGTGGGGTAGTGACTTGTCCAAGGCCACACAAATAGTAAATGGAAGGGTCAGGATTTGAACTCAGGTACTCTGATTTAAAATCCAACATCTTATCTACAGGATCCACAATATCTGAAAATGGAAGCAAGTCTTATCTCCTAATATTTGGAGTTGGGAATGGGGGAAATCTGAGCTGCTCAACCAACATCTTGGAGAAAACCCCTGCCTTTCACCATGTAAGGAACCCTTGTATATTGCTGATATGAATTACTGAGGCTATGTCCCTTTCTACCACAGAAGTGGGTTGAAAAGTGAAAAATTCAGTCAACCACTTGGTTATTGTGTCAGCATTCTACATAATGTCTAACATTGCATGCGAAGAATAACAATAATAATGGATGTTTATTTATATGTGATATAGGTGTCTAAAGTGCTTCCCAATGATTATCTTTTAAATAGCTGTGTGAAGCAGGTTCTCATCCCTAATTTACAGAGAAGGATACTTAGACTCAGAGAGGTGAGGGGACTAGCTCATGGTCACATGGCTATTAAATATCAGAAGAGAGGTTTCAACCCAGTTCTTCCTGTCTCTAAGCTTGAAATTCTATGGACTCTGTCATGCTACCTGTCCAAAAAAGACTTTCTCTGGTGCACTGGGTAGATGTTCTATGGAGGCCTCATAGAAGGAGATGGGCAAGAGTTATAGGCAGTGAGAAGGTTTACATGGCTTGTGGTCACTGGAGGGAGAATGAAAGGCAGGTCCATTGAATGCCTAACAACCAGACTGACTATCTCCCCACCCCACATGACCCTCTACCATGACCACCTCTCTCTCCCACACCCCTTTACACATCCTTCCATTGATCCACAAGATAGACTGTTCAACTGAAGGCACAGCTTAAATGGTATGTTTTTTATCTGGGGCTCAATTGCTCATTCTGATAATGAGAGAATAAATTCAACTTCCTTGATTGGTAATAATATTAAAAACAGTCCAGGAGCAGAACCAGAGGGAAGCTTTCATGATATAACATCTTGCATCTTAAATATTATATTTTAGCCATATGTCTGTCTAGTCTCATTATAAAAATTGGTGATATAAACTACATGATTAATTTTTTCTCATGAAAAGTTTCAAGTAATATAATCTGTGCATAAAGATGTTTGAAATACTATCATTTTGTCACTGAATTAACTGTGCATGAGTTCATTGGGAAACCCAAAGATAAAGCTACATTTTTCTCCATATAGAAGGCTAGGGGAAACATGAGAAAATCTCCCAGTGCTGAACAAATCTTTTTGAACAGGAAACTTTTAAAGTCAGTAAATAAAATGTTTCCCAAATCTAATAAAGACGATAAAGGTAACTGGCAGAAATACTGAACTGGTCGTCCCCTCATCAATAAATATATTGCCATCTTAAATATCCTGGCATATCTAGTTTAGTTGATTCACAGCCACTCACAACAGACAAGGATTCCTGACCACAGAAGATTAACCACCGGGAGCAATATGTCACTGTCTTGTTAACCGTTCAGGAGGCAGAATGAACCATGGCTAACTGGCCTTGGCCATTTTTTTTCCTGTGCTTACTTACAGGATGGGCTAATGAGAACATTCTCTTAGGAAAGTAACCCCTTTGCTTGCTAATCACCTTCTACAGTGTTAATGGACTTGACTTCAGGAAGGGAATGCCTGTAAAAGATCTTCCCTTTAATGTGGACAAAGCATAGTTTGGAAATGGGCTTTTGGAACTGATGCTCCTATAGATTTCAACTGCATAACTAGCTCCAAGTTTAATATAGCTGAAATGGTAGGTTTTTACTGGTGCTGGAGTCTCAGCGTTAGAAGCCTATTTGTTCTCTTCTCAATGTTTATTTCTCTTGGGCAGATTGCTTTGTCTTTGTGATATGCAGACTCCTAAGGAAACATAAGGAACTCACTGACATTTAGTCTCTCCCGATTGCTTGGAGGCTCTGGGTGGCTTCTTGCCTCCTATCCCAGATACTAAAAGGTTTTGATTCAAGGACCATGGATTTAGAGCCGGAAGGGACTTAGAGAGTACATATGGGCAAGTGTGAGTTTATGAGGATGCAATTACTAGCAAGAAGCAGTGTGATATAATGACTAGAAAACATAATGACTTTGAAATCAGGAAGACCTCGGTTCATGTCAGGTGGGGACCTGTGACCCATACTGGCTGTGTGACCCTGGATAAGTCATTTACCTTGTCAGTCCTCTAGGTCAGGGGTCTTACAAGTTCATTGCATTTAAATATGGTAAAAAACATTCTTAGTTGGCAGGTGGTCAGGATTTGGCCCCTCCTGAAGTAGTTTGCTGATCTCTGCTCTAGGCAATTCTCTAAGGCTATAAATTGCAAAGAAGATGTTGACTGCATAGACAGAAGTTGTTTACTTGAGAATTATCCATTGAAAGCACAGTCCAACTTGTATCCTAGTTATTAGAAAGGATGAATTTATTGTTCCAAACACCCCTAAGATAAGATCTCTTTGAAAGGAAAATATATCTTGAAGGTATATATGAAAAATAACTGCATGTATTACTTAAATATTTCTGTGACTGGTGACTCCTTCCATGCAAATGTTTCCTCCAACAGTGCAAGTTATGACCCATTTAAACCAACTTACCTCGGAGACCCTTGTCTGGGTCTTTCCATGAATTTTCCAGAGGGGATACATTCAATGGGCTTGGAGTGTCGTAGGGAGGGAGCTTCCTCTAGAACTTCTGACGTTATTTGACAACAGTGTAGGACTGTCCATCTTTGGTTTCTCCACATGACCAATTTCCCCCCTTTTCAATCAGTCAGTCACTAAACATTTATTAAATGCTTACTACTGTATTATTTAATGCACTAATGCCATGGACTGTGCTAAGCATCACACATATGAAGAAAGTAAAAAAAAACATTCCTGTCCTCAAGGAGCTTACATTCTAATGGGTGAGACAACATTCAGACAACTATGCACGTATAAAATATGGATGGTGTAAATGGGAGATGATTTCAGAGGCAAGGCACTGGGATGAAGGGAGGGAAGGGAGGACTGGGAAAAGTCTTTTGAACAAGGTAGAATTTGAGCTGAGTCTTGAAAGAAGCCAGCGAAGCAGTGGAAGTGAGAAAAGAGAGCTCTCCAAGAATGAGGGACAGCCAGTGAAAAGACACAGTCAGGAGATGGAATGTTTTGTGTGAGAAAAAGCAAGAAGGGCCAGTGTTGTTAGGTCTCATGGCAGCAAGAGCTGAAATGAGGATTCATCTGGCAATAATGCTGGGACATGAACTTTGGGACATGAACTTGGTAGGACCTAAGCTATGTAGGAAATGGGTTAAGTTATGAGCCTAATCTTCCCCCTCCCCCCAAGTCCAAGGTAGCATAGATGGGATTACGTCCCTGAGGGGATGAGTGAATTGCTTCTTTGTTCTTGCTATATCTTTGAAGTAACTTTTTTTTTAAGTTAATATTAAAGGGAACTGAGATTCCAGTTACGGGCTCTTAACAAATGAGAGTAACGTAACTGGTGTTGACTCAAGCCAATGGCAGAGAGAAGATACACCTTCCCCTCAAGGTACCTGAGAACTCTAAGGGGAATGTAGTAGACCTGACCTTGAGACAGTGGGACCAGATTGTGCTCATTACATTTATCTGTGTATATGATGTTTCCTTCAGTAAAATGTAAGCTCCATGAGGCCAGAGAGATTTCATTTTTATTATTGCATCTCCAGTACCTAGTACAGCACCTAGCACATACATAGTAGCAATAAATGCTGGTTACATCGAGTTGCACGGCAGGGAGGGTGTTTGTGAAAGGAACAATTTTAGAAAGCTAATAGATAGTTGTACTGTTCAGTTTCCTAAATATGGGAGTAGTCAATTCAAGAATCCTTGCATCCTACAGAGATAATTGTAATGTTTTGACTGTCATTGACTTGTGGAGAATGGAGCTATCAGGGGGGAAAAACAAGTGAAGGAATGACTGAGTCTTGTCCCAAGATGCCATGTGATTTTACATCAGTTGCTTCTTAGATGTTGTGTTGGACAAAGGATAACATTTCATCTTTCTGCCAATAGCATTTGCTCTGCTAGGTCCTCTCTTTGTACACTCTTGTACCACTCAGAGAAATGATTCCTATTTTCTGCCCTCAAGAAGCTAGGGAGCAGAATAGAAGAGGCCAATGGTCCCACTACTCAAAGGGTCTTAAGAACGGGAAGGTATCTAAGATATTATCTGATCCAAATCTATCAGTCAATAAGCACCTACTACGGTCCAGACATGCTAGGCACTGGTTATACAAAGATAAAAAAGAAACAGGTCCTGCCCTCAAAGAGCTTGCAGGCTATTCATGAGACAGATTGTTCACAAATCAGTATGTATAAGGTAATTTTTTTTTGTGGGGGAAAGAAATGAACATTTTTGGGGGGATAGGGAAGAATAGAGGTGGTCAAGACAGGCTTCCCAAAGAAGGTGTCTTGTAAGCAATTTTGAAGCATTCCAGTGACAGCCAGCCTCATCATGGAGGCCTCTAGTGGTGGGACATTCACTACTTTACCAAGGTAGTCCATTCCCTTTTTGGATGGTTCTCATTGCTAGAGTATTTTCCTTTATTTTGAGTTAACCTCAATGGATGTTTATATAGTGCTTCAAAGTTATTTTATCCGAGCCTCACAATAACCAGGATTCTATAGATATTATTATTAATCATTCCCACTTTACAGATAAGAAGCCTGAGGCCAAGAGAGGTCAAGGGACTTGCCCAAGAGCACAAGGCTAGTCAGTATCTGAGGCAAGATTTGAATCCACATATTTCTGATACCAAGCCCAGCATTCTTTGCACTGTTTTCCTCCTATTTGTTGAATTATGTCCTCTCTGGCCTCCTCTTTGGAGCTTTCAATATTCAGTGTCTTTGATGAGGCCAGCACAATTCCTCTAATCTAGAGAGTAAGAGGAAAGGATATCTTTCCATCATAGTTCCTTACCTTCTCCTTCTACGTCAGGGAAGTAGAAAGAAAAAGCTTTTTGGCCTCACCTTAGATACTGGCCCCATAACTTAACTGAGAAACTAGGTGTATTCAGGTGGTAAGAACTTTGTAAATCCCCAAATGCTACCTAAATGACAGTTATTGTTGTTATTATTATTGGCCGATTTCCAATGCTTTTACTTCCTACTTCTGTGACGGTGGACAAATCTCTGAGCCTCTCCAGACCTCAGGTTTCTGAGGGGACTGCATTTGATGTCCTCTGAAGTCCCATCCAGCTCTGGAAGAGAAAGCGAGGAAGACAGCTTTGCACAGCTCTGCCTCACTTAAATCCAATTCGTGCACAAATCAAGATATCACCCATGATGTCATTGGTCTTTTTTGAAAACAGTAACAAGATCTATGATCCCATGATTCTGAGTGCATCCCAGCCTCCACTTCCCTTTATCAATCCCCTTTATTTACCCAAAGCTGAATCTTTAATGTTTCCATTACCTGGTAACCAATTCATGGAAACTAACACTCCACATCTTACCTAAAAAGATCTGGCATTGCCAGATCAAAGCCCAAATGGATAGGGGAATGGAAGACACCCAACTAGACCACTTAGTCAGTTGAAATTCATTAACACAATTTTCAAAGCCTCTGCTTGGTTATTGGTCTGGAAAACTCAAAGGAAATAAACACTTAAATGGGAGACTATGCCTTGGGGGGTAGCTAAGACTTTAGGTTGCCAATTTTTCAACTCGAGAATAACTGAGGGAACCCCTGACCTTTGAGGCAGAGGTATTTTGGTGTCTGGTGTCTGGTGGTAGGAGAGGAAAGCTCTGAGTGGCTTCCTTGGCTGAGGTGGGGGGGTGGGCAGCCCCATATAAATAGTATGAGCCAGGCGCCTTGTGGTATTTCACACTATTTACGATTTAGACATTGCCCAGGGATGATTTAGCCTTTCCTGGCCTGACGTTTCTTGTGCTATGTTCTTTCTAAATAACAAGGAAAGGGAGGAAGAAGTAAAATAAGGGCACAGCCAGACAATAAATTACAGAATGCCAAGGAGGAATCCAAGTGTCCTTTATTTCTTACAACTATTCCTTGTACCTCACTTGTGGTTCCAAGGCCCTGAGGCCCATTGGGTAATAGCTGATGGGAAAAGGAATGGATTTTCACAGATTAGGATCATAAAATAAATTAATGAATGGAAAAGTATTTATTAAGCACCTACTGTATGCAAAATACTGTGTTTGAGAAGCAAGCATGGTATAATGGATAGACCACTGGATATGGTGACACAGTGGATAGAGCACCAGGCCTGGAGTCAGGAAGACCTGAGTTCAAATCCGGCCTCAGACACTTACTAGAAGTATGATCCTGGGTAGGTCACTTCACCCTGTTTGCCTCAGTTTCCTCATCTATAAGATAAGCTGGAGAAGGAAATGGCAAACCACTCCAGCAGCTTTGCCAAGAAAACTCCAAATGGAGTCATGACTAGTTGGACATGATTGAAAAGCAACTGAATGACAACCACAACAACAAATTGGATATGGAGTCAGAAGGACTGAATTCAAATCCTACCCCAGCTATTTGCTAGCTGTGTAATCCTGATTGAATCACATAACCTCTCTGTGTTTCAGTTTCTTCTTCTTCAAAACTGGAGAGGGGAGTGGGGTCAGTGTTGTACTGCATGGCCTCCAAGGTCCCATTTAGCTCTAAATGTATAAACCTAATTAGCACCTGACCCATTCCCTGCTCTGAGACATAATCCTTGGTCCAAAGTGAAATACTTGATGGAGTGAAGAAGTACATATGTTGGGATGAACAGAAAAAGACATGAAAAGGGAAGCTGAGGCAGACTGAGGATTTCAGGTGGATGTGTGTAGGGGGCATCTGTCTTGCCTTTGGTTCAACCCTGTTGTTGGATGTGATATCCAGGACATATATCAAACCTGGAGGCTGTGCAGAGCTAATGGGAGAGCCTGCTGAGGAGCACTGCCTGACCCCACCAGAACCACTGAGGTGTTTCAGGTGACAGCAGAGAAGGAACCTGCCTTGTCAGGACTGGTAGTGACCATTACCTGAAACTCAAATTTTAATTGGATCCCTGGAGGGAGCTTTTATCTTCCAAGAGCTCTGGAAGCTTATTTTTTTCTTCACCTACTCAGTAAAACATTCCTTGAATTTTGTGGACTGTGTGATTGACAATGAGAAGTTAGTTTAACTACACTAATAGGGACCACGAAGTCATTTCCCCAAGTTTACTAGGTGGGGTCTATGAGCCAAGAGAAGGAGAAAGTGTAATCCTAGATGTAATCCTTATGTCATAGACTTCCATGACACAAAGAGCTTGGTACTCTTATCCACCAAATGCACGCACATGTGAGAGACAGCGACAGAGAAAGACAGAGAGACACACACAGAGACAGAAACAAAGAAAGACACAGAGACACAGACAGAGGCAGAGAGGGAGACACAGAGAGAAAGAGACAGAGACAGACAGATAGAGACAGACAGAAAGAGACAGAGACAGACAGTCACATATACAGAAAGAGAGAGGAGGAGAGGAGAAGGGAGAGGGAGAGGGAGAGGGATTCTTCCCAGCATTCTAACACGCATTCATTCTCTCAGGGGAAGTTGGAAAGAACTCTGGCTTTGTAGTAAGAGAACCTGGGTTCAAATTCTGCCTCAGAGTTAGTTACCTAATAGAAATTGGGAAAGTTATTTAACCTTTGGGACTTAGTTTCCTGATCTGCAAAAGGAAAAGGTTGAGTTAGAAGGCTATGGAGCTCCCCTCTAATTCTATAAGCTCTGATTCTTTAAATTGCACTTTAAAATGCTTGTTTTATTCCATAAGTATATATTAATATAATAAAAAAAAGAAAAAAGAATTTAAAAAAAAGTAGCCCCTGATTGCCTACATAGGTCATGGAATCACAGAATGTCAGAACTTCAGAAGAGACTCTGAGGGCAGCTTGGGTAGCTCAGAACTTAACTCAGTCCCCCTTATATCAGCTCCTAAGGGTTCCATCCTAATCTTTATTTTTTTTTTTAGTTTTATGAGTATTTTATTTTATTTTTTAATTAATTAATTAATTAATTCTTAGTTTTCAACATTCATTTCCACAAGATTTTGAGTTCCAAATTTTCTCCACATCTCACCCCTCCTCCACCCTAAGATGGCATGCATTCTGAATACCCCTTCCCCTAATCTGCCCTCCCTTCTATCACCCCCCCTTCTCTTATCCCCTTCCCCTTCTATTTTCCTGTAGGGCAGGATAGATTTCTATACCCCATTGCCTGTATATCTTATTTCCCAGTTGTGTGTAAAAACAATTCTTAACATTTGTTTTTAAAGCTTTCATCCTAATCTTTATGTAGATGACTTGCAGATTTGCATATCCAACCCTGCCTCAGCTCCATTCTGAGATCACTAAGCACCTATTGGACATTTCCAGTTGGACATCCCATGGACAACTCAAATTCACTATGTCCAAACCAGAACTCATTGTTTTTCTCTCCAAACTTGCCCCTCTTCCTAACCTTCCTATTTCTCCAAGGCATCACCATCCTTCCAGTCTGGTGGGTTCAGAGTCATCTTCAGCTTGCTTTCCCTCACCCCACATATCCAATCAGTTGCCAAAGCTTGTCGGTTGTGCCACCACAACATTGTGTGCATCTGTTTCCTCCTCTTCACTCACATGTCCATTTTCCTAGTTCATGCCTTCATTTCTTGTCTGGATTATTTCAATATTCTCCTAAATCAGTTCTCTTCCTTCTATCCATATTCCACACAACTGCTAAAGGGATATTGTTATTAGGTTCCTGCTGAATAAGCTCCAGTGGCCTCTGAAGTACTCCTAGGATCAAACACAAACTCTTCTCTTTGGCACTCTGGGCATGGGGGATGGGTATGTGCCAAAGCACAAGAATTGGAGAGTGCCACATGTGAGGAACGGAGAAACTGTCACAACAGGACATCAGGAGGAAATTCATTTGATATCACCTAAAAAAAAATCAGCAAGTCTTTTCTGTACTATCCATCCATCAACAGATTGTGCTTGGCCTTGGGGGGGTGGGTGGGCAATAAAGAAGAATTACAAGACAGAGTCCCAGTTCATAAGGAGTTCATAATGCAGTAGGAAAGGCCAGATTAATGCATAAAAAATGGTGAAAAAATCTGAGGCAGGCTATTGTTAAGTTCTACCTTATTTGGTCCAGATGGTAAGTACTGGAAGAGTTTAGATGAAGGGCTGGGGTTGCTGGGGAAAGGGGCAGAAAAATATGAATGCAATTAGAGCTGGTAAGAGAAAAGGATGAGGACATTCCAGGTGCACTGAGTTAGAGGAGAATGAGCCATGTGTCTATCAAGTTTGCAGATGGCAGAAAGCTGGGAAGGAGAGCAAATAATGAAAGACGGGATTCAAAAGATGATCACAGGACAGGACTCTAGAAAGATGAAATTTAATCAGGAGAAAGTCTTAAAATAGGACTTAAAAACTTAACTCATCAAATGCAAGCTAGGCATGGCTGGGTGGCTGTTTATTTGAAAAGATCTGGGGGCTTTAGCGGACTGCAAACTCAATATGAGTCAACAATATGGTAAAGGCAGCCAAGAAACCCAATGCAAGCTTAGACTGCATTAAGAGAGCCTCAGTGTTAAGGACAAAGGAGGTCACAGTACTTACTTCTGCTCTTGGTCAGGCTATATCTGGAGTTTTGTGTTTGGCTCTGGGTGCCATATCTGAGCATCCAAAAGATGGCAGCTAAAATGGTGAAGGGCCTCAAATTCGTATCATAGGATGATCAGTTGAAGAAAGCAGGGCTATTTAGCTTGGAGAAGACTTAAGGAGGACATAGTATCTGTCTTCAAACTAGTGAAGGGCTGTCACATAGAAGACAGATTCAATTTATTCCCCTTATCCCGGGAGGTCAGAACTAGGAGCAATGGGTGAAAGCTAACGGGAGACAAATCTAAATTGTTATAAGGAAAATGTCCTAACCCTGAAAGATATCAAGAAGCATGATGGGATGGCTTAGGAGCTTGGGGGTGACTGGTCTTCAATCAAGGCTGTATGACTACTTGTCAGGCATTTGTTGGGGGGATACTTGTTCAACTATGGAGTGGGTTAGATGATCATTAAGGTTCCTTTCTACTCCAAGGTTCCCGATTCTGTGAATATGGAGTGCTCTTGACATGTTCATTGGACAGTGAAAAGTGTAATGTTGGGGAGTAGTTAGAAATAAAGTTGATGGGATGAGTTCGTAAAGAGCCTTGAAAGCCAGACAGAGATTTTTAGATTTGATACAACCAGAAGTAAGACATAATTGAAGGCTCTTAAGCAGAGCAGTGATATGGCAAAAGGGGTATTTAAAGAAGATTAATCTGGCAGCAGTTTGAAGGATGAATTGGAAGGGAGAGGTTGTTTTAATAATATAGATGGGAGGTTGTCAGGTCCTGAACAAGAGTGGTGGCAGCTGAATGTAGAGGAAGAGACAGATATAAGATATTTCACAGGAAAAATAGATAGGATTCGATGACCAATAGGAAATGAAGGAGAGAGGTTTTGAACCTGAGTGATTGGATAAATCATATCCAATCCAATCCAGTCCAATAAACATTTATTAAGTGCTTATTATATGCAAGGCATTGTGTTGGGTATTGGGGATATAAAAATGAAAAAATAATAGTCCCTGTCCTCAAGGAATTTGTATTGTAATGGAAGAACGTGGCATTTATGTAGAGAAGAAAATACTAAGTAATTTGAGGAGAAAGGAGAAACAATTTTCAGTATTAAGAAAGGTTTCTCACAGGAGATGCTACATCACATGAACCCTGAAGAAGATGAAGAGATGAAGGAAGGAAATAAGCAATCTTGCTCTAGGGTGGTTTCTTGTAGGATTTTCCAATCACAGCAACCTCAAAGGGAGCATTACAGTGAATCTTAATGTAGGAGCATGTGTTTCATTCATTCGACAAACATTTATTTACTATGTTCTGGCAATGCATACATGAGCTAAGTCACAAGTCCTCCTCTCTTCAAGGACCTTATAGCCCACAATAAAACCTCCATTCATCTGAATCCAGTCAGCCAGCATCCTGAATTAAATGGAGGTTTCCTCTAGTTCTCAACTTTTAGAGAGAGAGGGAAAAAAAGGTAAGTGATAAGAATAGTAAGGAGATACATAAGATTTATTTTTAAAACCTATCTGCAGGGTGTACCCTGAGGTTGACATATATTTAGCTCAACCCCTTACACCTATCACAGCTATGGTATATTACAGTGAGAATTCTTATTCAGCATGATGACCCTGAGGCACTACAAGAATCTCAGTCATCCGAAAAAGAAAAATGCAATTACTCTCACTAAACTGTGCTTATTAAAACAGGAAAGTGGACTCAGACATTTTAGAAAGATTTTCAACAAGGGTTGAAACCAAAAGGGGTTTCAGGTTAATCCTGAGTCAACCAAAAAGCTTAATCAGAACATTCCAGCCCCCAAGCCTCCTAGTTAATCTCCTACAAATGTAATGGGAATCCCATTCAATTATGGAGTCCCACTGCTACTTGAGTTCAACATAAGTGTAATATTCAGTTTGTGCTCTCATACAGTGCATTTTCTTTCTTTCTTTCTTTCTTTCTTTCTTTCTTTCTTTCTTTCTTT
>NW_020954551.1:18894906-18972185 GCF_900497805.2 Vombatus ursinus | reverse complement strand
TTTCTTTCTTTCTTTCTTTCTTTCTTTCTTTCTTTCTTTCTTTCTTTCTTTCTTTCTTTCTTTCTTTCTTTCTCTCTCTCTCTCTCTCTCTCTCTCTCTTTCTCTCTCTCTCTCTTTCTTTCTTTCTTTCTTTCTTTTTTAAAGTGAGGCAATTGGGGTTAAGTGACTTGCCCAGAGTCACATAGTCAGGAAGTATTATGTGTCTGAGGTCATATTTGAACTCAGGTCCTCCTGACTCCAGGACCAGTGTTCTATCTACTGCGCCACCAAATGCCCCATACAATGCATTTTCTACCAACAGACCAGGCAGGAATTATAAGTAAAATAGCAAAGGATTTAATTGAGACCAAATACTAAATCATAGAGGAAACTATAAACTCATTCTTAGCTCTTTCCTCTTCTCCCCCAACCCAGAAATGAGTACACTCTCCCAGCAATGCACACAAGAGGGGAAAGAGCACATCCCTGAAAAAATTCAGGCCTCAATGCTACCTACCTACCCTAAATAATCAGTCAACCAATATTCCTTTAAATACCTACTACTCGCCAGTCAGTCCCTCACCAAAATGAAATGCCTATCTGAAAATGAATGATTTTGCCTCCTATGCCTCTTGGCATGGTCCACTGCAACACGGTCCATTGGGAAGGAAGAACATTGACTCAAGAGTTAGAAGATCCGGGTTCAGATCCTGATTTTACTACTCGCCCCGTATGTGACCTTGAAGCAAATCACTTAGCTGCTTTGTCCTCAAAAGCTGGACGCTGAAGACTGAGGACTGAGGATGCCTCAGTGTCCTCATCTGTTAAAAATGAGGGTGTTGGACTACATGGCCCCCTTCCATCTCTAGAGTTGCCTCTACTGCCTCTCGTTTCCACTGCACCCAATCTCCACTGTCATTCATGGTAAGAAGCTTGTGGCTTTGTTGCCTTTGGGGTCATCTGTTGACTCTCCAGGGTTTGACCACTCCCCTTATAGCTTCTTGGTTGCCAGGGAGGTGACATTGCAACATAGTAAGACCACTGAATGGGGAATCATTGGACCCGAGTTTGAATCCCACATCTTTCATTTACTACCCATGTGATATTGAGCAAGTCACTTACCATCTCTGTTCCTCAGTTTCTTCATCTGTAAAATAAGAGGTAAAATGAGGTACTAGATACCTCAAGGGGAAGCTAGGTGGCTCAGTGGATAGAGCTCTGGTCCTGGAATCAGGAAGACTCATCTTCCTGAGTTCAAAATCTGGCCTCAGACACTTACTAGCTGTGTGACCCTGGGCAAGTCACTTAACCTTGTTTGCCTCAGTTTCCTCATCTGTAAAATGAGTTGGAGAAGGAAGTGGCAAACCACTTCGGTATCTTTGCCTAGAAAACCTCAAATGGGGTCACAAAGAGTCAGACATGACTGAAAACATAACTGAACAAGATACCTCAAAGGTCCCTTTCAATTCTATTTCTATACTCAGAGTTCAGCTACTGCCAACTCCATAAATGCTGCTGCTGCTACTTCTCTGGTTAAATCTTTTAGTATAAAACCACCTGGGTACCAAGCCCCTATTCTGGTGTGCTTCCTGGCCCCGCCCCCCACCCTTCACCACTAATAATTACTATCCATTTAACCAATTAACATCAATTAACCTTTTACAAAGGAGTATTTGCTTTAAGCCATAGCAGGGACTGAGGAAGAAATCCTTCTCAGTATTCCCCACCAGGGGAAAGTGCCCTTGATCTTAAAGAAGATTCTGCACAGTATTGACGGAACCAAGTTCATTTCCAAATGCAACCTAACCACTGGACAAATCCTCAGGCCTCCTGCTGCCCTGGCTGGCTGCAAAACCCAGCAAGGACTCTGGCTTCCAGACCTCTCTTGGCTCGGCGTCTTGACCTTTTGACTCAACAGCAGGGTCATGCACCCTTGACTTCAGACCGGCCCTAGGTGACAGAGGGCTGGAGGCTCCTCTACCACCCAGAGATTCCCGGCAGCTCGTCCTCCTTCTTAAACTCCAGATGGGCTAGAAATAGCCAGACTTAGAGACTCAATTTGGTTGGATAGAGCGCTGAGCCTGGAGTCAAGAGGACCCGAGTTCAAATGTGGCTTCAGACACTTACTAATTGTGTGACCCTGGACAAGTCACTTAACTCTTGTTTGCCTCAGTTTTCTTAAATGCAAAAAATGGGGATAATAATGGGGGATGAAATGGGGATAATAATAATATCTCTTGGGGCTGTTGTAAAAATGAAATGAGAATTTTTGGAAAAAGCACCAGCTCAGTGCCTAATACACAATAGGCACTATATAAATGCTTATTCCCTCCCCTTCCCTCCCCTCTTTTTTTTTTAATCCCCCAGATGCAGCTCCACAGCCAATCAGAAAGGTTCTTCTTCATCCTTTACAATCACAGAATGTCCAAATACACTCTCATGTCCGTTATCCAAGCCTGCTGTGCATGTTCGCTAGCCCTCTTTACACTTGTATCTCCAGCATTTAACACAATGCCTGGAGTACAGTAAGCACTTAATAAATGCCTGTTGACTGATGAGAAACTGTTATAAATATGTATGATATTTGTATGATATTGACATGTCCTGACTTTGTATGATATTGACATGTCCTGACTTTGTGTGATATTGACATGTCCTGACCCAGAAGACAGAAGCAGGAACAGTTACTGGAATTTGTAAACGGGTATATTGAGGCTTGACACCAAGACAATCTTCCCTAACCCTTAGGGCTGTTCCCAAATAGAATGGGCCACCTTAGGGGCTGGGGGGTCCTCCTCATTGTACGCCTTCTTGTAGAAGCTGGAAGGCCACTCATCAGGGCTATGGTCATGAGGCTTCATTTTTGTAGAGTGAATTGGACTGGATGGGCTCTGGGATTTCTTCCAATTCAAAAATCTGTGGTTCTGTAATTTGATGTAATACTGTTTAAAAAGTGAAGGAAGTCCACTTTCCCTCATTCCGGTGCCACCCTAATAAAATTGTTGAAGCCTGTCCTGTTGACTGGAGGCAGCATGATGTAGGGAAGAGTGTTTTCTCTTGGAATTACAAAAACCTGGATTCAAATCTTGCCTCATGTAGTTTGTCAGCTGTGTGATCTTGGACAGATCATTTAACCTTTTAGTCTTAATTTCCTCGAGCATAAAATGAGGACTGGATGAACTCTAAGATTCTAAATTTGTGATCCTGAGGTTTGTGCGTGATTCCTGACTCACGGCTGAGCGTTCTTAGGTAGGCCTGAATCTGTCTGGCCTATCCCTGACATCCTGAAAAAAAAATGCTTTAAGAAAAATTGGGAAGTCTTGGGGAAAAAAAAAAAAAGCTAAGGCCTCCTGGGAAGACCTCAGAGACCAAATGAAGAACTCGAAACCCCAAATGTCGGAGCCTCCTACCTCTCGCCTTGACCGCAAGAGGAACGTCTGGGGCCTTGGTGATTTTTGTCTCTAAACCCTTACAATGGCAGTTTGTCTCCGAAATCCCAGTGGGGACCATTAGCAGAGCAATGTGAGCCAAAGGCCATTCTGTTATTACAAGGCAGGAGTCCAGTGATGGGAAGGGGTAGACCTGAACATTAAGGACCCCAAAGAGGAGGCCTTCCTGAAAGGGGAAGAAAATGGAGAGAGGAAATACCTAATGTTCAGGAGAGGCTTAAGAGAGGAGATTTTAGGATGCAGTCCTAAGGCAATTATGACAACCAACCCGCTCGTGTTTTATCAGGGAAAGCATTCCAGATGAAAAAGCTATTTTACGGCTCATCTCGACCTAGGGCTATAGGGAAGATATATATGCACTGCGCAGACGTACAATCAACTCCATATGTGGAAAAGTAACTGATGCTTCCAACTCCCCACAAAAATGTTGTGATTAATCATGCTAAGAACGGCAATTAGATCAAATAAAAGCAACATGTTAAAGAAAAAAAATGGGAGTAGAAGTAATATGAATATCATTAATGAACATGAGTTTCAATTTGGTAATGTTTTCTCAAGCCTGCTTGAAACGTGTCAAACAAACCGAACTGAGAAGAGTGTGGGATTTGCTGGGGTCTGCGTGCTCTGGAAACATTCGGGGCGAGAACTACAGGACAGGAGGTTTGCAACCAACCCAGAGGTATCGAACAGGCGTCATCAGGCCAAGAGTTCAGACATTGCCACTGCATTTAGGCACTGAGAACATAGAAGCTGAAATAGCAGTTGGGTGTCAGGGCGGATGGGATGTAAGGGTTGGAATCAGAAAGACCCAAGTTCAAATCCTATCTCAGACAAGTGATAGCCATGTCTGCATGGGCGAATCACTCCCCTTGTCTCAGCCTCAGTTTTCTCATCTATAAAACGGGGATAATAACAGCCCCTACCTCTCAGGGTTTCTGTGAAGATCAAATAAGATTCTTAACTGTTGGTTATTATTATTGTGGCCTTAAAAAAGGCCACTTGTAACTAAATCAGTAAAGAAGTGAGAAACAGGAAGCTTCAAATGGGAAGTCCCCCATCTTTCCCCTCCTTCACTCTTCCCCCTCCTTTAGAGCCCAAGAGTCAACTGAGACTGAGACTCTAAACATTGCCAGTTCCTTTCACAGTGAAGGACTGTTTGAAAGTAAATACTGTTGTGGCTCATGAAGTGTGTATGGAGCACACTATATGGCTTATAGGAGAGGCTTAACGTGGTCCCCAGAGTGTGAACCCTGAATTGGAGGGCAGAACTCATTTGAGCTTGTTTCTTTCACTTTGGGTAGATGTGTATGACTGTGTGTATGTTTGTGTGTATGAGTGATTGAGTGTGTGTGTGTGTGTGTGTGTGTGTGTTCTCAACCCATCTTCTTTTAAAAATGATTTGTAGAGGTGCACAAAATTAGACAGAACATAAAAAAGGACAATAGATTCAATTAACAAGCATTTATTACCTGTCTACTATGCACCAGTAACTGTGCAAGGCACTCGGGGTAGGTACCAAGACAAAATTGGGCTATCCCTAACTTTCGTTCTAATGGGGGAGATAACAGGCATGTATATAGACATTCACAAAACAGACACAAAGATAACTTCGGTAAGGGAGGAGAACTAGGAAAAGTCTCCTGAACAAGGTGGCCTGGATCTGGATCTTGAAGCAGATCCAGGATTTCCAAGAGGTAGAGGTGAGAAAAATAAACAAAACAAAAAAGCAATCGAAAGGGGCAAAGTTATAGATATTCTCTGGCAATTAGGAAGATAACATTTCTACAGGTTAACACTGAATGCAGCTTTAAGTTTCAGGGGAGCTGAAAAAGGAAACATATCACGTGATAGAGTTTTCATTGTCCGACCAAGTGAAGCAAACAAATTCATCAGAAGAAATCAAAATTTCCTGGCTTTGAATTCTCAAAGGGATCCCCCTGGATACTGCATTTAGCCCAGTTTAGTGATGTAAATCATAGATTTGGACCAAATTTGAGAAAACTGAAGCCTAGGCATGTTGATGATTTGCTCACAATAGCACAAGTAGTAAGTGGCTTAATTGAGGTTTTTTATCTCTAAAACCATTACACGGGGCATTTCCATTTCTGCTCTCGGCTCTTCCTTTACACATGAATCCTTGTGGGCATGGTTAAAGGAGGTTCCCTAGATGGTGATGATGGTACTTAGTTTTCCCCTCTCACAAGACTGTTGTGTTTCCCATGAGATAATAGTTATAAAAGTGCTTTGTAGAATCTAAAGTGCTACATATGGGCATTATTCATTTAGCTTTGGGGATGGCACCTGGTTGGGAGCGAGAATACCTGTATTCTAATCCTGAGACTGCTGCAAATTAACTGTGATCTTGGGCAAGTTGATTCATCTCTCTGGGATGAATTTTATTTGTTTATAAAATGTATGGGTTGGACTAGATTTCAAAGATTCCTTCCTACTCTAAGATGCTGTCTCGATTCTACCTATGCTTTAAGGCCACTTGTACTGAAGATGTATAGGGTACCATAATTGAATGCAAGATTCCTTATCCCTACAACATACTGGGGACAAGGGAGGGGGCAGGAAACTTGAAATGAGAAGGAGGTGACTTGGAAAATTGTGAGGTTTGAGGCAAGGCAAGATTGTGAAGCTAGCAAAGTTTCTCCTGGGTGTTTCCTGTTTCTCCCTTGGCACTATACCTTCCTCTTTACTTAACTCACCTTCCCCTGCCAGTAATCAGTGTCAGACCATCTTTGGGTTGCCCAGTATTCCCTAACTTTGGCACAAATGCAAACCTACTTTCATAAGGCAGTGACCTATTCTCTGTGCTTTTCTGGTCCTCAGCAGAATTTATCTTTTCCCCCATTCCTTGAGAGTACATAAAGCACCTCCCCTTCCCTAAGTGACACTGGGTGCTGATGGGTTAATCAGGTAAACTAACAGCTGCTAATGAATTAGTTACCCAATATGTTATTCTTTCCCTTCAGTACTGGGTCTCAGCCCAGTCAAAGTGGATTTATCTCCAAAGGACACAAGATTTCAGACACCCCTGAAATGAATGAATCAATGAAAGAAAAAATATTTACTAAGCACTTGCTGTATGTTTGGGCAGTTAGGTGATACAGTGGATAGAGTACTGGGCCTGAAGTCAGAAAGCCTCATCTTCCCGAGTTCAAATCTGGCCTCAGACACTTACTATCTATGTGACCCTGGACAAGTCACTTCCCCCTGTTGACCTCAGTTTCCTCATTTGTAAAATGAGCTGGAGAAGGAAACGGCAAACCACTCCAGTATCTCTCAAGGACATCCCAAATGGGGTCAACGAAGAGTCAGATATGACTGAAAACAATTGAACAACAGCAACTTATTCTGTGTAAAGTGCAGTGCTAAGTACTGGGGATATAAATAGAAAAACAAGACAATCCCAGCTCTCAAAGAGAGCACATTCTAATGAGGGGAGATAACATATATGGGAGTTTCAGCAGCAAGTCAGAGGAAGACCTTGTAGAAAGTGGGAAACAAAAATTTTGGTCAGATGTGCCTTTAATGGTCCTGTAATCCCATCAGAAGGTGGTTTACTACTCTGTGTATTTGTAGAGTTGGTCTTAGTAGTAATAGGAAGTTGTTGTTGTTTATCCTTCATTCTTGAACAGGACCATTGGCATCAAGGAAGTGAGGCCATGGCTTGGAGGCAATTGGATTTAAGTGAGGAGGGATGTGCAAAGTCACCAGCCTCACTTTCTTCTCCAGAGCCATCTGGGTCCAGTGGCATCATATAGATCAGGACTGGAGATGGCCCTGGATGGAGGATCTTTCCAACTTACTAGGCTGTAGGCTCTACTCCCTTCATTGGTCTCCAATTCTCCCCAGATCACTGAGGCAGTAGCTGCAGTTGATAGGTCCTTTTGAATATCTCTGCAGCCAAGCAAAGTGCCTCCTCTTCAACATGTGGTCAGGCACCTTGAATGAGTTATGGAATGTCTGTGCAGGCTCCCTAGTCTGTCACTCCAAGGCATTTCTCTTATACATTATCATAATTCTCCCATAAGCAAGCTTCCCAAGTTTTTCTACGTGGAGAGATGGTATCCTCAGCATCTGCGCGCTCCAGACTCCAATTACATGTAACATGAGTATAATAATACCTGTAGTACTTGCCTCTTGAGATTGTTGTAAAGCTCAAATTGGATGTCAGGCAGTCAATAAGCATTTATTAGGCTCCTACATTACGCTAAGTTCTGAGGATATGAAGAAGAACAGAAGACAGTCCCTACTCACAGTCTAACAGGAACATAACATGAAAACAACTATGTACCAGCAAGTAAATATATATGGGATAAAGAGGAGATAATCAACAGAGGGGAAGCCCCTAGCATTAAGGGGGATCAGGAAAGGCTTCTTGTAGAAGGTGGGATTTTAGTTGGCACTTAAAAGGAGCTAGGAGGTAGAGATAGAGGGAGAGGATTCTAGGTATGATGAAAATACCCAGAATTGGGAGATAGAGTGCCTTGGGGAAGGAACGACAAGGAGGCAGGTGTCCCTGGACCTCAGAATATGTATTAATGAAGAAAACAAACATTTATTAAGTGCCTACTATGTGTCAGGCATTTTGTTAAGTGCTTTACAAATATACATTTGATCCCACAACAACCCTGAGAAGTAGGTACTATTATTACCTCCATTTTACAGTTTAGAAAATTGAGACAAACAGAGGTTAAGTGACTTGCTCGAGATCACACAACCAGTAAGTATCTGAGGTCAGATTTGACCTCAGATCTTTATGACTCCAGGCCCAGCTCTTTCTCCTTCTGTATACTCTAGTTGTCTCTAAATGATGGGGGCTAAGAGCTAAGGTATAAGAAGACTGGAAATGTAGGAAGACACCAGGCTTTGAATACCAAACAGATAATTTCAGATTGGATCCTGGAGGCAGTGGGAAACCACTGGAGTTTATAAAGTGTGTGTGTGTGTGTGTGTGTGTGTGTGTGTGTGTGTGTGTGTGTGTGATATCAGTGCTTTAGGAAGATTGATTTGATGACTGAGTGCAGTATAGATTGTGGTTTGGGAGAGACTTCAGGCAGGGAGACCAACCAGTGGCTATTGCAATAATTGAGTTATGAGGGGACAAGGGCCTGTACCAGGGTGTTGGTAGCTTCAAAAGAGAAAAGGGAACATATACAAAAGATGTCACATAGGTAAAATCAGCAGGCATTGGTAACCAATTGGATGTCTATTGAGAGAGAGTGAGGAGTTCAGGGTGGTCTAGATTGTGAACTTGGGAGACTAGGAGGATAGTGGTGCCCTCAACAGTAACAGGGAAGGTCAAAAAGGGGAAGGGAAAAAGATTATGAGTTAAGGTTTGAATATATTTGGTTTAAGGAGTTATTCAGTTGTTTTCAGTCATTTCTGACTCTTTGTGATCTTATTTGGGGTTTTCTTGGCAAAGATTCTGGAGTAGTTTGCCATTTCCTTCTCCAGCTCATTTTATATATGAGGAAACTGAGGCAAACAGGGTTAAATGACTTGCTCAGGGTCACATAGCTAGTAAGTATCTGACTCTGGATTTGAACTTGGGAATCATGACTCCAGGTCTGACATTCTCTCCATTTTACCACCTCACTGTCCCTTTCTGAAACTTAGTATAGGCTTAGCTTCCTAGAACACTCCTAGAACACTTCCTAGAACCTAGAGATTAAGTGACACTCCAGGTCATAGAAAATATTTGTGGATTTTGAGGCTAGATTTCTCTCTCTCTCCCTCTCTCTCTCCCTCCCTCTCTCTCTCTCTCTCTCTCTCTCTCTCTCTCTCTCTCTCTCTCATTGCTATTGTTACAGCCTTGAATAAAAAAAAAATGGAGGAGAAACTGTGAGAATAAAGCTAAGGCTCCGATGTTCATATATCTAGAACTAGAAGGAACCACAGATGCAGTCTGGTCCAAACCTCCTTATTTTATACATGATTGAATTCCTGTATCTATGACATTCTCCTCTCCTTAGGGCAGCTGGGTGGTGCAACGGATAGAGTGATGGGCCTGGAGTCAGGAAGACTCATCTTCCTGAGTTCAAATCCAGCCTCAGATCCTTACTAACTGTGTGACCCTGGGCAAGTCACTTGACCCTGTTTGCCTCAGTTTCCTCATCTGTAAAATGAGTTGGAGAAGGAAATGGCAAACCACTCCAGTATCTCTGCCAAGAAAACCCCAAATGGGATCACGAAGAGTCACATATGGCTGAAACAATCGAACAACCCTCTCATAAAAGAAATTGAGATTAATGTGGTATGACCTGTCCTTGATGATGCTGGACTGACCATTTGTGATCATAGCTTCCCTTTCTAGATGGTCACTAACCTTCCCGATAATAACATGCTCTAAAATTTGCAAGGAATCAGCATCAATCTCACTGGTCCATCATTTACATATTTTGTTGTCATTTTATTGAAAATCACAATAACATTTGGTTGTCTTCATACCTGCTATACTTCTGTTCTCCCCAACCTTTCAACAATCACATCTCCCCACTCTTTTAGTTCCTATGGATATAATTCATTTGGGTTGGCTGGCAAGGATTAAGAAAAGTGGTCTGGAGAAGGCAGGAGGCAGGAAACAGGGGACAGACGATATAAGGCTAGGAAATTGGTAGAAAGCCAATCCTCTCTTGTAGGGACTAACTCAGATGAATAGAGAACCTTGTTTGGCTTCTGCCTTATATGTGTGGTGGTGTGCATCAATTTGCAAGGTCTTAGGTGCTCTGCCCTTGTGTCCTCAAAGGAGCAGTCGGCTTCTGTAATAATGAAGCCTTGTTCAATGGCTACCACAGATCTCACCCAAGCCCACAGAAGAAAGAGCAGAAGAGCACAGCTCATTCCTACAAGTCTACATTTTGATCTCTTGGCCCTGTTTGAATGTTTCGGGACTGACGCTGGCTTGCAGGGTGCCATAGACCTGTGTTTCTGGGTTGCATTGTAGACTACAAAAAAAAAAATGAAAAAACCAAAACAAAACCTGGAAGAGATCTCAGGCTGGTATTTCAGGGCATTCTAGCTGCCGTCTTTCTTCCTTCGCTTTTTATTTCTCTCACATACCTGCTGCCTTTACTTGTTCCCAGCAAGACTTCTGATTTCTTTTGGCCTCTGGCTAAAGAGGAGTCTGACGGAGTTACCCGACACTGACTGGTTTTGAATGTGCACAGCAAGGACTGAATAAAAGTCATTTGTGAGCCACCTTTCTTGCTTTCTCTACACTTGCCGAATACTCTCTTGGCTGAAAAGATGATTCTGTCAGCCATTTTCGTTTAATCGTTCATAGGATTGTAAGGATTGAGAAGCAGAGAGGGGTTCAGAGATGACCTAGTCCTCATTTTATAGACTGAGGCCGAGAGAGTTGAAGGGGCTTTATGAAGATTACACAGGTGGTGAGTAGCAGATGAGTTATGAACCTCCTTCCTCTGATTCTAAATCCATCCCCCAACAATGTGTCAATAAATAATTACTAATTGCCCACTAATTGACTTATTTGAATATCAAACAAACAATGAAGAAGCATTTATTAAGCATGCACTGTGTGCCAGGTATTGTTCTAAGCATCAGAAATACAAAAACAAAAGGGTAACTGTCCTTGCCTCAAGGGACTTATCCTAATGGGGGAAATATATCCAGGGATGGGTATGTTGTTTTTAAATGATTTGTATGAGGGGAAGTCCTGATATAGCTGCATCAGTCCCTTTAATCATGTCTGACTCTTTGTGACCCCATTTGGGGTTTTCTTGGCAAAGATACAGGAATGGTTTGCTATTTCCTTCTCCAGCTCATTTTACAAATGAGGAAAGTGAGGCAAATGGGGTAAGTGACTTGCCCAGAGTCACATAGCTAGTAAGGGTCTGAGGCTGAACTTGAACTCCTGAAGAGGACTCTTTCTGACTACAGGCCTGGTGCTCTATGCACCATAATGCCACCTCGATGCCCCAGGGGAGGTCTTGGAAAGTAGATTAACACATCCTTTCCAGTGGCAATGGCAGTATTGATTAATTAAGGCTCTTGAACGAAAAGGGGGAGTGTGGCACAGAGGGCATATTGACAGCAAGGAAGTTGGCAAAAATATAGTGGGGGAGTAGGGAGTAGAGGGAAGCAAGGCCAAGGTTCCCCTTTGAGATGGGGGGGGCAAGCGAGGTAGTCACCAATCAGAATGTTAAGACCTCAGGGTGGGCATTCTGGAGCAGAAAGGGTTAAATCTTCCAATTACTGGTTTCTGCTCTGCATGGCAAAGTAGCTGGTGAGTAAAGTTAAGTATAGCTGACCTGAAAACAGTGGTCCACACATGAGGAACTTTGATAAGCTTAAAAAGCTATGGAGTGCAATGGATAGAGTGTAGGATCTGATGTCAGGAAGACCTGAGTTCAAATCCAGCTTCTGACACTTCCCAAGCTGTGACCTTGGACAAATCCCTCTGTCTGCTCCAATTTCCTCATCTTCAGAATGGGGATACTAATAGTATTTGTCTTCCAGCTCTGTTGTGAGGATAAGATGTGATAATGTTTTTAAAATGCTTTTTGAATCTTAAAATGCTGTGTAAATGTTAACTATTATTGTTATCTTGTGATCTGATTTGGGAGATGTGATATGACATCAAACACAGTTGGAATAATAGTAACATTTTTGGGAGGTGGCTGAGCCATAATTTCAAAGATAGAGATCAGCAATTCTCAAACTCTTCTGGTCTTGAGATGCCTTTGTACTCTTAAAAATTACTGAGGATCACCCTCTCTCAAGAATTTTTGTTTATGTGGGCTATATCTTTGGATATACCATATTAGAAATTAAAATATCTTAGTTATTATGAAAAGAGTTTTGATCTTTCAGACTCCCTGAAAGAGTCTTGGGACTCAAAGGGGTTCCTGCACCACACTTTGAGAACCACTGGTCTAGAGAAATCCAAGGGAGGAAATTCCCTCTAAACTTGCATGATGGCACCTACTTTGCAATTTATAGTCTCAGGAAATTTTTTGAGTCCCAGAGAGGTTGAGAAACTTAATCAAGGTCAAACATATAGCATTCTTCATAGGGAAGAATTGAACTCAGGTCTTTCTTAGTGTAAGACCAGCTGCTATCCACTGTGCTAGGCTGCCTCCTTAATAGCAATGCTAGCAATATACAAACAAGTGGGAGAAATTCAATACAGATGGCATAGTCAGGGATGAAAATCTCTCTCTGTATCTCTGTCTCTCTGTCTCTCTCTCCCCGAGTTTGAATGAATAGACATTCTGGTGTAGAGGAGAGGTCACTGGGCTTAGGGTTAGGAAGACCCGAATTCAAATCCTGTTTCATGCACTTAGCTGTGTGGAACTGGACAAGTCATTCAACCTCCTTGTGCCTCAGTGGCTTTATTTGTAAAATGGGGGTGGAGTGTATGGATTGGATGAGCTCTAAGGTTCCTTCCTGCTCTGATGAGGGGGTGAATCTTGAGGTGGGCATTGAAGAGAATGTAAGGTTTGGAATGGTTTGGGGTTTGGAAACAGGAGGCAATGAAGAAAGACAGGTATAAGCATGGTGTGTGTGTGTGTGTGTGTGTGTGTGTGTGTGTGTGTGTGTGTGTGTGTGTATTAGGGGCCAGACCAAGGATCAGTAAGGAAATCTGTATGAAGACAGCCTGAGTAAAGCTTTGAGAGAGTCTGTAGTAGTAGCAGAGAGTAAGTTTAGATAAGATGAGGCACATGGTGAAGGGCTTTGAATTTCCAACAGGGGAGTTTTGATTTGTTTCAGTAGATATATCTGTATCTAGGAATTATTTCGCCAGTGGCCAAAACAGTTGCATGGAAAGGGGAAGAGGATGGTGCTAGAATGGTGGGACCCTGGGGTAGCAGCCCAAGGGTGATTATACCACATAGTGATACAAACTGATGGAGGATCAGAGGAGGAGTGTGGCAATGGTGGTTACTGTAGGGAGAAGGGCCGCCTCCTGCCCCAGATGTCAGAGCCCTGGGTCAAAGATCTACTCACACCAAGTTCTATTATTGGACAATCAGGAGCCATTAAAATTTCCCCAAACTTGGGTGTAGCAAGGAGAAAAGCTAATTTTTAGAAAGGTTAGGTTGTTAGGATAGTTTAGAGATAGATAATTACAATAATTCATGTGTGAGGTGATGAGGAGAGTCATGACTAAATAAATATTGAAACTTAAAAAAAGAATATTTTTATTAATATCTTTGGTTTTATATCACCCTCATTTACAAATACATTCCTAGCCCCTCAGCTACTCATCTCATCAAGCCATCTCTTGTAACAATGAAAAAACAAGTTCAAACTAACCAATGTATCTATAGAATGTATATGCAAGGTTCCACATCCATACTAAAGCAACAGGTGTATTTTTCCTTCTCTTCTTTGGGGCCAAGCTTAGTAATTTTAATTAAAAGTTTCCACTTTGCATTTCTGATATTCTTTTCATGCATTTGGCATTTTCCTGACTGATTACTTTATCAGTTTATGTAAGTCTTCCTAAGTTTCTCTGAGCTTCTCATATACATCATTTCTTATGGTGCAGCAATATCTCATTATAATCAGGTACCACAATTTCATTAGTTGTTTTCTGGTTAATGGGAATCTACTTTGGCAAACGTCTAATTCTTAATTATCCATGGTAGAAGAAGATAGGGATAAAATGGACAACAACTATACAGGTAAGTCAACATCTTAAAATTACTCCATCATCAACACATAGGCTTGAGATGCAAAACTAGCTGATCTAACTTTTTTATTCTTTTCCTATTTTTAATCAGTCCTTGGCTGGAGGACTTAATACAGAGCAGCCAAAATCAGGATCTTGAGAAGTATCAGAAGTCAAGGCCTTAGACAATCCAAAAAACCTGAATCATCAATAAATTGATTGCAAAGACTTAGAAGTAACTTCACCAAGGATCATCTACCCCTTCCTTTAAGACCCAATATAACACAGAATTTCTTGCTCCTAATTATCTTCTTCAACCAGCTGCTCATTTCCCCTTTCTCTTGTTCTCCATTAAATTTTATGTTCTGTTCCTGAGTTTCTCAGATTTTTCAAAGGTTGCATTTGACTCAGCTTCTGCTCTGACCACTGCCTGTGGGAAATCGGAAAAGATGCCAGACATGTGTTTACCACTGTGAGTTTGGACTGTGGGCCCAGACTGTGCAATTGTCTGCAGTCCTAGGATTGGCACTTGGTGAATCAATACTCCTTACTGGCAGATTCTCCCTAAGGTCCTTATTCTTGGGAATACTAGAGTTGGATTCAGGGAAAAGCCCCAAAGCATCTTTTACCCAGAGACAGATCCATAACTAGGGTAGGGCAACCAGGGCTATGTTCCAGAGTACAAAAATTTAGAGGGCATTGACAGTCTTTATCTCTTGCAAGATAACAATGACAAAATTTAGGACCTAGTTAGCAAGAATAAATAGTTAAAATGGGAAGCTACCAAATGGATTCTTTGCTATTCCAGGAGCCCTATTTGAGGTTCATCCTATTTTCTCTACTCCCCTTAGAAATCCAAGGGGTCTGCTCCTTGTGCCTTATGTCCTGGGGTCTCTCTCCCACTCCTTTTTTTTTTTTTTGCTTAGGCAGTTGGGGTTAAGTGACTTGCCCAGGGTCACACAGCTAGTAAGTATCAAGTGTCTGAGGCTAGATTTGAACTCGGGTCCTCCTGACTCCGAGGCTGGAGCTCTATCCACTGTGCCACCTAGCTGCTCCTCTCCCACTCTTAATTTATCTTAAAATGTTGACTTGAGAGGACATTCAGTGCTTGCACTGGGCACAAAATCTCTAGTTCTATGTCTGCTCTGATGGATTCAGTTTTTAGCCATTGTGTGTACCTCATCTGTTGCCTGGACTCCCAGCCTATCCCAAGTCCTTCCCTGTGCCTGGCTTCTCAGTCTATATGGAAAACTTCCACCTGTATTGTTACATAGAACTGGCCTGCTCTGTGAGCAAGGCACCCTCCATTGCCCAAGTAGCTAATTCTCAAATAAGCTGCTCTCATGGTACTGTTGAGCAGGATTAGCCAAAGAAAGGATTGATAGTAATCCTTCCTTCACTGCAGGAATGTGAGCATGAATACTTTGCTCTAGGACAAGAAAGAGATATCGACTACCTATATTTTCAAGTCCTTCAAATATCCAATCTCCTTCTGTTGTGGAGCAGTTAACTCCGGTGAAAAGAACATTGGCTCTGGAGTCCTAGGAGCTTCGTTCAAATTCCACGTCTGATGCTGTATGACTTAAACTCTCAGGTCCTCAGTTTCCATGTGTGTAAAGCCTTCTAAGATCTCTTCTAGCTTTAACTCCATCAACTATGAATTCAGGCACCTGGGACAAGTACCACAAACTCTAATGGGGGAAAGTAATATGAGACTGCCCTTAGTAAAGGGAAGTGATACCTCCCACCCCCATTTATGCCTTGGGATATTTGCTTTGGGGGAGTGACTGGCTTTGCTTTTTAGTGGGGGCTCTAAGAAGTAAGGGATTTAGGTTGGGGTTGGGGAAGGGAAGGTGAATTAAAGTAAATATCCTGACAGAAATGAAGAGAAAGGAGGCCCCAAATACAGCCCACAGAACCCAGTAAATAAAACATGAAGCCTCTCAACCAGACAGTAGAAGCCTGACAGTCATCATGGCTTCTCTCCAAAGTCAAAGGGCCCCCCTTGTTTCCCTGACTGACAGACCTGGGATACGGACGTGTGGACTTGAACAGAACACTCTTTTTCTCTTTGAGATTAGAAGTCAAAGCTTTTGCTGGTACTTTTGGGGAGAGAAGAAGGGGAAGAAAGATGAGGAGTGTTCCTGTCAAAAGAGACTCTTTTAAATCAAAAAGCAATGGAGTCAAAGGCAATGCTGGAGGATTAGATGTGTATGTACTCGGGCCAGAGAACCAAGTCTGGGCATTTCAGAAAATGTGCCACCTTGTCTTCCCTGAATCTGTTGATTATTCAGCATTTGGTGGCTCCGTTTTCCCTTTTATTATCTTGTAGAAAGATCTCCCCCATCACTTTTCAGTATCATTGGAGTGCCCCAAACTTGGTCATTCGAAACATACCAATATTTGTACCATTCCTTCCTAACATTTTAAAATAAGCTCATTTTTAACCCTGATTTGCTTTGGACACTAAAGTGGCCTTAGAGATGATATATATCTACACATGTATTTACACACACACAAACATATATGTATGTATACACACATGTGTGAGTATATCTGTATGTATATACACACATACATGGCAGGTGCTTATGACGTAAAGGATAGAGGCTGGGCTTGAATTCATAGTCCCACTGCAGGCAATTACCAGCTGTACAACATGGGGCAGATCACTTAACCTTTCTCCTCTGGAAAATGAGGATTTTTATTGTACCTACCTCACAGGGCTGTTACGGAGATCCCAAATGAGATAATAAAGTGCTATATAAATATTAGCAAAAATATTTCATTCCTTTCTGTGATTCTATGCCTAAAGTAAAAAGCCATTCTAGGTCACTTGTAAAATAGATACCTTTTTGTTATTTATGTTCACATTCTTTGTTTTTGTTTTTGTTTCTTTTGCCTAGACCTGTCATTGCAAAGGTGTTGGGAACTTGTGAGAAAACTCTCTATCAACCTAATTTGCTAAACCTTTCTGCAACTTATAACCTCAAAGAATTGCCTTGGAGCACTAGCAGTGACTTACCCAGGGTGATAGGGTCAATATGTGTCAGGGATAGGACCTGAATTCAGGTCTTCCTGATTTAAAGTTCTATAGAGACTTAGAGTCTGATAGACTTAGGAAATAATAGTCTCTGAGGCCAGTTCTCTATCCATTAACGCCATATGATTAAGGTTATTTATTGAGAAACAATAGATTAATGGAAGGGGATGGGCACTCAGAACACACCCCTTTCAAAACCTACCCTTTAATGAAAAATGAGTTTGGCTTCTGAAACAGAGGCAGGTCTGGGGGACTGACGAGCCAGGGAGACTTTGGCATGACACAGAGTTGTCTCTGATGCTTTGTGGGGGTTCACTATTCCAGGATAATTCTAGGACTTCCCAAAACCTGTTTGTTAGGGTTAAATATCTGTATCTGTTTATATGTTGTGTTACATTTCTTCCCAGAACATACAGTTATCCTTTCCACATCTTGGAGATTAGGGCGTGGCACTCCGTTGAGCTGGAAAATTGAGTAAACTTTTTTGGCCCTTCCTTTGTACCAGAGAAGAAGTCTGAATTATCATGGTATTAAAATATGAAATATGTGCATATTATACAATGCTACACATATATTTTATGCACTTCTGAGTTTAGAAACTTCTTCTATGTTGTCTGCTAGCCTTTGAGTGTTGTTTGCTGCTTCTGTAAAACTCCCCTCAAATTTCCATTTAGTTTCTGACGTCCACCCACGATACACTGAAACCACAGTGGGGAAAGTCATGACCTGGGAGGGATAACTGTAAGCTCCTTGAAGGTAAGGACTATTTTTCCTTTTTATTTTGTATCCCCAGCATCTCTCTCAGAGTCTTTCACACAGTAGGTGCTTAATAAATGCTGGTTGGTTTGGAGTAGGACATGGATGGAGGATGCTGACTTTTTTTTCTGAACATATAAGGAAACAGGGATTTCTTTTCTCCTTACCCCCAGCAGCTTTCCAATACAAGGATTCCCTCACAAGTTCCTACTGGCATTTTGATTGTCTAAATTTGTGAGGACATCATCATGCCTTATCAGTAATGAGTAGGAATTCTTTAGGGAATTCCTTAAATTATGAAGGCAATTAAATTATATTTAATGAATTCCTTAAGTTATAAGTGATCTTATAATGCATGACTTTTTATTTTTTCACTGCTCTCATGTGACCCTCCCCAATCATAGCATGAGTATGCCTAATTTTCTTTCTTACTTTACTTTCTACTTTCTTTAAAATACAAGGGAATCTTTGGACGTGGAGTTATATGTTTATAGTATCATGTCTCCCTGGTAGCTTTGAAAAGACCTAAAGCATTAATGTCTCTGTTCCTGGTTCTCCCTTTTTAACTCAGCTTCCAATTGACTGGCTTAGGGGCAGCTAGTTGGCGCAGTGCATAGAGCTCCAGCCTTGGAGTCAGGAGGACCTGAGTTCAAATCTGACCTCAGACACTTGACAATTAACTAGTTGTGTGACCCTGGGCAAGTCACTTAACCCCAATTGCCTTACCAAAAAAAAGCAAAAACCAAAAAAACAAAAAAACAAACAAACAAAAAACAATTGACTGGCTTAACTGTGAATGAAGGGGGAGGTAGGTCGCACAGTGGATAGAGTGTCAGGCCTGCAGTTAGGAAGACCTTAGTTCAAATCCAGCCTTAGTTACTAATTGTGTGAATCTGGACAAGTTGCTTAGCTCTATTTGCCTTCAGTTGCCTCATTTGTAAAATGAGCTGGAGAAGGAAATAGCAAACTACTCCAGTATCTTTACCAAGAAAACCCCAAATGGGTCACAAAGAGTTGGGCATGACTGAAACGACTGAACAACAATAAAAATGAGAATGAAAGGTCATTGAGTCTGGGTGACTTGCCCAAGGTTACTCAGCTTGTCCTAGAAATTTTTTCCCTCCCCACGTCGACATACTTTTTCCCATTTCACTTACATTAATGTTTTATCTGTAACTTGCTTTTAGAATTCCTTTCCTTTCTCCCCTTTCTCCTCTGGGATGCCTGGCTCTTCCCCAAGTCTCAGCAAGATGAATTCTCTCTGTGCATTTCTTCTGTATTTTGGCTTCTTCATTCTTTCCACAAGTTCTCTACAAGATCAAAGTCACAGTATCCCACCACACTTGGGGTTCTAGGTGAGCCCCACATCTGGTAAGCCATTTGGGTGGAGCCAAAGTCAGCCTCCATTCCAATTCCAACCAACTAGCCCATAGTCCTTTGTCAATACATACTAGAGAAGTAGGGTTCCAAAAAGAGCAGACCAGCAAAAATCCTGGAGTCTGGTGAACTTGACTGTTGTTTACAAGGCGCTGGTTTGAGGTGGCCCTTTCATAGACTTCACAATGATTTCCTTCAAAGTTTTGTGACAGTGACACCTTCCAATCATGTCCAACTGACTAGGCATGAGTTCTTCTTGACTCCAGGTTCATTACTCTATCCAGGAAGAGAAGGCCAAAGTAAGTAATCTGTCCCCTAAATCTTCATTGGGTTCCAGAATCATTGAAGACCCCCTTGCTTGTCTGACTAGGTCATTTAATGAAGTTTCAAGTTCTCCTTTCTTCTTTAGATACATATCTTATGGTGCAGCTGGGTATTAATTTAGTGATCATGATATGCCCTGGTCCTTCGGTCACTGAGCCCCACCAGAGATGGCTTTTGATAAATTCTCCTTGGACAGATGGACTTTGTGGAGCTACAGAATCTTCCGCCCGTAACTCATTTGTGTTCTGACCTGCCCGGGGAGCAAGCCAGGAGAAGCAGCAGGGTTTGGTGACTTGGATTCTTGTCCACAAAGCTCTGGTCCGAGACTGACAATAAACTCCACAGACGTTATTTAATGGTTCCGTGAAACCAATAGCTTCAGGGTCAGACCAACCTGGCTGGGCAGATTAAAGTCTGCCATAACAAAAGATAAGTGAATTAGGAAGCTGGCCCAGCTGTAGCAGAGAGTTACCATGACCCATCACAACTTCCTGAATTTCCTACAGCCTAGGGCCCAAAGGGGTTTGAGCTACTACCCTTGGGCAAGGATTCTTCCCTCAGTTCTAAGCTATTTTAACATTGCCCTGGAGACGTGACTGTGGGGTGTGCCAGGAGAACTGCCCTGTTACTGCTCTGCCTCTGGGGCGGAGCATTTGAAAAAAAAAAAAAGGAAAAGAAAAGAAAAAAAAAGAAAGGATCTTGGCTTTGGTTCAACCTTGGGAAATAGCGTGCAAGACGATAGTTATAGCTTCCGAAAGGAAGTGGGGCTGTTGGAACTTTAGAGTTTCCAGGGACACGAGTGTGTGCACACCAATAAAAATAACAACAGCTACCATTTCTAACAATGCTTTAAGGTCTCCTCTTAGGGCTTTGCTCACAAACACCTCTTTGAGGTCGGTTGAGAAGTAATGATAATTGGCATTTATAGAATGTTTAAAAGTTTGCAATGCCCTTGATGTATAGAAACTCTCTGGAACCTCACAGCAGCACAGTGGGAAAGGTAATATGGACATTTTGAAAAATAGTGTATAAACCAATTTTACAGGCGAGGAAACTGAGACTCAGAGATTACAAGCCATTTGCCCAAAGTTGCACAGCTAGTAAATACCAGAGGAGGTATTTGAAACAAGTCTTGTGGCCTTCAAATCCTGAACTTTATCCACTTCACCACAGACAATAATATCTTCATTTTAGTCAGTCAGTCAACTAGTATTTATTAAGGACCTACTATGTGCCAGGCACTGGGAACTCAAAGAAAGGCAAAAAATGGTCCTTGCTCTCAAGGATTTTACAGTCTAAGGAAGGAGACAGCATGCAAGCAATTATGTGCATGTAAGATAAAGACAGAATAAATTGGAGATCATTTCAAAGGGAAGGTACCAAAATTAAGGAGGACTGGCCTAAATGCTTCTTGTGGAAAATGAGCCTGATTCATCAGGATTACCATATTCTCTTATCTTTTATCTACTACACCAGGAGTATCATTATGCTCAGTTTATAGACTCTGATAATTAGCCCTTATATAGCACTTTGTGGAAGCAGAAAAGGTTCTATCTTGTATCTTGTATCAAGTATCTAGCTTGCCTCTTTTTTTAGAAATAGTTAAAAAGCATTTAAAAATGATCCTTGTCTCAAACCTTCTGAAAGAGCAATCTTACCAGTCTTTAAATCTCAATTCTGAAACAAAGTCCTGCTCCCCTCTCTCAGCCCAGGAAAGACTCCTCCCTAGAAGTAATTAAAGTACTGACTAGACAAAAGTAAAGGGACCTCACTCTATCCCCCTAAGAGAAGTGGTTCCTTTTCTCATGCCCTGAAGGAAATAGGGGAAAGCACTCTTAGGGAAGAGATCTCTTGAGTTTGTCTTTGAGCAACCCAGGAAGAACATTTTTGAAGAGAGGGATTTAATGGGTTTAGGAAAATGATCCTTCAAGGGTGAGCAGAAAGTTAAGCGACTATTGTGAGCAAACAGTTAACTGAACCATTATCTAAACTCTGGAGCCTCTGGATCTTGACTGTGAGAGTGAAATATTCATTGTTCAAGAATCCTATAAATTAGGACTTCAAAATGACAGGTTAGACAGAGGACCAAGGGCATAAGGGATCCTGTTAGTTTGGACATTTCTCTGTGTAAGCAGAAAAATACTTAGATTTATATTCATCTAAAATGAATTAAAAACTGTTGCTGGTAGGCATGTGCCTACAACACAGAACACAACATTGTATTTTGTTGTACTAGTAAGTAAACGACCTTGGAATCGATCTCAATGTTTACGATATAATTCAACAACGGCTCTCCATTTTGCTAAATTCTCTCACTGCTGCTTCTAACCAATAGCACAGTTCTAATTCAAGAGCTCCAGATTGAACACTATATGGTCAGAAACTAGAATAGACTGAGGGTTTTACATCCAGATCTATTCTCCTTAAGGCTATGAGGACGAGAGGATTATCCTCACCTCCCTTTCATTTGTAAAATGAAAGTGTCGGTACTCTACGGATGACGGTGGGCAAGTCACCCACGCCTCTGGGCCTGTTTCCTCTAGTAAAATGAGGAAGCTGGACTTGTTGACCTCTGAGATTCCTTCCAGCTCTCAGGCTACGACCCTATAATCTTTGCGTTGCTGCTGGCCGGCTCTAAAATGAATCGATTCTTCTAGGATAAGAACTGGCAAAGCAGTAAACAATCAACCAAAATAAAGCAATGAATAGAATGGGAAAAAGTTATGTTTTAGTGCTTACAATTCCATTTTCCCTGACCTTGTCATCACACACTAGTAGCATTTGAACCCAGTGGCATCTGGACAATATGTTTTGGGGACAGAAATGTTCTACAGTGGAGGGCAGACTCAAGCTTTCTTTTTCTAGTGTGGACCCGTTTTCCAGAGTATATTCTTTGGAGTATAATAATGATTTTGACTCACTCTGTTTCTTGCATTTTTTCCTCCAAAAGTCCTCAATATGATGTGGAGGTGGCCCTATATTATAAATAGAATTGGCCATTAAGCAATTAATTTTTGTTCATGGTGATTCATGAAACAGATAAAACTATAGGAAAGCATTTAATCCTTGGTTGCCCTTCTGGTGGAATGATGGAAAAGAGGGCAAAGGTTGTTAAAGACCATCTGAAAAAATTAATTTCATTGTTGGTACTCTAAATATGTAATTCTTGCCCAATGACAAGTGGATACTCTATTGGAGGAAATGAATCATGTCCATATTGAGTTTTTCTTTCTATGAATAAAATGAAAAGACATGGCGGAAGGTGCGATTAAATGAAAGCATAGGTCATAGGTTCTCCTCAGAGAGGCAAATAAAGGAGTTGGTTTCATTGAGAGCTGAAAAGCAATTAAAATAAAAAACAAACCACAGGACGCTTGGTTATTCTGGGGTGACAGCAATGTTATCCTGAGGGAAAGAGGACAAAGGTAACCAGCTCCACCCAGCCCTTCTGAGTTTTGCTCCCTGGGTGATTTGTATGGGCCACCATTGGTATCAAAGGAATTTTCTTACTCTGAGTAAATAGCAAATCCAGCTCAAGCAGAACCAAAGGAGTTGTAACAAATCTAACCTAAAACTGAATCCTTCTGCTGACAGCTGACCTCTGCTTTTGGGTTTAATTCACAAAACAATGAAATAGCCCTTGAGGCTATAGATTAAAAAAAAAAAAGAGGCTGAAACTCCTCCTCTACTAGACTAGAAAAGCCACATAGCAGCATCATTTCCGGGTAAGTCTAGTAGTCAGCCCCAGGGAGCAGTGTGGTTGCAAAGGGCCAGCACATAACAGAGCAGTAGAGAGGACAGCCTACCTGTTCAATTTAGCTCAGCAACAGAAGACAACAGTTTATGACTCAATGACATCATCAGTCCAATAAGATGACATCACTGGCAAGACGAGGAAGCAGCAAGTGGCAATGAAGAAGGCAGGTTCCAGCTGGGATGCAGCCTTAGGATTACG
Organism: Vombatus ursinus; assembly: GCF_900497805.2. NCBI lineage: Eukaryota > Metazoa > Chordata > Mammalia > Diprotodontia > Vombatidae > Vombatus > Vombatus ursinus. The sequence goes on along the minus strand of NW_020954551.1, from coordinate 18,948,654 downwards.
AGTTTTCCAGGTTTCTGGAATTCCTTGTAGTTTGTCCACCTGTGTTCCCTGGTCCAATATGTAGCCTCGAGGGGCAAAGATTAGATCAGGGAGAATGCTGGACCTGAACAAATGCATAAAACACCCCAAAATCTTATGCTGGAGGCCAGACAATTCTAAACGCACTTAAGGATCATGTTATAAATCATTTCTGGAAGGGTAAGATTCCAAAGGCATTAAAAAGATCAAGGATGGCACTTTTAGGGAAAAGTGACTGAGAAGACATTAGCAGCTACCAAGTCATATGCATATTTTCTCATCTTCATAAATTCATTATGGGTAGCAATCTTTGCTGAAAATATGATGTGGGAGAGGGGATGCTTTTGCAGACTGTCTTCTACAGATGATTGCATCTTCACGATTATGCAACTAATTGAGTATGCCCAATCCTGCTGTGTCACTCACTGAACTATTCTTTAAAAATTGACTTCAGAATAAAATGCAGACATAAAGGCTCCCCAACACAATGTCTTCTGCTCTTATATTAAAAATCATAAAAGATGCATCAATAACTTTGTTCAGTGATCCACTGATTATTTACACCAAGCAAGGCATATAACAGGGAAACATGTTCAGTTGAGATGTTTGCAGGGACCTGGAAACCAAATGAAAGAGAGATTCTTACTGATGGCAAAGTTCTTCAGCTCCTCTTGTGTGTGGCTAGCGTCGTGTAGTTTGTATCAAGCTACAGAATGCCTCCTTGTCTCCACAAGCGCTCTGCCGAGTCATCTATACTGGAAAAACAAAGTGGATAAAAAAATACATACTACTCAGGTTATGGCATGCAATCGACTAAGCAGAGCTAGTCCATCAATATATACTTTGGATAGGAATCTCAGATGGCCTATGAGCTTGGCTTTCGTTTGAACAGAAGGTAGAGATTGGGCTGGCTCACAGTTAGTAACTGTGCAGCACTTTCAATGCATCCAAATTACTTCAATAGCCCATTAATTTTTTTTTAAATAGCCCATTTGAAATAATTTTAAAATTAAAAACTGTTTAAAATATTCTCCTGGTGACTCTGTGGCGTAGGGCATCATCCTATCAGAAGAATAAAAATTTCAGCTGACCTATAAAATAAAGGTTTCCTCATATTACAAAGTGACATATATGTGTAAATATACATACACACATACGTTTTATATATATAAAACATACGTAGAAAATAATCATTGAAGACCCATATGAACAGAAGAGATGATGGGATAGTCAGTTATCCAAATAGATGCAGAAAAAAAGAGTTCTGGATCCAGGTTCAGAGGACCTGGTCTTGTATTGTGGATCTGCCACTTACTACTTGTGACCTTGGGTAAGTCACTTCACTTCGTCTATAAAATAATAGAGTTGGAATGGATGACTTCTAAAGTTCTTTCCAGATCTAAATATAGGAAATTGAGATCTCCTGAAATTGAGATAGAGGATCAAAGTGCTGCCCTGTTGCTTCAAAAGTATTTTAAGAACCAGAAGAAGGGCTTTAGGCTATTAGGTGTATTCTTGAAAGATGAATGAGGGATACAGCTAAGGAAGAGGTTTAGGCTACTGCTGATTTGTGCCTTACTCTTGTGGTTGAGATTAGGTTCGACTTTCTCCTGGCTTCTCCATCAGCATGTTCTCCTCCTTGGTGCCCTATTATTCCAAAATCTAGCTTCTCCCTCTTCTTCTTTCTCCTCATCCATCCAATGTGCTCACCAAAAGGAAGAAGCCTCAAAGATCATGTACTTCAGTGGTGTGCTGGACTCAGCTCTGGGATCTGATTGTTCAGTTTTCAGTGTTAGTATTTACACTTTAGAAATTGGTAAATGGGGGCAGCTAGATAGAGCACTGAGTTCAAATCTGACCTCAAATACATATTAGCTGTGTGACTGGGCAAATCACTCAACCCCAATTGCTATGCTTAAAAAAAAATGGCAAATGCTACAAATCAGGGCTTAGTTTGGGGTGGGGAACCTGTGGCCTGGAGGCCAAATGTGGCTTTCTAGGTCCTCCAGTGTGGCCCTTTGACTAAATCCAAACTTCACAGAACAAATCCCCTTAATAAAAGGATTTGTTCTGTAAAATTTGGACTCTGTCAAAAGGCCACACCTGAGGACCTAAAGGGCCACACGTGGCATCCGGGCTGCAGGTTCCCCACCCCTGGTTTATTGTTTTGTTGATTGTTGAGAAGTAAGAAAATGATGGGGAAAGTTATGAATAATGAAGATTAAATTTAAAAGTGTGTGCATTTATTTTTCTAAGAGTTGGTTGTTACTGCTCTTGAATCCAGATCTTTTCTATCTTTAATCACTCTCCTGTTTTCTTTAAGTATTTTTATTAATATTTTTTAGTTTTACATCGTGCACGTCTCTAAATATATTTTTCCCCATCCTCCCAATTGAGTTTTTTATAACAGAAATGAAAAAAGGAAGAGTTAAACAGTTCAACAAAACCAACCCACATACAAACCAAATCTGATGGGATATGCAATAATCCACAGTCGTAGTCCTCTACCTCTGCAAAGAAGGGTGTGAGATAGATTTTCTCATCTTTTCTGTAGGGACAAACTTGGTCATTTTAATTATGCAAGGTTCAGTTTGTTTTTTTTTCTTTTCATTCTTTTAATTAATTTTAATTAATGATAGTTATTGTGTATTTTGTTTTTCTGGTCCTGCTTACCACACCCAGCATCAGTTCATATAAGTCCTTCTATACTTCTTTAAATTCTTCATAGTTATCATTTCTCACAGTGAATGCAAGCTTCTTGCCAGTAGGAATTCTCTCCTTCTTTGTATTTGTATCTCTAGGACTTATAAGCTTTTTGAGGGCAGAGAGTCTCTCACTTTTGTCTTTGCATCTCCAGTGTCTAGTACAGTTTGGCATATATAGAAGGTACTTAATAAATGCTTGTTGAATGATTGATAGGTTGATCTATAGTCATTTCCCCTAATCTAGGTGCAGCTGGTACTATTTAAGTGCAATAAGAGGAACTTTAGGGAGATGTTTCTCATAATGCCTGATTGTAATACCCGGGACGAGTTTTTGAGACTTCATGTTTGAATGTAAGAAGACATAAAAGGGCTGTGCATTTTGATTATGGAGAAGAGACTTTTGGGAAGGAGAGTTGTACAGAGCAAGTATTCATGATGGTGCCCAGTATAGGAAAGAGGAAGGGTGAACTGCTCCCAAAGCCAATTTGCCAGCTGATGAAGATAAATGGAGGCACTTGAGAGACAGAGATCTTCTCCTGATCTGACTAATATTAATTGTTGTTGGCAAATTGCAAATGAGACAATAGATTCTACAGGATTGGATTTTTTTATTTTTATTTTTTGCTGGGACTGGATCTTGTTGGCCCTACAAGAGACAATGCATATTACTTTTAGTCCCCTACTTTAGGTTCTGTCAAACTGCTAGCTTGCTGTTCCCTATACGTGATATCCCATTAGACAGCTAAAGTGGCATGATATTTAGAGCTCTGGAACTTACATACAGTAAGGAAGATTTGAGTTCAAATCTGTCTGCCTCAGTTTCCTTATCTATGAAATGGGGATAATAACTCCTACCTCCTAGAGTTGTTGTGGGGATAAAATGTAAAGTTTGAGGGGCAGCTAGGTGGCGCAGTGGATAGAGCACTGGCCCTGGAGTCAGGAGAACCTGAGTTCAAATCTGGCCTCAGACACATAACACTTACTAGCTGTGTGACCCTGGGCAGGTCACTTAACCCCATTGCCTAACCAAAAAAAAAAAATGTAAAGTTTGCAAACCTTAAAGCCCCATGTAAAATGCTAGCTACGATTATTATCTCCAATCTCCACACTTCTTCACACACTGTCCCCCGTGCCTGGAATGCATTCTCTCCTCTCCTGAGCCTCACAGAATCCATAGCTCTCTTTAAAAACTCAGCTTATGTGTCACATCCTACACCAAATCTAATTTGATGCCCCCAGTTGCTAGTATCCTTCTCTCAGAAATTTTCTGTCTGTTTTACATTTAATTTTCCATGGATATGTTGTTTCTCCCCCGAAAGAATTCATACTCTTTAAGGGCAGGGACTCTCATTTTTGCCTTTGCTGACACATAGCAGGTGCTTAATAAATCCTTGGTGAGTGCTGGTGTTCAATCTGGAACCCTGGCAGTTATGTCCCTTGGTTTCCCCTACCTCTTTACTTGGGGACAAGACCCAAATCCCCAGGCATAAGTGCAGAGAAATTTCTTTTGTTTCTTTGCTAACTGTTCCTGATTCAATATTTTTATTTTGAAATACATTCCATTGTTGTCCTCTGCTATCTTGGGGCAAAAAGACTTTACGAGTCTTTAGGGGTAACCAGCTGAGAGGGGCTCACACTAATTGAGTTACACATTGCCAAAATATCCCATGTGAAACTCCAGAATGGAGGCAGTTTTGCGCTACCTGATGAAAGCCTGTGCATTCCTGTTCAGTGAAAGATCTGCACCATCTGGGAGGGCTCCCAACTCTGGAGGTGTGTTCTGTAGAGCCTCAGAGCCTGATACATTAGAAGAGAGGAGGGTGATGCTAATAGCGTTACTATGGCAGCACTTCAAGGTTGAGACAATGAGCAGTGGTCGACTTTACAGGAAAAAGGGCTGTGGGTATGGAGTGGGGGTGAAGTGGCCTATCTCCTGAGGTGAGAAACATCATCCTGGGAATGCTATTTAAATATCATACTAGGTCTCCCCAGGGACTGAAAGCCAGCTGGCTTTCTTTCCTCCCTCCCTCCCCATCTTCCTTCCCCCAAATTCCCAAAGTGGTAGCACCCCTCTCCCCCCATCTGGATCACTGGTCCTGCTTCTAGCCCATCCCCCACAACCATCAACCTAGGAAGCAATGTCTGTGGAGAAGGGGCCCATCGCCCCAACAACTGCTAAGCAATGGTCAGCTATGGAGCAGCAAAGCTAGCCTAGTTGAAGTAGGAAGGCACCCTTAGGGAGAGATTGGAGGTAGCATGTACAATGCAAGGCAAGCCACTGGCACCATTTCACCCTTCACCTCCCCTCAGACCCTAGCAGAGGTAGCCTAGGACCCTGAACCTGAGAGCCTTGGGAGTTGTGATGACCCCAGAATACCTGCTTCCAGGCTGGGCTCCAGAGCCATTATCCACTTTGTGGAGAAGGGGTCCACTTCTCTCACCACCACCAGCACTAACCATTGTTCAACTGCCACCATTTGGCAGGTAAGCCCAAGAGCCTTAGGAATGGCAGCATCCCTCAGAACACTTGTCCTTCCTTCCTTCCTTGTCTCCCTCCCCTAATTCCTCCTTCCTTCCTTCCCTTCCTCCTTCCTCATTCCTTCCTCTATCCTTCCTTCTTTCCTCCCTCCTTCCCTTGCTCCTTTCTTTTGCTTATCATAGTTTATATAATCATGTCCCTTCTGGGATGGAAGGGGAGGGTAAAGAATCACACTTACATGACAATGTGCAATTCTATCTTTGTTTTAACTACCTCGGACCTGTCTCCCCTGGTACGTACCAGCCTGCTGTTAATACGGAGCAAGTGGTTAGTAGTGAGAGTTTAGCTCACAATGTAATTATGGCAGGCTCAGTTGAAGGCCATTGGAGCCTATAACATGTTGGCCCTGAGGAGTGCTTTCGCATCTTGTCTACATTTAGATCATTCTATCTCCACCTGGTAGATACTTAAGCAGGTGAAAAGCTCCCCCCTTGAGCACCATAAAGGCCATTAAGGAACCCTGCATTTACCCAATCAAGTGGGGTTTATGAACGTTGAGGGCAGACCATAACAATTAGGCAGCACAAGCCTAAGGAGGCTTCTTCTCATTGGAAGGGGGTGGGGCAGAATTCTCCTCCGTGGAGAGATTCTATTCAAGAGATAGTGGGCTATAGAAACCAACACAGGATGCCATGTGAATGGTCACAGTGGTAGACAGCATGGAAAAAGCCAAGGATTTGGAAGACTGAGGTCTAGGTTCAGCTCTGTCGCCAACTTCGGTTCTTTCCAATGCACTGAACCACTCTGGGCTTCATCTTCCTGGTTTATAAAATGAGAGACTCTGACAGTCAGTCAACAAGCATTTAATAAACTCCTACTATGTGCTAGGTGCCTTGACAAATTGTTGGGGCTACAAAGAATATCAGCAACATTTCCTACCTTGAAGGAGCTTACCTATGGGGGAAATAACATATAAAGAAATAGGCACATACAAGATACAGAATAAGGGGGAGTTAATTTAGAGGGGAAGTCTGAAGCAGTTAGGAAGATGAGGAAAAGGCTCCTTCCGATAATGGCATTTGAGCTAAGTCTGGGAGGAATGAAACTACAAGACAGAGGTAAGAGAGGAGAGCATTACTGGCAGGGGGGACAGAGCAAAATTAGGGACTGGGAGATGGAATGTCATGGGAGAAGACTGGTGAGTTGAGTAGGGTAACTGGATTATAGAGAGCATGGAGGGTAAAGAATAAATCGACTGGAAAAGTAGGAAGGCACCAGGCTAAGAAGGGCTTTAAATGCCTGAGGAGGAGCTTTTTCCTTTCTAAAATCCTATGTATGAGTCAATGAATGGCTTATCATTTCCACTTGGATCCTGGCGGGGGTGTGTTTGTAAATGTTTAACAACCGACCCTCCAAAAATAATGTACATAGAACACACTTACAAAGTTTAATCTTCATTTTAACATTTTCTCCATCACTTTTTTAAGTCTAAAGATCAACAAAACGATAAACCAAGTCCTAATTTCTAATATTTGCTGATTTCCAAGATGTAAATGCTCCCGTTGAAAATTTAACAATCAGCCTTCCCAGTACTAGGCTCTGACCCACCGATGGCTCAATCCAGAAAGATTACATTACTCAGATATCTACACATAGGGGAGAGAAGCCAGTCTTTCGGGATTACTGTATCAGCTTATTTGTCTTTTACCCTCTGACATCTGCCCAATGAAGGAATGAACCCCTCTGTATAAGAGATGATCTCTTCAGGTCACTGGGCCACCAACGTACAATAGCCGATATTTATTCCCCTCTCAAGACTGTTAAGGAGGATTAAAAAGTGCTTTTGAAAAAACACAGTCAATTCTGTTCCTCTTAAAGAAAGTGTGAATTCCAAACTGGCCTCCCCAAAGTCCCCTCCCCACCATCCATCTAGTATGCACAGGGACTGTAAGTGCTTTTTAATATTAGCTATTTAGAAAGTTAGATTTGAGACTAATGAGAGGAAAAACAGGTAGTTACAAAGACATAAGGATCCTAAAGAGCTTTCCTTAAGCAGAAAGTTCCTGGGTCTTTTTTCCTCCTTTGGAGAATTTCCTCCCCAGTTACCAACAGTCTCCATGAATTCTTCCCTTTCTCTCCAATCAAAAGCAGAACCAGGATCCTTCAGTTACACATCAGTGCTAACAGTTTAAAGGGTAATTTCCCCCCTCCCAGTGGGAAAGGCATTTCCTTTCAGGCTGGAAGCCTTAAGCTAAAGAAATGAAACCATCACAGTTAGGCATGAGCCTGTCAATGAGGGAGGACTTTATGTAAGGCCAGACTTCAGTCTTCCCCGGGCCACTAAAATCACACTTCTTGGTCCTACTAGGACAGAGTGGACAGGGACCTTGCCCCGAGACCTTGAGTTTAAAGAGTACAGACATCCCCTGCAATCTTTCATCAGCCTAAAACTGAGCTTACTGCCTATTTAGTAAACATCATCAGTTAAACTAGGAAACTACCAGATAGCAGCTTGGTGGTACCTCTGGATAGAGCACTGGGGTTGGAGTCAGGAAATCCTGAGATCAAATCCTGAATCAGACACTTAAGTAGTTCTATGATCTTAGAAAAGTCACTTAAGTTCTTCAGTCTTAGTTTCTTCATCTGTAAAATGGGGATAGCATCAACATCACAAGGTTGCTTGGAGAATCAAATGAGATAATATATATAGAGCACTCTGCAAACCTTAAAGTGCTATATAAATGCTATGATTACTATTATTAATGTCAGTTATATTCCAGGTGAGCGCCACTCCAGCCCACCTCTCATCACCTTCTTCCTGTCTTCCATGGCAACCCCTATAGTAGCAGTAATAATAATATTAATAACAGTAACAAGGATTTATATAGCAATTTATGTAGTAATTTGTAAATAACTACAAATATTAACTCATTTGATCTGCACAATAATAATAATAGCTAACATTTATATGGCATTTACTATGTGCCAGGCATTATGCTAAACTTTTTACAACTATTATCTCACTTGGTCCTCATAACATCCCTGGGAGGTAGGTGTTATTATTATTCCCATTTTACAGATGAGGAAACTGTGGCAAACAGAGGTTAAGTGACTTGTCCAGGGTCATATAACTAGCAAATATCTGAGGGCAGATTTGGACTCAGGTCTTTCTGACTCCAGGTCTGGTGCTCTATCCATTGCACACCCAGTTGTATCCAGCAACAGCCCTATGAGGTAGATGCTCTTTATAACCATTTATAGCTGGGAAAACTAGGCTAGAGAATGGCTAAGTGATATGCCCAAGGCTTCATCGTTCAGTCATTTTCACTCCAAGGTCGTGTAGCTCATAATAAGTGTCTAAGGTATTTGGACTCAGGTCTTCCTGCCTTCAAGGCCAGTACTTTAACCACTGCACCACCTAGCTGCCTCTGATGCTTTTGATTTCATCATGCCCTCAGGAGGAGGCCAATCCATCATCTCTTCTAGCCTTAGCAACAGAGAGTAATCAGCGCAGCCTGGTATTTCTGCTGCTGCAAAACTGCATTGGACTTATTGGCCAGTGTGCTGAAATAGCCTGAACCAAGCACCGTCAGAGGAAATAGTTTCATTAAAAAAAAAAGAATCGAAATTGCTACAGTCCTGTTCTAGCCCAGCCTTTGTGATCAGACTCTCCAAAATTAATTTCCTCTGTTTTTACCATGGTACGACATACATTTGTTAACTTTTAAAACCATAAACACCACCTGCAAAGTGACTTTAATATTTGATATAACTATAAATTGTTTTGAAAATAAATCCTGCCATGTGGAAAAGAAGCAGAAGGGACCGAGAAGAAAACAGAGGAGGCAGTTACACACGGTGGTGAAAGAGGGCTACCAGGTCTGCTGCTGGTTGTTTGGATGCGAGTTCCAGTACTGCTTCTGCCCTCACCTGGCATTAGGGTATGGAAGCTGTATTATCTCTTAGCAAAAGATATGTGTGTGTGTGTGTGTGTGTGTGTGTGTGTGTGTGTGTAGGGGGGCAGAGGGAGTAGCTAGTACATATCCCAAATGACTCAGACACCATTGCCAACCAGGAAGGGCCATCACTTGATGAAAAACCAGGTCAAAACAAATATCCAGGAGAGCCTGGGAGTTCAGCCAATGGATTGGGGGGTGGGGGTTATTATCAGTAGAAGTCTCATTGCTTTGCTTTGGCGATAATGTTTTATAGACCAATTATATATATGCGTATTATATAACATATATGACATACATGTATACATATACATACATACACATACATACATATATGTGTGTGTATACATATATATGTAGTGTGTGTGTGTGTGTGCGTGCACGCGTGTGTGTTAGCACCAACTGGGAAAGCAGGCCTAAGTTTCACCCACTAGCTGCCTCCCTGAGTTACTGCCCAGAAGCCAGAAATATATTCCTTCTAGAGTTTTAGGTGGTTGATGGCCCCATTCATTGTACCACAGGGAAAGTTCTGGCTAAGACAATTATGATTTTGCTTCATTGCTGTTCAGGACGTGAATTTTTTTCCTTCACCTTCGTCTGGTGTTTCCTCTGCTTAGAATGCCTTCCCTCTCATTTCCCCACCCAAATCTGTGCCAATTGGAATTTTCTCCATTTTCCAAGATATTTTGAATGCTGCTTCCTTCATCTAATCTTTCCTGATACTACACATTAGACGTGATTTCTCCCTCCTCTGAAGCCCTATTTCCTCCCTTGTGTTGTAGAGAAAGACAGCTTGACATAGTGGATAGAGACCTGACCTTGAGGTCGGGATGACCTGGGTTTAAGTCACATCTCTGACACATCGTGGTTATGTGACCCTGTGTGAGTCACCTAACCTCTCAACTCCCCAGGCAACCCAGATGATTTGCAGGACAGTGGCCAATTTGCATTGGTAAAAGAAATATCCTCCCTGGGGAGTTCCTGCTGTGACTCTACCTTTGAAATCTGGGTGTTACCAGGCATATCCAGCCTTACTTTTTCTCTTCCTGTTGGGCAGTTCCTACTCCTGAGGCAGTGAGATTTCTCTGTACAGGCACGGGAGAGAAGGAGAAGAATGAGTGAAGGAAGATCTTTGGCCTGGCAGCCTGGACTTGTCCCAGATAGCAAAATGGTATTTTGACTTACTATTAGCCTAGGGCAAAGGAAAAAATCCCCAGATCCAGTGTAGTTTGGTAAGTTTATAAATATTTGTTAATAATTAAAACCATAAAATTCTATCTCAGGCTATCTCGGCCTCAGCTGGGAGAAAGCCTGGCACTTCTGGCCCAGGGCTGGAGCCCTGGTCCTTTCTGTATTTTTGTCCAACAGTACCAGATTTTGTCCCTCTCCATCACAGCCACCTTGTTCACAAATAAGGAAACACACAACTCAAAGGCAGTCAGAATTGATCTTTTAAATCAAATGAACCTGCCAATCCATCGATGAGCATTTACTAACCATCAACTGCGTATCAGATGCTGTGATAAGTATTGGAAATACAAAGGAAGGCAAAAGAATGCCCGGCTCTTAAGAAATTCACAGTCTAATGGAGAAGACAATGAAAACAACTGTGTACAAACAAGATCCATATAAGATAGATTGGAGATAACAGAGGGGAGGCACTAACAGGAAGGGGGATTGGGGAAAGACCACTTGTAGGTATGATTTTAGCTGGGACTGGAAGAAAGCCAGGAGGTGGAAATGAGGAAGAGAGTTCTGAGCATGGGGACAGTGAAAATGTCAGAAGTCAGGAGATGGATGGTCTTGTGCAAGGAATAGCAAAGAGGCCACTTTCAGTGGATCTAAGAGTGTGGGGGGAGGGGGAGAAAGGTAGGCTGGGAGCCAGGTTATGAAGGGCTTTGAATGCCAGAAGATACGTGAGTGTGGGTGCGCGCCCATGTGCACACACACACGCGCACACATGCACATGCACATGCGCGCATGAATGTGCACACATGTTTTATATACATATACATATGTGTGTACATGCATGTATACATATACATATATGTATATGTGTGTGTATACACACACACACACATGTGTTTGTGATAGGGAGCCACTGGAGTTTATAGAATGGGGAGAGGAGGGGAGACTAATATGATCAGACCTGTGCTTTAGGAAGCTTAATTTAGCAGCCAAGTGGAAGATGAACTGCAGCGGGAGGCTGGCTATGTAACTCCAGGTGTGAGGTGATTATGGTGGACACCAGGGTGGCTGCAGTGTCAGAGGAAAGAAGGGGGTGTGTATAAGAGATGTTAGGAAGATAGAATCGACAAGATTTGGCAACAGATTGGGAATGAAGGATGAGAGGGTGAGGAGTTGAGGAGGACACTTAGGAGGTAAGCCTAGGTGACTAGGAGTTTGATGGTGCTTTCATACATCAATGGGAATGCTAGGAAGGGGGGAGGGTTTGGGATGAAAGATGAGATAAGTTTTAAAAAGTTGAGTTTAAGATGTCTATGGGATATCCAGTTCAAGATGGCCAATAGGCAGTCGTTGATGTGTCTGAAGTTTAGAAGAGAGGTTAGGCTTGGATAAACACATCTCAGAACCATGAGCATAGAGATGAAAATTGAATTCATGGAAGCTGGTGAGCCCACCAAGCAATGTAGTTGTTATTGTTGAGTTGTTTCAGTCATGTAAGACTCTTTGTGACCCCATCTGGGGTTTTCTTGGCAAAGACACTGGAGTGGTTTGCCATTTCCTTCTCTAGCTCATTTTACAGATGAGAAAACTGAGGCAAACGAGATTAAGTGATTTGCACGGGGTCACACAGCTAGGAAGTGTCTAAGGTCGGATTTGAACTCAGGTCCTGACTCCAAGGCCAATGCTCTATCCACTGTGCCATCTAGCTGCCCCAGCAACATAGTACAGAGGAAAAAGAAAAGGACCTGGAATAGAGCCAGTCACCTTTAGTGGGAATGACCTAGATGAAGATCCAGCAAAGTAGACTGAGGAATGGAGGAGAACCAGGATAAAGTAATGTCACAGAAACCGAGAAAGAAGAGAGTGATCTAGTGTCAAAGGCTACACAGAGGTCGGGCAGGATGAGTTTGGAGGAAAGGTCATTCAATTTGTCAATCAACCAATCAATGGTAACTGGAGAGAGCAGCTGCGATTGAAAGATGAGACCAGAAGCTAGACTGTTGAGATAGAAGAAGAGAGTGAGAGGAAAGGAAGTGGAGGAACCTGGGAGAGATCCCCTTCTCATTTAACCAAAAAAGAAGAGATGCAGGATGACGGCAAGTCCGGGTTGATGGATTAGGTGAGGTTTCTTGGCTTTAATTTTATGATGGGGGAGATATGGGCATGTTTGGAGGCAGTAGGGGAGCAGAGGTTCAGGATTGGTAAGAGAGCAGGGCTGAGAGAGGGGAAAATCTGCCGAAGAAAATGGACTGGAATGGGATCTCTTGGGCATAGAGAGGGATGTACCTTGGCAAGGAGAAAGTCCACTCTTACATGTGAAACTAGGGTGAAGGAGACAGTGGGGGAAGGTATCCAAATGACGTGAGATGAGAAGGAGGGGATATGAGGGAGCTCTTGGTGAATGACTTTTTTTTTAATAGCAAATTTTTTTTTACAGCAAAATACGAGTCAGGGTTTTCAGCTGTGAGAATGGTGGGGACTGTGGAATATTTGAAGAAGGATGAAAAGGTTTAGAAAACCTTTGTGGTAAATGGGATGGTAAGTCAATTAGAGAGGTGTAAGTGATTGCTTTGCCACAGTGAGGGCTCTGTTGCAATTATGGAATATAGATTGATAGTGGTTTTCATCAGCATTTCTTCAGCTTCCTTCAGCAGCATGTGAGTGGGAGCAAAAGGCAGGATGGTGGGAGTAATCCAAGGCTGAGGCAGGACAAGGCACTAGAGAGAAGAGAACAGTATTTAATTGAACTGGTTCACTAAGGAGTCAAGATGGGAAAGGGAGGAGATGGTAGCCAGCGCAGGGGTGTTAGTCCAGGAAAGAACCGAGGGATCAAGAGGTTGATGCCAGGGCTAGTCATCCTGTGCTGCCCTGTATGCTAAAGCTGTGCCACCCTTGAGAAAGTTAGAGACCAGCTGGAGTATCTCAAGCCCCTACATTATGCCATTGACCATAGGCTGAAACTCTGGGAGGCTTTTTCCATATATGAGAAAAAAAATCGCAGGGCAGACATTGCATCAATCCATGATGGGAATGGCTGGGAATAGGGACAGAACGCCTGGAGTTTTTACTTGCCTATTCAAAGTCAGAGAGAGTTTCGTTTTAGGAGGAACTCATGGGCTGGGAGGTGATGACAATACCGGGTGCATTGATGAATTTGTTTTTCATTCATTTTCAATATGATTAAAGAGATTATACAATCATACCTTTGTAAATTACCTTAATTAAAATGCATAAGGGATGCAAAAGTTGAAATGGGATAAGAGATGGAGTTTCCTAGAGTAGGTGGAGACCAATCTATGATCTAATTAAATAAACATACACAAGTCTCTTGAACTATGAAGAATTTGGGTCTTGTCCCAAGAGATAGCAAAGCCAAAGAGAGGAGCCACAAAAGCTTTCTTGTAGCATGAGAGAAGACTCAGGACCAGAGTACCCTTTGGTTCTGGGCTGGACACAAGACACCTGAGGCAAGCATTTGCTTGGCAGAATATACCTTGGTCCTCGATTCTGAAAGTAATCAACTGCTGTCAACAGCATTCCTGGGTACATGCTAAGGCAAGGGTAAGCCCCGCTGACTAGACTGTAAGTTTCTTGCAGGTAGAAGATGTTTTATACTTCTTTACACCCTCCCCACAGTGCTATCACAATGTCTTACATATAGGAAGCACCCGGTAAACATTTATTGAATTGCTAGGTTGAATTCCTCTTACTTTCACCTCCACGTTTTCTCTCTCTCCCATCTCGCCCCTTCCCCTACAGTTTGTTTGTGTTCCTCCCCAGGCAGAAGAATGAACAGGCCAAGTTTGCATTTGTATTTTTTATTCCTTCTGCATGACTTTGAAAAAATTCCCCCTTCCGCTTCAAGCTGACCTCCAGCTGTCAGCATACAAAGGAGCTTGAGGGTGTAAGCACAAATTTCAGATGCCCAGTGGATGTTGTTATGTGCTGGGGGAACCAAGGATCCTCTGGGGCTTTTGTTGGCCCACTGATTCGCCCTTTGTTCAGACACTGAAGGCATCTTTCTACATAAGATCCACTCCACAGTTCTCCCTGCCAATACTGCTATACACTATTCTGGTGCTGATTTTATCCCCTTAAGAAGGTGTGAAATTCTCTTGACTAGGTTAACTTTGATAAGGTGGAAATCCCTCGCTGCTGCGTTCTCTACCCTGCTGCCCCATTGATGATTCCTTTGTTCTGGAACTGAGGTTGGTAACTTACAACCAGTTATTACATGTAACCTAAACTTATTTTATTTTAAATTTATTTATTTATAGTTTTCGACATGGACTTTTCTAAGATTTTGAGTTCTAAATTTTCCCTCTCCTCCCTTCTCCCTTCCCTAAGATGGCATGCAATCTGATATAGTCTATACATGTATAATCATACTACACATATTTATACACTAGTCATGTTGTGAAGGAAGAATCAGAACATAAGGGAAAAATCATGAGAAAGAAAAAACAAAAACAATAACAACAAAAAGAAAATAGTATGCTTCCATCTGCATTCAGATTTCATAATTCTTTCTCTGGATGTGGATAGCATTTTCTATCGTGAGTCTTTTGGCATTGTTTTGGATCATTGCATTGCTGAGAAGAGTTAAGTCTATCAAAGGTGGTCATCACACATGCTTGCTGTTACCGTGTACAATGGTCTCCTTTAACCTAAACTTTTTGAAAGGCTCTGGGAGGTTGGATAGATCTGCTTGGACACAAGGGGAAGACGTCCCTGGAGGGAAGACTGCACGGTCAAGTAGCATCTCCAGGGAACCAAGTCCTCCAGGGAGCCAGGGGTACCCAGGAAATGGTGACAAATGAAGAGTGCTAAGAAGATCAGATACTGGACCATAACAAGTCCCAAGACCAAGCAGGAGCATCAAGCGACAGAGACACAGCTGGGACTTAGCTCTTCACTGATACTGTGACTTACGTGAACCAGCCCAGATCCCTGATAGCAAGGGTCAAGTCTCTCTTGACCCAAAAGGCTTTCTCCCTGTTAGGCAGAGCTCTAAGTCTAGAGTAGGGGCTCCTAACTTCGAGTTAGTAAGCTTATTTTTTTTTTAAAAGGTTCTGATAACTAATTTTTAATATAATTGGTTTCCTGTGTAGTCCTATGTATTTTTTTTTTCCTGCATTGAAACTCATTATTCTGAGAAGGGGTCCACGAGCTTCACCAGACTGCCAAAAGGAGCCATCACACAAAAAAGTTGAAGAGCCCTTGGCCTAGAAGATGATATACTTCCTCTGGAGGTGGAGTTCACCGTGGGGAGAAGGTTTCTTGACCCTTTGACAACCCAAGCATTTTCCCTTTGCAGGGAAGAGAGCAGCTACTGGTGTAATTAGATTGGTGCCTTGAAGTCAAAGAGTTCTGAGATCAAGCCCCATCTCAGACAGATAATTATTGCATGACTGTAGACAAATTAGTTAACCTTTCAGAGCCTCAGTTTTTTAATCTGTAAAATGGGTGTGATAATGGTTGTGTAACCCGTAGCCCAGAACCAAAGACTAGATTTACACGCTTTGGAGGTTTCTCACAAATCATTCTCTTTGAATTGTTTCCCTCAGATTTCCCCTGGGAACATCAAAAAATTGTGTGCGTTTCCTTAGCTTCCGTGTAAGCATTGAGGCTAACAATGTATCAGATACAGGTGTGGTAGTTATTGTGCTAGTGTTCTGTTGTGGTACATAGGGCACCACAAGCCATTGTGGAGCACTGGCTAGAGGAGCTATAGGTTTCCTGTTGTTCGCCGGTCATTTTCAGTCACGTCCAACTCTCTGTGACCCCATTTGGGGTTTTCTTCGCCAAGACACTGGAGTGATTTGTCATTTCCTTCTCCAGCTCATTTTACAAATGAGGAAACTGAGGCAAACAGGGTGAAGTGACTTGCCCAAGGGCACACAGCTATACAGTTCTGGTGCTGGATTTGAACTGGGGAAGAGGAGTCTTCCTGACCTGAGACCTGGCACTCTATCCACTGCATCACCTAGGTGCCCACTGGTTTCCCATACTTTCCCACTACTGAGGGGAGGCTCATTTTTGTGTGAAGCCAGGGCTGGAGCCTCTTTTCCTCTCTTTCGCTTTCAACCTCTAAGCTCCCTCGAGCTTCCTTTTCCCTTTTCTACGGGCAGCCCCACCTAGTGCCCTAGATACTTGGCAGTGGCACCAATGGCTGGCAGATCAGTCAGATCCTTCAACAGAGAGAGGACCTATTTGTCTTCCTGCGTCTTCAAGTATAAGAAGTCCATCCTGGGGTTAAGGGTGGGGAACTACATCATTGATTATTTCTGAACTCCAGAAGCCTTGAGGGAACACTTTCCCAAGTTCCTGACCAGAGACTACAGAGGCTTCTGACCTTAGTAGGATTTCATATCCCTTTAAAAAGAAGTTGCTTTCTTTTAGTTGTTTGTGATGAGCAAAGTTGTTATTAATTACACTTTATTGTCTTGAAGGTATCTCATTGCATTTTAACCCTCGAACTTGAATCAATGGGCTAGCCTAGATTAAGCCTGGCCCAGTGTAATAGGACAGGCTTTTTTAAAAACCAGACTAAAAACACAAAACAGAAGAAACTCATGTCTGAGTCCACGAAGGGTCAAAATAGCTCTTCTTTCCTCTCTGATGCACCTTCACCTTCCCTATCTGTATAATCCTATTGAGTTGATATGTTAACCTGGTTAAACTTCCCTGCCTGAGTAAGGAAGAAGTAGAGGAAAACATTTAGATTTGTTGGCTTGACTCTCTGCTTATGTCTTAGGCTTGCCATGTGCCACAGAGGTATTGCTGGGCTCAGTTCGTGGTCCTTCAGGGTTTCAAAGTCTTTTACATGATGTAGAGGGAAGAATGCAGGGTTTGGATTCAAAGGACAAAAGTGTGAATCTCATCTCTGCCACTGACTAACCGTGTGACCTTGGTGGGTTACCCCACCTCTCTAGACCTTGGTTTCTTCATCTATAAAGTGAAGGAATTGCATTAGCTGTCTTTCAGTCTAAGTGAACTCTCTAGCCCTGGCTGAAAGGAAGGTCTGTACAAATGCAGACTTCTCCAGTTAGCAGTAAGAACTCTTTTTGTTTTGTGCAGGCTTCTCTCCTGGAAAACGCTGACTCGTAAACCAGTAAACTGCATGTGATGAAACTGTCTGAGTCATAACAGGGTATGATGAGACCTCAGTTCAAAATCATTCTTTAACCCAAGGAGGACCATATTCAAAGGCTGTTCTAATACCTGAAAATGGCAGAGGGGTCCTGTTAATAAACACAAATGGTGTGATTTAAAGGTGGATTTCTTATGGTGTGTCTCACAGCAGTGCTTATTTGGGATTTCTGCCAATTATTCTTGACTTTCCTTGCCAGGGAGTACTCTAGCCAAATTTCCCTGTTTCTCAAGTTTTTCTTCTCTCAGGTGACGATATCTGGCCACCTATCTTGGGGGAGGGAGAGTATGACCTCTCTTAAAGAGAAAAAAAACCAAAAACAAATTGATGTTTTTCTTACGTTGCTGTTACTGATCAATGTAAAAGCCACTTCTGTAATGAAGTAGTACAGGTAAGCAAACCAAAGAATGTATTGACCATATCTGAAAGTGTATGCCTTATTCTGCACCTGTAGCCTGTCACTCCTTTGCAGAAAACAGGAAGCTATGCTTAATCATTGGTCTTCTGGAGCCATAATTGGTCACTTCATTGATCTGCATTCTGATGTATAAGTATTTCCTTGACCAGAATCAGTATCCAGAACCATTTTCCTGTCCCTTTTTTCTAGTAGGAATAACATTTCCTAGGAGAAATAAACCTAGGGTTTAAAATAAGCTCTGGAGCTCAAAAAAAGATAGTGTACATTCATGTTATTAGTAGACATCTTTCCTCAAAACCAGGTCCTGGGGGTTGCTTCCGTTTTTCTTAGCAGTAAGGATAGTGGGGCTAGTGACCTCTTTTCCTGTGCCCTGGTGCCTGGTGGTCTCAATTTTATTTTTTGGCAAGTAGCAAAGATCCGGACCCTGGAACTCAGCCTTATTGCCCCCTGGGGCTGCTTTGAATTGGGACCAGTAAGCCATAGGAGGGCGGGCAATCTGTCTGTACTAGCCCAAGTCCTTCCGAAAGGATATCTGCCCCCACTGCCAGAAAGAAGGGGATCTTCATTTCCAATTATGGGAAACTATGTTGAAATCGGGCTGTTTTCTATGAATCGGGTGCTAAATGAGCAAACACATGTCTGGAAATAAAGGTAATTTATCCCCAAGGAGATACCATGTACAAGGTTCAGAGGTTAATGGGCATGGAGGATTTATAACAAACTGCAGCGACCACAAATTGGCTGATTGAGTTCAGCCCCATTGTTTCTCAGACACTGCTCTACTGCATCCTATTTATTAACTAAGCTTCAGAGAGACGAATGAAAAGGAAAGCCCTCCCCTAGAAGGCAGTAGAAATATATGGAAGGGGCAAAAACAGCCCCACAAGTTTGAGACGGCCGCGGCAAGCCATATTTCTTCATCAGCTGCCAACATCCAAGCCCTGAACTCCGGAGAGAGCTGGAGTGGAGCCATTCTCTGACCGAGTGCGCTCTCTTTGGTAAATATGGGAGCTGCCAGGAACGGAGCCCACGGAAAAGCACTCACAGATTAAAAAGGAACACATGGCAGCCGCTGACCCGCTGCAATCGTAAACCACATCACGGAGGAAGAGGAGAGGAAACAAATCATCCTCCTCGGGACTGTCCATCTGCTTACAGAAAGTTCCCCGCCCCTCCTCGCCCCCCACCATTACTGCAAATAAATACATCCAGCCAAGTGTAGTCTGGGAGCTGGGAGTCATTTGGTGTTTCCATTCTTTGGAAACCTTTGGACAGTTTCCTACACAAACACAGTCTCCTGTACCAGAAATAGATGTCTATTGATGGATTTTTCTGCACTGCTTGTGGGGATTTGCTCAGTTGGTTTTATTTTAAGGGATGGGGGGAGACTGTAACTTCCAAATGGGCCCACATTCACATGAGGTAGTGTATAGGTGCTGGACTTGTTGTCTGGAGGACCCGAGTCAAGCACTGCCTATGGCACCTCTTGACTTTATGGCCATGGATGGACAAGTCACCATCTCTCCGAGACTGAGTCTTCTCATCTGTAACATGAGGGGCTTGGACCAGAGCACATGTGGCCCCATGGCTGTGTGTGGCCCGTAACACTCCTGAGTGTGGCCTGAACCAGATTGAATTATAATTGGGAAATATTTAACAAAATAAATGAAATTGCAATAAAACATAGACAAGATTACAGTTTAAAATTAAGTCAATATGCGAGAACCTTGTGTATCATTTAGTGGTCTCTGTGGTTATTTGAGTTTGCCCCTTCTAGACTGAAGGACCTTCAAGATGCTTTCCAGATCTATGTCTGTGATGCTGTGATTCTAAGGATGAATCTGTAAGGACCCTGAGTAGAATTCATTCTTTGATTTAGCCTGAGGGGTGAGACCTGGGGACCCAGAATGAGGAACAGATCTGATATTAACTAAAAAGTGGAATTAAGGTGACCTGGCAAAGAGGTATGGAGACTCCCAAGGACCAGAGATGGAGGAGTCCTCCAGCTGGGAAGGGGAGAGGAACAAGGAGAGTCTTGAAAAGACAGATTAATATGTTAAATCCCTGCCAAGCACACAGAGCCATGGGCAGAAATTTGCCTGTAATTATGTTGTTGTCATGCTGTTTCAGTCATATCTAATTCTTCACGACCCCATTTGGCGTTTTCTTGGCAGAGATGCTAGAGTAGTTTGTCATTTCCTTCTCCAGCTTATTTTACAGATGAGGAAACTGAGGCAAATAGGGTGAAGTGACTTGCCCAGGCTCACACAGATAGTAATTGTCTGAGGCTGCATTTGAACTCAGGTTTTCCTAACTCCAAGCCTGGCACTCTATCCATCTTGCCATTTAGCTACCTCACCTATAATTTACCTGATCTGAATCTAGTTTGTGCCTCCTAGATTACCTGGCACATTTTAAAAACACATTTTTTCAAAGATGTCTGATTCTGAGTGTGGAACTGTTGTGGATGGAGTGAGGAGGGATATCACAGAAACCCAAAGTTAGGACTCTTGGAGCTTTGAAGGAGAAACCCAAAGAATTCTGTACTATTCCCTTAAGAGGTGAGAGCAGTTATCCCAGGAACCTGGCTGGGGGGTGGGATGTCTTCTGTTTCAAGGGCTGCCTTCGGGGTTGCCAGTTTTACTAATGACCTAAGCTTGGTTGGGACAAACCTCCATGATGGTTCACCATGTTTCTGAGTCATCATGGCTCCAGCTTTCCTGGCAGTGGAGATAATCCAAGTCATTTCAGCTACATATTCCCTCCCATCAAATTCCTAAGGACTGAGATGAAGGGAATATGTGTGTATATCAAAAAGGGAAGGAGAAGGGAATGATACCCAATAGTTTGCCTGGGAGCTGGGATTTAAGGAACAAAGACACAGTTATAAGTGCAGTTTGGTCTAACTATAGGGTTTATTGATAGTACAGGAACCAGAGGTAATACATATATATGTGTGTATATATATATGCACACATACACACATATACATATATATTTATATTTATACACACACAAAGGACACAGAGACATGTGCCCATCTATTTCTCTGCCACCTGGTATTCAATTCACATTCTGGGATTTCTGAGAGATGACATGTCATAGTCTCAGGAAGGCAGCCTGGTTCAGGACTGCAGACCTGTGCTTGAGTAACCAGTGATGGTTAGGAGTAAAGTGAATAGCACTGTGCTATACTCAGAAAGAGGGATCTCAATCAGACTTATAAGCAGACCTCAGGCACCTCGATACACTCATAATGAGTAGTTAGTCCAGATAAAGGTAAACACACGGCTTAGGAGAATTCTTTTGGTGTCAGGGGCTGGACTTCTGGCCCCAGGAGTCATTCAAGCTGTTTGTCTGCTTCTCCCCTTCCCCCACCTCTCTCTGGGGAAAGGCGCCTGATCTGAGACTACACCAAGGAATAAAAGCATTTCCCTACCCTCCAGTCTCCTTGTCAGCTGCAAAAGGAGGAAAAGTCAACAATTCTGGGTCATCACTTCTCCCAAAGTCAGAGGAACATAGCTTTTTTGGTGTGCTATTGGAGACTTAATAGAACATGAAGTTTGGGAGAGAACTCAGAGACCTTTCAGTGCGACCCCTTCTGACCAGAGAAACATGGCGGACGAGTTATCATCAGTCAGCCTCTGGTGGAAGACATTCTAATAACAGGCAACCCACCGTCTCCCAAGCAGCTCATTTCCCTATTGCATAGTTCTGATCATTAGGAGATTTTTCTGAAACCCACCGTTCAGTAACTGTCACCTTTGACCTTTGCTCTTCCTTTTGTCCTCTGGGGTCAAGCAGAACTATGACACCCCTTAAATAATTCAAGACAATTATCATGATATCCATCCCTTCCAGCCCACACCCTTTTCTCCCTCTACCTTAAACCTACTCAATCTGTTTAATCAAAACTCAGACGCATGTTGTCTAATCCTCTTGCCAATCTACTGGGCCTCCATCTTACCAATATTCTTCCAAAATGTGATGTCCAGAGCTGACCAATAGATGTGGTCTGAAGGTAGTGATCACCCATCGTGCACTAGCACCAGTTGAGTCATCCCTGCTGGGGTATTCCTACCCCACTACTCTCCACCTCCCCGCCCCCACCCCACCCCAAACAATAACAAAAACCAAAACCCTAAACCCAGGGCAGGAGGCTCCACCTCACTTCCAAGGGATAAGGCCCCTGCTTGATCAGCTCATTCAAATCACTTACTCTCCGTTCCCTGCTCCTGTTCCTCGCCCCCTTCCCAGCAATGTACTTAATCTTCACTGGGTATGTCATTTAAAACCGATCACGATCTGTTAACTTCTTGTATTTATTCTATTTTCTCTAGGTTCTCACCTTCTTGTCTAGTCCTTCTTGTCTGACTAAAACAAGGGCTTACAACTTTTTTTGTGTGCCATGGACAGTCTGGTGAAGCCTTAGGAACCCCGTTTCAGAATATTGTTTTTAAATGTGTAAAAGACATAGGAATATAAAGGAAAATATTAAATTGAAATAGTTATTCAAATGGTAAAACATACACACACACAGACCCTAAGTTAAGAAGGCTTGGTCTGAATCCAGGAGGGTGGGGATGCTCTCTGTGTAATTCTCTTTGTCCAGTGACTCTGGACAAGCAGGCACTGCCCCAGCTGGGAGAGTGCGTCCAGGGAGCAGGAGCCGGCCAGCTATGCAGCCACATGCAGGGGAGGGAGATGAGATGACTGGGTAGCTGGAGGATGGCTTGCTTCCTTCACCTTGACAACCTCTCTCTGCCTCTGGCGTGTGCTACAGAAGTGTTGCTCAGTCGGGACTCTACAACAGCCCCAGGGAGAGCAGTAAAAGGTTTTTTCAGCTGCAGAGAACAAGATGTTCACAGAAAGCCCCTGCTGGGCACTGCTCATCCACCTGGGTGGACGGTTTGAAGTGAGGGGGGAAAAAGCCTCCTACTGCAGAGAACCTGACACCTCTCCCTCCTTCCCCTGGGGGCAGACGGGAGAAGATAGGAAGGGGGTAGAGAAGAGAAGAGGCAGGTATAGATCGAGGAAGGTGGGAGGGGAGGACATGAGAGGGTCTTCTCAGGAAGGTTTATGCTCTCTCTCTCCGTGGTGCAAATTGCAGGTGAAATTGTGAAG
Organism: Vombatus ursinus; assembly: GCF_900497805.2. Classification (NCBI taxonomy): domain Eukaryota; kingdom Metazoa; phylum Chordata; class Mammalia; order Diprotodontia; family Vombatidae; genus Vombatus; species Vombatus ursinus. The sequence continues at coordinate 18,925,613 of NW_020954551.1, read as the reverse complement.
TGGGGGACTTTTTTTTTTTTAAAGTGGCATGGCCTCCCCTTTTATTTCTGGCCAGATATAACCCTCCCTTCCTCCCCACTCCTCTACTGCTATTAAGGAGAGATGTGGCCTTAGAGAATGTTAGAGCTAGATGAAATCTTAGAACTCATTGATTCATAAGACCATAGATTTGGAAATGGAAGGGACCTGAGGCCATTCAGTCCAAACCCCTCATTTTACTGGTTAGGAAACTGGGTCTAAGTGACTAGTTCTAGTGAATAGGTCATAAACCTCAACAATAGTATTTGAAATTAGGTCTTCTGACTCAAGGAATGGTGCTTCTCCCCATGTACCATCCCCACCCAGAAATTTTAAAAATAGGTATTATTTATTTATATGATGTAGCCGTATTTATATAATCTTCTTAAGCCTTGCAGCTTACTCAATGATTATTTCGTCTGATCATCACAACAACCCTGAGAAGTAGATGCCACTGAGGAAAATGAACCTCAGAGAGGTTAAGGCATGCCCAAGGCTGCACAGAGTAATGTTTGAGGCAGGAGTGGACCCTAGAGTTTTGACTCCAAGTTCAGCATTCCAACGCCACACTGGGCCACTGTTACCTCTCTTCTTGGATGAGTGAACTGAGACCTAAAAAGGTTTAATCAGGGATGAGCAACCTCTGGTTTAAATGATTGGCCCATCCAGGCCTTTGACTTAACATCTTTTGCCCCTAGATGCTAGAGGCGCCCCATTACACCACCCTGCTTGCCTCTCGTCTCCCTCAAGCACTTAGTTTCTTGGGGGGGGGGGAGTGCTAAGAACCCTGCAGTTTCCTGACTTTCTCTGGCTTTAATTTAATAGTTGGTGCTCCAAAGGTGTTTTGATCTACCATGCCCCCCATGAAAATGTCAACCTTTCTGGGAAGATTTGCATTTTATTGGTCAACTTCTGGAAAGAAGATTTCTGGGATGGTAACTGGGAAACAGTTATCTCAGAATGGCACTGGGGATCTTACTGCTTCCCATCACGTTTGCCAGTGAAGCTATCACCTAATTTTAAGGCTAGTCTTTGCTGTTTTCCCCATTCTTAAATTCTCCACTGAGAACAGTGGAAGTGGGAGAGGAACATGCATTGGGAATTGGAAAGGAGCTCGGAAATCATTTAATTCAAAGCTCTCATTCTATAAATGAGGAAATGGGTATATTGGCTTTGATTAGATCGGACTCAATTCAATAAGCATTTATTAAATGATGCATAGATTGAAGGCTAGCTGCAGCATGGAGTGGTGGGCTTCCGAGTCAGGAAAACCTGGAGACTTAGGGTTCAGGTTCTGTTTGTGCCTTTGTGACCCTGAAGGGGAAGGTGCTTACCTTCTCAGGTTCTTGGGTTGAAATGATTCCTTGCTTTAAAGGAGGAATATGACCTTAGAACCAACAAATGAACGAAGCCTCATTTGAGGAAAGAAGCTGAGAATGAATGAATGATTAACTAAGAAAAACTGACAGTGCTGACTGGGCACTGAAAACAAAAGCCAAGACAGCTCATGCCCTCAAAGAGCTTCTGATGGGAGAGGCTAGGTATACAGAGTAATGGTAGATGGGGAAGAGCCCTTTGGTAGGGAAAGTTATGCAGATGGTGAGAGAGGAGTGATGCATCCCCCATAGAAACAATGGTAGAGTTGATTGGATCATGAGTGTACTTTCGGAACTGGAGGTGGAAAGGGAAAGTGTTTGGCCAAGCTGTGCAGATGGCCAGAGAGAAGAGACGGAAGTGAGCTAGATTTGGAGGCATAGGACCTGGCTCGAATCCGGCCTCTACCTAAATGACCTTGGGCATATCTCCACTTCCTAGGATCTCAGGTTTCTTCATCTATAAAATGTAGGAGATGAGCCTGTCAAGAAAGGCTTCCCAGAGGAGGTAATGTCACAGATGAGCCTTGAAGGAAGCTAAAGATTCTAATAGGATCATAGATTTAGAGGAAGAAGAATTATTGAGTCCAACCCCCTCATTTTACAGATGAGGAAACTGAGGCTGAGAAAATTTAAGTGACTTGCCTACGGTCATACAGATTTGACTTCAGGTGTTACTGACTCTAAGCCCACTGCTCCCTACAATGCAATACACCCAAATTGTATTTCCAAATCCTCAGAACTGCAGGATTCAAATAAATAATTCCTTTGATAAAATTGTACTCCTTAACCCCCTAGAAAGTAAAAGCTGATAGTCACTAGCAAGGAGATAAGGGATATAAGCTGGGAGGTTCCCTGAGGTCTCAGGAGCACTCCTGGGCTAGCCTAAAGCTATTTTTAGAGCCTCCTTGCTTTAAATGACCCACAGATGGGGCCCAGAGCAATCCAACTGTGGGCAGAGTTAATTTAGATTGCCCCAGGTCTGCTCCTTTGAGAAAAGGCTTACAAGCGGCTGGTGGGTGGTGTGGAAGGATGAGGGTGAACTCAAGCCACGTAGTTCCGCTGAAATCCTAGCCCACAGCACGTCACCCAGTTCTCTCCAAAGTTTCTTAGCAAAGGATGATTTTAATCCATTGACCTTTGGGTTATAGGCCCAGCAGGCTTCCACTGCTGTTAAATAAGACAGAGGTGGGGAGGGGTTGTATTTCATGCCTGTGAGGCGGTCTTCTGTTCAAAGGCGTGAGGCAGGAGATGAATACTGAGTTCAGGGAGCAGCGGCTTGGAAAGTGTGACTGTAAGGCAAAGGGAATGAATGAGAGGGGGTGAAGTGAGTCTGGAAAAGTGGCTGGAGTCAGACCGGAGGCACTTTAAATACTAAGCTGAGGGATTTGAATTTTTTCCAAGAGGCAATAGGGAGCCACTGAAGATTATTAAGGAGGGGAATAACACGGTCACACTTGTACTTTTAGGAAGATCTGCCTCTGACGCCAAATTCAGCAGTCTTCCTACTCTGTTAGCTTTAATTTTTTAAGTTTAAATTTAATTTATATTTTCATTTTTACATTCTTCCCCTTCTTCCTCCCTCTCTGACCCATTGAGAAAGCAATAAATAATATACCCATTATTACATATACAGTCATGCAAAACATAGTGCCACATTAGCCACATTCTGGGGAAAAAAAGCAGGAAAAATAAAGGAAAATAAAATACACTTCAGTCTGTTCTCTGAGTCTACCAGTTCTCTACCCAGAGGTGGATAGCGTTTTATATCATGAATCCTTTGGAGTTGTGGTGGGTCGTTATCTTGATCATAGTTACTAAGTCTTTCACTTGCTTTTCCTTGCGATACTGCTTTGGCTATGTAGATTATTCTCCTGGTTCTGCTCACCTCACTTTGCATTAGTCCGCATAGCTCTTCCCAGGTTTTTCTAAAACCGTTCCCTTGAACATTTCTTATAGCACAGTAATATATTCTATCACATTCACACCATAACTTGTCCAGCCATTCCCTAATCAATAGGAACCTCCTCAGTTTCCAATTCTTTGCCACCATAAAAAGAGCTGTTATAAATATTCTTGTACACCTTTTCGTTTTTCTTTGATCTCCTTGGAGTAGAGAGCTTCTACTGTTATCTTGAAAACCCCAAAGGATGCCACTTGTTACATCATGCTTGCCCCCTAGGAGCCTGGGTCCTTCCTGAGGAGCTCCCCAAAGCCCTCAATTTGACTTTTTCCAGCTGCAAAATCCTTACTGGGCACTGCGGATGAGAAGCATTTCTAGTTGTGACTAGGAAAATTTCATGCTTGTATCACATTTCTACTTGACATTAAGAAGAGGTCAGAGGTATAAACACCTATAGGAGTGGAGGTTCTACCTTGATGAAACGTCATAACACGAGAGCCAGTGGGAAGAACTTCAGACTGGAAATCAAGAAATTCCAGATTTTACTACGTGACCCTGGGCAACTTACTGCGTCTCCATGGGGCTCCGTTATTGGCTCTGTAAGGAGGGCTAATAATACCCCATCACAGAGTTGGTGTGATTTCAGGAGTTTCTACAGCCCTCCAAGACTCCAAAAGAGATCCTGCTCTCCCAAGAGATGTGTGTGTGTGTGTGTGTGTATGTATGTATGTGTATGTATGTGCAAGAATTGTATGTTGTTTTGACCCAACCCGCCATTTCATAATTTCATAAAGTAATTACTAATTCAGAGTGTGTATGTGAAAATTGTACTTCATTCTGATCCTCCTGATGTAAAATCCCCCACTTGATAATTTCATAAATCAATCATCAAATCTGTGTATGTGTGTTAAAATTGCATCTTCTTCTGGTTCTCCTGACCCAATACCCCCATTTCATAATTTCATAAATCAATCGTGTGTGTGTGAAAATTGTATCTTGCTCTGGTCCCTCTGACCCCAACCCCCCATTTCATAATTTCATAAATTCATTATCGATTCAGTGTGTATGTGTGTGTGTGTGTGTGTGTGTGCATGTGTATAATGTGAGCCCATTTTGAAAGGAGTATTAGAATAAAAATGGAAGGAAAGGGGAAGAACTTGACTGCTAAATCTTAGGGCTTTCTCCATTGCCGTGCCTAGTTGTGACAGGCAGATGTTGAGGGTTTATTTTCCCTTTGGGAAGTCAACCTTTGATAACAGAGGTAGCAACCAATTATCTAGACATGAGTTTTGTCCCTTTGTCTGGCTTGGGACTCATTGAAGCCATAGTCTATGAGTGATGGGAGCGTCAGCAGTGGATTCTTGTACTCTCATTGATTAGTGGGGTGAGCAGCAAAAGCAACTCAGATGTCCTGGACTGAACTTTACTTAGGTTGGTCCTCTGGCAATTTAGTTTAATATTGCAATGGAATGAGACACCCGCAGGGCACTGTGAAGTTAAGCAAAGAAGATTAACTTAGCCATAGTAAGAGAAGGGTATTCATGTTCTCAATCACCCACCGTGATCCCCTTGCCAAACATTATCGCATACCTGGGGCTCCATGTGGCTGGTTTGTTACTTAGGTGGCCAGGAAGTGATGTGAACAGCCTGAACCTCCAATAAGCCTTGAGGATGGTCTCAGTCCCTTAAAGGACAAACTAGCCTAGGTATTAGATTATTGCTCCCACTACATTAGGCATCGAGATACTGTCCCTTTTATGTTCATTGGATGGACAAGTTTTTACACTTGGCCTGATCCTTATTTCATGGCACAGTGTAATAAGGTAGCCCTGGAAGAGAAGTGAAGGAATTGGGGCTTGATTACTTGTGAATTAAGGGCTGTGGGAGGATGTGTCCTGGAACAATATCAGAGGGTCATAGATTTAGGGCTGAAAGTCATCTCAAGTCACATAAAGCAAACTGCTCATTTTACAGATGAGGAAATGGAGGCCAAGAGAGGCTGACTTGTCCAAAGTGACAAAGACAGTAAACTCTCGAGTGCCCTATCAATGGTGAGGCAGTTTGGCGTCAGTGAGGGGGATCTGGGCTCATGTCCCATCTTCAATGAATACTGACTATGAGACCTTATACCAGTCATTGCACTTCTCAATGTCCCACGAGCTATGACCAGGCATTGCAGAGCAGATACTAATCCATCCACATTGGTCAAGGGGACTTCTTAACTGGGAGCTCTTTACACTGATGAAATCATAGGTACAGTCCTTCTCTTCCTCCTTAACCCCACCTCTACTGCCAACGTTTATTCAATGCGCTGATCATCCTAGACAGTATTTTGTTTATGTGAAGTCAAGGGTCTAGACAAGACATATGAGACATGGTCCCTTTCCTTAGTAACTTGCTAGTTTAGAGGAAGCTTGCAGGCTCATAGGGGAGACAGCAGGAAGAGCTAAATGGCCATAGAAGCCACATCGAAGCTATGGGATGAGGGAAGCCACAAGGCAGCCTATGATGGAAAGCCAGAGGAATGAATAACATAAGCAATGCCTTTGAGATGCATGAGGAGGAACCTCTAAAAGAAGTTGGGCTGGTTCTTGAAGGATGAGGAGGGGGTAAACAGGTAGAGAAAAGGGAAGGTATCCCAAGTAGGATGGCATAGGAACAAGCACGGAGTCTTTGTCAATTGGTCAAGAAATATCTATTAAGCACCTACTATGTGCTAAGTGCTGGGGACACAAAGGTAAAAAACAGTTCTTTCTCTTAGAGAGCTTATAGTCTAATGGGATATCATTCAGTTGTTTCCATTGTATCTGACTCTTTGTGACCCCGTTTGGGGTTTTCTTTGCAGAGATACTAGAGTGGTACCCCATTTCCTTCTCCAGCTCAGTTTTACAGATGAGGAAACTGAGGCAAACAGGGTTAAGTGACTTGCTCAGGGTGGCACAGCTAGTAAGTATCTGAGGCCAGATTTGAACTCAGGAAGTTGAGTCTTCCTTATTCCAGGCCTGGTACTCTATCCGCTTTCTAATGGGAGAGACAACATGCAAATAACTGTGCACAATTATCACAGAATCATAGGATCTCAGAGTCAATCTAGTCCAACCCATACTTGAAGAAAAATCTCTCTACAACATACCTGAGAAGTGGCTATCCACCAATCAATCACCAGGCATTTATTAAAAGCATACTATGTGCCTGGTACTGTGCTAGGGTCTGGGGATACAAAAATACAGTGAAAACATCCATGCCCCCAAGGAGCGTAGGCTCTCGTAGGGGAGACCACATGTTTATGATGGTTATGAACATGATACACCCAGAATGAATGGAAGAGAGGAAGGCACAAGGGACTGAGAACATGTGCAAAAGCCTCTTGTGAAAGCTTGCATGTAAGCTGAGTCTTGAAGGAAGTCAAGGATTCTAAGAGTCTCAGGGGAGGAGGGATGGTGTTGCAGGTGTGGGGAACAGCCTGTACAAAGGCACAGAGATGGGAAATGGAACATCATTATGTGTGACAAACAGTAAATAAGTCCGTAAATAGCTGGCTTGTAGAGTATGTAGAGGGGAGTAACGTGCAATCAAGCTGGAAGTATAGGAAGAGCTTTAAATGTCAGAGAGAAGATCATATTTAATTATTTGGTCATGGAGGTAATAGGGAGCCACTGAAATTTGAGTAGGGACAGGGAGGCGTCGTCAGAGCTACGATTCAGCAAAGACCGCTTTGGCGGCTCTTTGGACGACTGACCTGAGTGAGGAGAGGCGATGTAGGGAGACTCTCTGGAAGGCTCTTGTACAAGTCCAGTCACTGAGTCACTGCTTGAAGATGCTTCCAGAAGTAGCCCATTTTACTCCTGGAGAGCTATCATTGTTAGGGAGTCTTCCCTGATATCCCCCCTAAATTTACCTCTTTGTGACTTCTACCCCCTCATTCCCTGTTACTCCTTCTGTGGCCAAGCAGAAAGAAAATCAGTCTTCCACAACTTATGACTTAAAATACTTGCATTGCCTAGGACATCTAGGTGTGGTGCAGCGGATAGGGTGCTGGGCCTGGAGTCAGAAAGATACACGTTCCTGAGTTCAAATCTGGCCTCAGACATTTACTACCTGTGTGACCCTGGTCAAGTCACTTAATCCTATTTGCCTCAGTTTCCTCATCTGTAAAATGAGCTGGAGAAGAAGGAAGTGGCAAACGCTCTAGTATCTTTTCCAAGAAAACCCTAAATGGGGTCACAAAGAGTCAGACACAACTGAAAAACAACAAATTGTTTAGGGGAAGGTGAAGGCTTTCCAGATTTCCTTTTTGTAAGACACTATTCTAGGTGCTGGATGAAAGAGAAAAAACAAAAACAAAACCAAAACAAAGACATAGTTCTCGTCCTCAAAGAACTTACGCTGACTGGAAGTTAAATCTGACTAGAGAGAAGGATAGAGGGAACCCTCCATCATAGCTTGTCTGGGCTCCCTTTTTAGTCCTGTGACCATGGCCTTGAGAAGATGCATGGTATAGTGGATAGAGAAGCGGGGTTAGCCTCAGGAAGGCCTAGGTTCAAGTGCTATCTCTGACACATACTGGCTGTGTGACCCTGGGCAGATAACAAGCCCTCGGTTTCTCATTTACAAAACAAAGGGGTTGATCAGATGGTTTCTAAGGCCTCTTCAGCTTGGTGTTCTATGATCCTATGAACTGGATGTTTGTTGAAACCTAAGCTGCTTCCTGAAAAAAAAAAAAAAAGGAGGAGGGGGGGGAGGAGAAAAAAAAAAGCCTGGCTGAGATCCAGGGAACCAATCCACAGGCCAGTCCCAGAAGGCCCAGCAGCTTCCTGGCTGCTTCTGAAAGGCCTTCTGGGAGGGGTGGAGAGCTCCAGGGAAAACTGACCTGTGGCCGCCTCTCGGGGCTCCAACAACAGCTGCTCAGACGGAAGCTTTCCTTGCAAATGTGACTGTTGGGTACAAAACCAGGGGCTTAGACAGATGATCTCTAAAGTACCTTCTAGCACTGACCGGCTGGCTGGCTCTCAGGCCAACAGGGGGTGGCTGCTGACAGTTTGCGTAGGAAACTGTCTTTAAAAATTGTGTTGATTCGATTAAATCTGGAGCACAGAAGTTAGGGTGTATTGTGTTGCTGTAAAAATGAGCCCTGCCCTCTGATTTCACCCAAGTAAATTTAGCTGCGGGTGGCCAATAAAAGACACTCCAGGCTGGCAGCCTGGCTCTCTCTTGCTGTCTCACTCTCTCAAGTGGCACTTTGGGGAAAAGATTTAGTGTGATTCTCCCAGGGCAGGCAAACTTCTGCCACAAACAACAATATGGGGTCTCTAGCTGGTGCCTTGCTGGTGTCTGACTCTTTGTGACCCCATTTAGGGTTTTCTTGGAAAAGATACTAGAGAGCTAGACTTGGAGTCAGGAAGGCCTGGATTCAAATCCTGCCTAAGAGGCTTATTAGCTGCATGGCCCTGGGCAAATTTCCTCATCTGTAACATGGGGATAATAATGCTTGTAGTTGTAAGGCTGTAAGGCTCAAATAAGATGTCTATGAAGTGCTCTGAAAATTTAAATAAATATCAGCAGTTGTCGGTGGGTTTTTCCTTCCTTCCTTCCTTCTTTCCTTCCTTCCTTCCTTCCTTCCTTCCTTCTTCCTTCCTTCCTTCCTTCCTTCCTTCCTTCCTTCCTTCCTTCCTTCCTTCCTTCCTTCCTTCCTTTCTTTTCCTTTTAAAGAAACCTTTTCTTTCCCTGGTATAAAGGATAGATTGTTGGACTTGGCATCAGGAAGACCTGAGTTCCAATCCTGTCTTAGACATTTACTAGCCAAGTATCTTTACCTTCCTGAGTCTCAGTATCCTCATTTGTAAAATGAGGGCAGCATGATGTTGTCAAAAAGTCCTGATTTAGGGGCAGCAAGGTGGTGCAGTAGATAGAGCACTGGCCCTGGAGTCAGGAGGACCTGAGTTCAAATCTGGCCTCAGACACATAACACTCACTAGCTGTGTGACCCTGGGCAAGTCACTTAACCCCATTGCCTAGCCAAAAAAAAAGCTTGGTTTGGAGAGGGAGGACTTGGGTTTACATACAGCATCTGACGACTATTAGCTGTTAAGTCACTCTACTCTCTGAGCTCAGTTTCCTGCTTTCTAAAATGGACTGGATGGCCTTTCTCTCAGTTCCATGTCTCCATCTACACTCCTCAAAGCACCAACCTTGTTGGACTGTCTCGAGAATCAAATAAGCTGATATTTGGAAACCATTTTGCAAAGCTTAAATTGATATATGCATATGAGCTAATATTCCTGTTACTATCCTTCCAAGCCTCCCTAAACATCTCCAAAGTTTCCCGGCCTGAATTTTTACCTCTAATCTGTCCAACCCCCACCCTCCCATTGGAGCCAAGACCTTTTTCTTAACTCCTACAAGGCCCCATTGGCTAGACCACAATCAATCAATATCTAACAAGAGTCAAACCACACAGAATAGATTGGAATTTAAAATACTTTTGACCCAGTCACTTGAAGAAATGACAGAGGAAACACTTACTTTATGGCAAGTGGTTTTTATTCAAATGAGAGAAACAACAATTTTTTCCCCCATGGATCTGTTCTGCAAGACAGAAGGTTTCCCACTTCCCAGGGCCATTTAGAATGCAATCTTTTTAATTAATGTCAAACAACTTGTAGCCTAGCAAGTCTTATAAACAGGACTGTTACAAGGTCACTTGCCTATAGCTATTTGTATAAAAACTAAACGAGCATTCGGAAAGGTATAATAAAACCCATCTGGTCCCAGGTTTAGAAAGTTCTTTGAGCATTTCTCCCTCCTTCCCCAGCACTGGCCCCTTAACACCCCCCCACTTCCCTATTCTCCAACTAACCTGGAGGCACTTTCCTATTCCAGGCAGGATTCTACTAAGTGGGTGACTTCAGTCAGGTTCTAAAGAATGCAAAAAGCCAGACGAGTGAGGATTTCTACAAAGCTGTAACTTGACTAGGTAACTATGAACAAATCGGAGTTTAACGTGGAGCTGCAGTACGTACCTAATAGAAAGCCAGACATCAGAAAAAGGAAGGTATAGGTTCAAAGCCAAGTTAATGTGTATTGGCTGGGTGACCTTGGAGAAGCCATCTAAATGCTCAATGCCCTGGCAGCTAAGTAAGTCTCTAAAGGTCAGAGTGTTTGACCATCTCCACTGGTGGGGGGATTTTTTTTCCGCTATAACAATGAAATCACAAGCATTTCTGTCCCCCTCCCACCACTGTCCTCTGCCCCACAGCACACTTAACACAAGTGATGTCAATTGCTCACAGATGGGCACCTCAATCTCTAATCCTCAAGTTGAACATAGATTTCCAGACTAGAAAGCCTGTGCTTGCATTCCCCCAGACAACTTCCTCCTACCCTCTGTTCTCCAGTCTGTTAGTTAACTCAAGAGCCTGGAATGAGCTATGGGATTTGACTTTATTGGCCTTATGGGGTCCTTAGACTATGAAACTCTTCAGTCTCCTTGAGCAGTGACAATGAAAGGGACATGAGTGATGGCTCTTGGTCCCAGAGTTCTGCTATTGTGGGGTGTCTGCTGGCCAGTCATTTGGAGAAACTAGGAGGGGCAGCCAGGTGGTTCAGTGGATAGAGCACTGGCCCTAGAGTCAGGAGGACCTGAGTTCAAATCCAGCCTCAAGACCCTTGACACTTACTAGCTGTGTGACCCTGGGCTAGTCACTTAACCACAATTGCCAAAAAGAAAAAAGAAAAGAAAAGAAAAGAAAAGAAACTAGGAGTGACAAGGTTGGAAAATAGAATTCAAGTTTCATTTCTTTTTAAGTGGTGGGGAAGTGGGATGAATTTGTAATCAGAGGGCCCGGGTTTGAATCCTGCCCCTGGCACTTGAAACTTATCTGACTTTGGGCAAATCATGCTATCATCTTAAGCTTCAGTGTCCTCATCTATACAATGGGATGGTTGGCCTAGAGATTCATGATCTCTAGATTTATGATCTTATGACATGCATAAGCTTCCTTTCAGCCCTAAATCTGTGACCTTATATCAACAGACAATAGTATGTAGTGGATGGCATAAAGGACCTGGAGTCAGGAGGACCTGAATTCAAATCTTGCCTCACATACTTGCTAGCTGTGCTAAACTTTAGTTTAGCTTGCTTTAGTTTAGTTTAATTTAGGTTAGCTTGCTTTAGCTTGCTCAACTATAAAGTAAGGATAATTATAATACCTATCTTCCAGAGTTAACAAGGGTCAAATGAGTTAATCAATGTAAAGTGCTTTGTAAACATTAAAACACTATAAAGATATTAACTATTAAATCAAAGATGGGTAGCTAGGTGGCATAGTGAATAGAATGCCAGACTAGGAGTTAGGAAGATTCATCTTCCTGAATTCAAATCTGGCCTCAGACACTTATTAGCTATGTGACCCTGGGCAAGTCACTCAATCGCTATGTGCCTCAGTTTCCACATCTGGAAAACTGGAGATGGAAATGGGGAACCATTCCAGTATCTCTGTCAAGAAAATCCAAAATGGTGTCCCAAAAAGTCAGACACAGCTGAAAACAACTGAACAACAACAAAATTGAATCAGAGAAAAGTATGAGTAGAAAAAAAAAAAGAGAATTTGGTTACAGAGGGAGAACAAGAGATAAACCAAGGGAAAGTCCTTATTCTCCATTAGTCGAAAGATGGGGCAAAAGACCTGTAGCACGTTGGGCAGTCCCCTTGTATCAGGTTTAAGAGGGGACATTGGCAGAGGAACCCAGTATATGGGAGCATGGATAAGTTGTGATCTACTTCATGTAAGGAGGAAGGGAGGGAACACCACCACCATGAGTTTAGGGAAGTTTCTCAGGGTTGGAAAGAGCCCCAGGCTGACATCATCTAGTCAAATTCATTTGTGACCATCAAATTCTAGACTATAAATTCTTGAGGCCCATGACTAGGCATTTCCCTCCCTGAGCCTAGATACAAGGAAGTACTCGATCATTTACTCATTGAATTGACTTGAATGGACACTCAAGATTACAGTGCCACAGCTCACTTAAAGGCTGAAAGGTGTCGTATTTCCCACTGGGTCTACTTTGGGCATCTGGGATCCCACCCTCCCTTTTTCTTTAATCTTTCCTGTCATGCGCAGTAACTAAAAGTCTCAGAAGTTGTTTCTTTAATCCTCCCACTTCTGTGTTGTTTTTCTCTGTGTGTGTGACTTGGGGAAGAGGAGGACAACATTTGGGGATGCTGCTGTCATGGGTAGGAACACTGTGTCTCCAACTCTGAGTTATAGGATCACAGAGCTGGGAGGGCTCCCCAGGGATATCAAGTCCAGCCCTCTTATTTTATAAGTGAAGTGACTGAACCTCAGAAATGTAGTGTCTTACTCAAGGTCAGTGGTCAAGCCAGGCTTTGAAGCCAGGTTGTGCTGTTTCTCAGTTGTTTCAGTCATGTCTGAGTCTTCGTGAGCCTATCTGGAGTTTTCTTGGCAAAGATACTGGAGTGGTTTGCCATCTCCTTCTCCAGCTCATTTTAAGGATGAGGAAACTGAGGCAAACAGGGTGAAGTGACTTGCCCCAAATCCCACAGCTAGTAAGTGGCTGAGGCCAGATTTGAAATCAGTTCCTCCTGAATCCAGGGCTGGTGCTTTATCCACTGTGCTACCTAGCTGCACCCTCTGTCCCTTTTCAAGGTAGTAGCCCTTGAGCCTGGACATTGTCAAAGAATTCTGACTTCTCAGGGCCTAATTCTGAACTGAGAGGTAGCAAGCATCACGGAATGAATGAATGAATGAAAAAGCATTTCCTAAGCACTTGTAATATTCCAGGCACTGAGGCTAAAGATACTAAAGTGAGACAGTTTTTACCCTCAAGATGATGTCATTTCAAATATGAGACCGCACAGATAGATAATGGGGTGATCACCACGAATTTTGATTAGGGTCAAGAGAGTGGAGGAGAGTAGAGATGACCCAAATGTAGAGAGATGTGTCTCACTTCTGAATAGACTCTGCTTCTTCCTGGTCTCTTTATTCATTCATTATTCATTTATCCATTCTTTCATTCAATAATCATTTATTAAGTGCCTACTGTGTGCAAGGCATTGGGGATATGTAGTTAAAAAGATTGAATGACTTTCTAATGGGGGAACTAACATGTATAGACATGAGTCTGCACAAATATGTACAAAGCAATTGTAAAGTAATTGGAAGAACAGGTAGAGGAAGGATTGGAAAGGCCTCCAATGAGTTCAGTTGTTTCTTTTGTATCTGACCCTTTGTGACCCCACTTGGAGTTTTCTTGGTACAGTGCCATGGCACATACTAAACTCTTCATAATACTTGTTGACTGACTGACTTGTATATGAGATGGAAGGCCTCCATCATGCCCAAGGCCCACTGAGTCTGATCAATACCTGGCCCCAAACCTTGATGTAGAATTGAATTGATGCAGCCAAGGAAAGTCCCAGGGAGTAATTCGTCACTGAACTCATGCCTCACAACTGCCTTAACGAAATTTCCTCTGAGATTAAAAAAAAAATAATTATAAGAAGAAAGAGAAATTAGGGAGTAAAATGAAATTAAATAGTCACAAAAGGAATGTCAGATAAGAGAAAGTTGGAATCTATCCTTATAAATTTCATGTAAAGGGGCGTTCACAGTAAGGAAGACCCAGTTCCTTTCTCTCCTTGTGTTTATCATCTCAAGTCCTTTTGTTGTGAACAGTCATTTGTAAGGTAAAACTACTGAGCTCCCTACTGTATTTTCATGAATAATGATGAGAGAAGCCTCAGATGATAATTTTACATTTATGTAGCGTTTCCTAGGTGATCTAGAAACACACGTGGGTTTTTTGAGACGTCCTGGTAGAATTTTGTCGTACTAGTCAGTTATTTTGAAAATTATCTGATAGTAACTCAATGTGAATCCAATTTGACTGAATTCAGCAGGTTGCTCTTTTGAAATACCCATTTTTTTTTTTTTTTGACTACGTAGGAAGAGGTGAGGCAGGTCGAAACAAACAAACAAAAAAAAAAGGTTTGCTTATAGTTCTCGTGGTTATGACTCGGCTATGGAGAAGTGACTGGAAAGCTGAGGTCTGAGGCAGCAAGTCCTGCATTCAAGAGCTGAATCCAGCACCCTGGACAAGACCCTTAATCTCTCAGTGACCCCAGGCATCTCCCTAAAATTCTAAATTGCAAAATAGTTGCTGACCTCATCAGTAACCTCCGTCCTTCTCATTGAAGGGTGGAGCCTTGAATTCCCAAATCTCCATTTAAGGAGAGAGCCCACCTCCCAACTTCTCGTTTTTCACCTGGCTATGCTACTCTGAGACAGTTCTGTCATCTCCACCAGACCCTGGCCAGACCCTGGCCAGACCCTGGCCAGACCCTGGTCCTTGGGACACTTCCCCTGCATTTTTTCAGCTTCCTTTTGTGTGTGGTTTTCTCCTGTTAGATTGTAAGTATTTTAAGGGCAGGGATTGTCTTTATTACTTTTTCTTTTTTTTTGTATTTATATTCCTGTCATGGCTGGCGCATAGTAGGCTCTTAATAAATGTTGATGGACTATTGATAATTGATCTAAATTGGTCAAGGGGGTTCTCCTTTAGGAGCTCCTTATTTCAATGACTTCACAGTTCCTGTGCAGAGCCATGGAAAATTAAGTGAAATGAAGGCATTTCAAAGGTCCACCCCTACTTCCGTAAGCACGCTAATCTCCCTTGGGGTTGACCTCAGTGGGGACAGCCATGTTCCCTTTGGTACCAGTGTCAGAGTCATAATACTAGTAAATACGCAGCTTCAGTTGTACCCCAGGGTCATGGTGTCATTTGGGTCAGTATCCCCTCAAAAACAAATCTCATGAACCCTTACTATGATTCCTTTTACTTGAATGACGAAATGATCACCTGCCCAAATCAAAAGGCATAGAATTAAATGGTAGAGCAAAATAAATAAGGAAGTACCCTCAACGCACAGGGGCATGCCCTCTCCTAGACTCCACCAGCAAACAATCTCCCACCTCCCTTTTGGGAATCCATTCCTTATCTTCTGTTGCCGCTGCGTTATCAGAGGGAGTATCAGCCAGTTTACAGGCAGATGCACTGTCTCCCAATTAGCCCATCTGCCTTTCTAATGCAGAAACAGTGGGATAGCTCAAGTTCTCGTGGAAGTTAAAGAAAACCTTGCTCCAGTTTTTGAGTTGATGTTGGGGACTACAGCTCCTCTTTGGGTTGTGCTGGTCCTGAGACTGGGAAGGACTGAAGCTGGTGGCAAGAGAATCAGGCATTCCCTGCCCTGAGACCAAGGCTGCTTTGGTTTCCTGAGCTAGTACAGCAGGGATTAGATATGGCAGCCATTAATTTCCTTCTGGCTACTTCCCAGATCTCTTCAACCTTCCCTCCCCTCCTCCCCTGTCATGGGGTGGGGGGTGGTTATCCACACTTATCCTTGTGGGGCTGCATGCCCCATACATTGACATCAGGGATCTGATATGCAAGACCCTCTCCAATAAGTGCAGCTGATTAAAAGCCCCATGAAGGATATAGTCCAGAAAATGTGCATGTCCAGAAATGAGCCCCTTACATGGACATTCTTCAGCTTTAAACAAACAATATAATTTAATCAATGTGAGCATTCCTCCTACCAATGCTGAACACAATCCCTCCACAACTTAAGGTTTTGTAAGAAATCACGGCTCCAAAGTACATCATTTGTCACCCAGCCTTCCAGTGACCAGTCTCTGGTAAGGCTACTCATCATATGGAGGATGGAGTACATCAACGGTCCCAGTGTTTGAAACCCCCTCAGCTTGGTAGACCCTACTAGAGATGGTGCTTCACTGCCTGGTTCCCTTCTATGATTTACTAAGTGATTTGCTCAGCAGTGAGAATTGGAAACAGTTGATGCAATTGGTATACATTGAGAAGGTTGGTCTGTCCCCCATCAGAAGTCCTGGAGCCCATAGAGCCCTCAAAGTTATCTTGCATAGTCCCATGTAAGTGCTCTAAGCTCTTACTCAGTGCCTTTGTTATATTGTTCTTTGCGTCTGAGATGTCCTTCTTTCCTCTTTTTATCTGTTATAGCTAGCATTTCTAGACCACTTTAAGGTTTCTAAACCTCTTTACAAAGATCTCATTTGACCCTCATAACAACCTAGAGAGGTAGTTGCTATTATTATCTCCTCTTTTACAGCTAAGGAAACTGAGACAGACAGAAGAATTAAGCCACTTGCTTGGGGTCACAGTTAGTAAACTTCTGAGCTGAGATTTGAACTCAGGTCCTCCTGATCAGATGAGGACATGAGTAACAGAGAGCAATTCTCCGGTTCTTAAATGTAGTTTTAAAAAATGCAATTAATTTGCTTGCATAGACTCAGTCATAACTGGTAAGCACTTATTTCCGTGAGATGGAACTGCAGTGTTGGCTACATGGTACTTTAAAATCATTACTGATGATGTAATGTTGTATGTGTATCCCAAATTTCCAGGGAAAAATTACATTCTAAGGACAAGAAAGATATATTTATGCTACTTATTAAAGGTATTGCAAATGTATATTTAACTAACTGGAGTCAATAATGACCATCTGACCGATCCTTTTAAATAATAAGGATCATGTGCTGACGATTCTGTGTTTATTTCAGTGTTTGTATATTTCATCAAATGCCAGGGCATGCTCAAGGAAATGCCAAGCTCTCTATGGTTCTCCGAATGCTGGTTACCTCTACCTTCTAGCTCCTCTCATTAGTCTAATGATGTGATCTGTGTAGGTGTACCCAATTATTCTCTTGACTCAGCCCTGCCCCCACACCCCATCTACCATGAAAAATTTTGTGCTCCTCGCTTTGCTGCAATATTTCAACTTAATCACACTAGCACGCAATCAATCACGTGACCATGGCTTAACTATGTAGCTCTTTACTCATAATCAGAGAAGCAAAAGGAATAAGACGGAATATGTTAAAACCACTATCATGCAGGATAGGCATCTGAGGCTTCTCTGAGATCCATGCATCCCCTAAACAGCCTTTGATCTTTAGGCTTCCCAGAGTCAGTGCTAGGAAGACTCATCACCAGTAGGCCTTCCTGTGCCTTCCCTTCACCTCTCCTCACATCTACCAGAGTTATTCAGACCTCATCCGGACAGCTGGTGGGAACTGCTCTCACCTTTTGAATGAGGTAGGAATCACCAGTTACAATCTTTCCAGGGAGATGGAAGACCACCAGGTCTTACCTTCTGCTCTGCCACTGAATACGAAGGTCTTCCAGGCCTTACCATCTGTCCTTCCTGTGCACCTTCCGCCCTCACCTCTCCATCTCCCAGGCATTATTATCTGACTAAAGTACCCTTAGAACTTTGGGGACCTTCTATCCTCCCTGCAGCTGAACTCTCTTTTGTGGATTGTCTCTCCCAATTAGACTTTGAACTTCTTGAGAGCATGGCCTATATTGCTTTTGTGTTTGTATAACCAGTTATTAGTGCAGTGTTTGGCACATGGTATACCTTTAAGAAATGCTTATTGCATTCATTTGTCGGGACCTCCCATTGGGACCCAGCCAACTTTCTCCATGCTGTTCTACTGATAGCCTCCCAAAAGGCCAGTATCTAGTGATGAGGAGGCTTGGGACTGGGGGTACTCCTCAAATGCCTTTCCTTGCTTGCAGCTCAGTCAGGGGTAGGCCCCTCAAATCCTGCTCAATGACTGCTTCTAACAGTGGCTGGATCCTCCACTGTGCTGTTGAATGCTCCCTGATTCTCATTCCTTACCAGTGGGACAATTAACTTGAGTTCAAAGACAGATCCAGGCTAGAGAAAGAATACAGTGCCTGGCATTCCTCTTTATGTATAACCGCTTGGTGGATGGACCACCTCCTAGGTCACTTCTGCTTTGACCTCTCTGGCGTTTTCCATATTATAATATTAGCTATTATTTATAGTATACTTTAAGGTTTACAGATATTATCACATTTTATCCCCACAACAACCCTGAGAGATGAGTGCTATTATCTCCATTTTACAGATGAGGAAACTGAGGCAGACAGAAACCATAAGGCACTTACCCAGGATCACACAGCTGGTGAAAACATCTGATGACTCCACGTCCAGCATGCTATCCACTGTCACCTAGGTGCTATATCCTCCCTCAGTGACTAGTCCTCAGTGGGCATGAATGCCTTTGGCTATCTCTAGAGAACTTGCTCACCTCTTTCTCTTCCCTGCCCTCCTTACCTCCACTCCCTCGTGATTCCTCCTCCTGCTTGCTAGCCCTGGGTACCTGCCCCCACCATGAGTCATACATAGCAAGGAGGAAGGAGGTAAATTGAAGAGTAGGAGGGTGCTGCATGTGTGTTCTTACTATTTTACTTTTAAAAAATGAAATGGGGTTGCCTTAGCACACCCCATTCTTAGGAATTATTTATCAGGAAACTAAAATGACTCCCCCAGCCTTCAGAACTATGTGTCCTGATGGATTCTCATCCACAATTCCTAGCAAACCATGCTGCTTACCCTGTGTAGTCAGAGATGAAAAGGAACCCTGTTAACAATAATCTCCTAGTATTTATTATGGAGCTTAATCTGGACTGGATTTATGATTTCAGGGTAGTGCCGGGCTCTCTCCTGGTTTTGAATTCATTCAGATTTTCCTCCCATTTGAGATGACATAGTAAATCATCCTCTTTAATAGAAACTTGGAAATGTTATGGATGATGTTTTATATTTTTCTCTCCTAAATTGGAATTTCCGGCCTGGTTTTGGAGTGGGTGGCGGTTTTGATTATTTTCTTGTGTGCCTGAAATGGAATTTTCCCCCTATTGTTTACTTCACGCTAGAGTTCAGATTCTGTTTGCTGTTGAGTATGAGACATAATATTGGCCAAGAGGGACTGTTTAATCAAAACATGAATTGAGCACAACTGTCACAATTTGATTTTAACCCTTTACCTCCCTTTAGTCAGTTTCCTGGCCCAAGACCGAATCACTACTGAATGAACTGATAATTCAGAGGTTTCTTTCCATAGAATAATATGGCTACCTAGGGAAACAAAGGCCAATCTTTTCAATGCCAATATTCCTCTGATGCTTTATTGCGTGGCTATGAGAATCCGACAATGTGCAAGATTGAAGTTGGGGAACAGCCAAAACCAAGGGTGCTCAAGTTGGCAGACCTGATTGTTAAATTTTCAGTGTGAGCATCTATACCTTAGAAATAACTACTGTTTCCGGGCTTGTATTGTTTTGCTGATTGTCTAGATTTAAGAAAGTGATGGAAAAATGTTAATAATGTAGATTAATTGTTGTACACATCACACATTTAAGAGTGTACATATCATATACTTAAGAGTACGTGTACATTTTGAAGACTGTGTGGCCCTGGGCAAGTCATTTAACCCCATTGCCTAGCCTCCCCCCCCAAAAGAAAAAGAATGAAATTTTGGGGCAACTATGTGGTGCAGTGGATAGAGTGCCAACCCTGGAGTCAGAAGGACCTGAGTTCAAATCCAGCCTCAGGCACTTGACACTTACTAGCTGTGTGACCCGGGGCAAGTCACTTAACCCCATTGCCTAGCAAAAAACAAAAAAAACCAAAAAACTCAAAATTATACATTTTAAAGAGAGCTGGTTGTTAAACATTTACCAGCACACTACTGCAAAGGGCAATGGAAAGACACATGTTAGGTGTGGACATGAGAGGAATTATAAAGCCAGAATGCTATAGACACCATACACAGATAGTCAGTAAACATTTATTGAGTGCCTACTACCTGCCAGACACTGTGCTAAGTGCTTGGGAGACAGAGACAGTTCTAGCTTTCAAGGAGATCATAGTCTACTGGGAGAGCAAACATGCAAACTAAATGTACAAACCAAAATTAGGATAAATTAGAGTTAATCTTTGAGGGAAGGCTTTAGCGTTGGCAGGGGCGGGGTGTAAGGTGGGGCAGGCAGGAAAGGTTTTCATGCAAGGTGGGATTTTAGCTGAGGTTTGGAGGAAGCCAGGGAAGCTGGAAAGTGGTCATGAGGAGGGAGATGATTCTGGGTATGGGGGACAGCCAGTGAAAATACACAGAACCCAGCTATGGAGTGCTGTGTGAGAGAAGATCAGGGACGCCAGAGTCACTGGATGGTAGAGTACGTGGAAGGGAGATGACCAGAAAGGTAGGAAGGGTCTTGGTCAGGAAAGGCTTTAGAAAGCAAACAGAGGATTTTATATTTGATCCTGGGGACAAAAGAGAATCACTAGAATTTATTGGATGGGGGGGTGGGTGACATTGTCATACGTGCTCAACAGGAAGATCAATTTGACAGCTTGAGTGAAAGATGGACTGGAGCAGAGAGGGACTTGAGGCAGGGAGACCAACCAGAAAGTTATTGGCCAGTCCAGGGGTGAGGCGATAAGGTCCTGCACCAGGATAGTGGGAGTATCAGAGGAGAGAAAGGGCTGAGTCCAAAAGATGTTATGAAGGTGCAATTAACTCTTGGGAGGTGGAGGGAGGGAGAGGAGGAGTCAAGGATGGCACCTAGGTTGGGAGCCTAGTACTAGGGAAATTAGGAAGAGGGAAGGTGGAAAGAGCAAAGGATAGCTAATGGACTGTCTGTGTGCTCCATCAATGTCCTTGGGGTATCAGGAAGACTTGGCTGATAGCCCCACAAGATGGTTAGGCATGGATGGGCTCTGGTCTGCATTGTTGGAGGAGACTTTCAAATTGGTGAAATCTTGATGGTCCAATTGAGTATCCATGTTGAGTGATTGCACTATGAAGGTGTTTTTTAATTTTTTTTTCAATTTAAACTACGGCCTAAACAGAACAATGCTCTCTTATCTGGTTAGTATTTTACATTTATTTGTCTGTTGTTTCATTTCATAATAACTTGAAAATAGCTAGTTGAATTTGAAGTTATTTGGGACCCTACCACAAGATACCAGAGATCTGGGATGGAAGTGTGGAGATATGAGTTTAAGTCCTGGCTTTACCACCAACCAACCATATGACCTTGTACAAATCATTTGCTGACTTAGTACTCAGTTTCTCATCTGTCCAATGAGAAGGTTGGACACCATTACAAGTGAATTCCGTGATTCTATGGTCCCTAAAGTATAACCCCATGACTCTCTGATTTCTTTTTTCTTTTCCTTAAGTTTTATTTGTGATTCAATCATAGTAGTATAGATTTAGAGCTGGAAAGGACCATAGAAGTCACATAGCTTAAACTTTTCAGTTTAAAGATGAAACTGAAACCGGGTCACATAAAGTGACTTCTACCATGTCACACAGGTAAGAAATAGCAGAGTCAGGATTGGAACCCAGGTCCCCTGACACTAAATAGTGTGCTCTTTTCACTGTACCACATCATTGCTCAACAACAATAACAAAAATCCAAAAGGGCAGCAATAAATTTTTTGAAAGGGGATATAGCTTTATAACATTCAGTGGATTTCAATGTTGGCACTTAGGTACAGACAGAACCACAAGTTTAATGATATAAGGTTTCTAGGTCTCAGCCAACAGACAGATCTTTGCTCACAGAACATGTGGATTTCTCTATACCATTGGAATACTTGTTGGTGGGGGGTCTAGACCTTTGATTTCATTGTCATAAGGATCTCTTGGAGAGGAACCTTCCTCTACCACACAGATGAGAAACTGTTCTGATACTCATAGGCTTACAGATTTGCCTGACATAGTAAGACAGTAATTTGGTCAAGGTTACAGAGCCAGGTTGTGTCACAGGCAGGCCTTGTACCCAGATCTTCCTGACTCTGAGGTCATCTTTCTGTCTACTAAGTCATGCAGCCTCTCCTGTATAGTAATGAGAGTATCTCACCATATGCACCTTTTCAAAAATTTCAGCATCTTACAGTGTGGGCATCTGCCACTTGACTGTTTAAGAATATTATAGCTGGTGGTAACTTGTCTAGAAGGGGCTGAGTCCTATATTTAGATAGATGTAGCTCGTAGAATCTGGGAAGCTCTTAAAGTTCTTGAGACTACTCATTTCTGCCAGGTATTAGCAGGAATTGTAGTGTCTGACAATTATCGCTAAGTTATCAGAATTCCTGCCATGGATGGCCCAGAGTCCGTGCCAAAGAGGGATCCTCTGTAGATGATGAGGTCCACCAGGTGCTCCTATTTGTTGATGACCCTGCAGATTGCTTTACCCTCAGGAACATTGCAGAGCATCCTAAAGGAGTTCCATAATAACTCAAACAAGTTTGGCCTAACCATCCATACAGGAAAAACATAATACATGTAGTTAGACTATGATATGTAATAAAGAATATGTAATAAATAAGGAATTTTGACAGAGAAGGTAGGTATATCCTAAACCCTCCCTCAAATCTACCTCTATCTCTGGGATGCCCAGACCCACCTAGAACAGCTGATAGAAATACATGTTTGAAGATAAAATGGGCTGGACATGGCTGAAAGTTAATGGACAGTCTAGGTGCTTAATTGGAATCCTCATGATATCAGGAGATCTCACCTCAAGGAGTGCTCTCAGCACACTGGGTAGACCACTTGTGGGGAGCTCAAGGTTGAGAGTCCCACAAAATGGGCAGGTATAGATAGGTTATAATCTCCATCCTTGGAAGGAATATTAATATAGATGATAACATAGATCTGTTGGAATATGAGAATTCCTAAAATCCTCAATCAAAATTCCAGGGAGCCCAAAGGTTTCTGGATATCATGGCAATGTAAGGAAAAGGGAAAAATGAGAAAATTTCTATAGTAGGGTTTAGAGTTGACTGCTCTCATACATAATCAAGGTGAGGGGATCACCTCTTTCTCTCTTCCTGCTGCTAGCTCATTTTCCTTATTCATTCTCATCCTGGGTTCTAAGGCAATCAATGGTCTGTTTTGATATTTTCTTATTAATTATTAAAATGAAAACATCTCTCATGTTTAATCAATTAGCACTTTAGTTTGTTAAATATTACTCTTTAATTAACTAGAGAAACCTCTTTTCCCATAAGTTTTTGCCCATCTTTACATTTAATGCATAATTTAAGCAAGAGTTGAGACTATTGACTAATAAAGACATAATTATTTACAGTATATCAGCCAGAAGAAAGATCCCAACCTAAGTCACCTATAATCAACACTGTAACTACTTACTTCTCCTCAGTTCTAGAAACCTAGCCCCACCAGTCAGTTTTCTCTGGCTACCACTTGAAGTCTTTTCTCAAGAACTCACTTCATGGTTCTTTACCAGAAAAGGGTTAAACTCAGTTCTCTCAAGAAATGAGTTCTCTTTGTCCTTTTTTTCTCTGTCCTCTCTTCAGCCATCACAGTAAGCAGTCTTTTCAGAACAACAATTAACCTCAGTCTTTTCATAATGGACTCCTCAAAGAATGACAGTTAAACTATAACTACCTAGATTCCATTACCTCTTAAAGATACAGTAACAGTATTTATATTATCTAGGATAGCTACATGGTACAATAGAGAGATTGGGCCTGGAGTCAGAAAGACCTGAGTTCAAATTTGACCTCAGTTACTTACTAGCAGTGTGACCCTGGGCAAGTCACTTAATCTCTGTTTACCTCAGTTTCCTCATCTGTAAAGTGGGGATAATAATAGATCCTACCTCCCAGGGTTGTTGTGAGAATCAAATGAGATAATAATTCTAAAGCACTTAGCACAGTGGTACTTTACCTAGCACGTAGTAAATGCTATTAAAAGTTATTATTGTTGTTGTTGTTATTATTGTGAGAGTGACTGTAGAAAATGGTATTGTATTTCTATTGCCTATAACTGACTCTTTTTTGGCTATTATAGAGTTGGTTTTCACCTAGAGATCTCATGTTACTGTAGCTGCCATAGAGTAAGATTTAAGGTTAACTCTTCTTTATATCACATCCTTTTTTTTTTTTTAAGGGTAGGTGGGGACTAGTCAATGAAATATCTCCACTTCTTTTCTAGAACCTAGGGTCTTAGGATGTTAGAACTGAAAGTGACTATAGATATCAACTAGTGTAACCCCCTCATTTTATAGGTCCATTTTCTGGTTCAGTCTTGCTCTCCAGATGTAATCTTACTGGGCAGACACACAATCTTCTATTGTGATCAGGTAGTGTCTTGCTAGATTTTAAAATGCATCCTTAAAAACTATAAAAATCCAAGGCTTGGCCTTCTCAAGCACAAGGGCAAGCAATTGGCTGCCAAAGTGTTACTTCTTGTTTAATTGTTTTTTTCCTAACTTTATCTGGTTTTCCCCTGAACCCCCTATTTAAAAAAAAAAAGCTCTAGGTATGACAATCACCTCCCTTCTAGTGTCATGTACTTTTCAAGTACTAGGACAGAAATATACAAAATCAGAATATACAAGGAACTGCAAGCAAGTCAGTTTGACTGACTGACAGATGGGAGGAGAGGCACATTGGGGAATTACCATGAAACCCATGAAATCCATTCTGAAAGATTAGAGATGTATTGTGAAGTACCTGAAGTTCCCAGATCGAGTTTATATTTTGTCCTGGAGAAAATAGGAAGCCACTGAAACTTCATGAGCATTGGAATGACATCGTCAAACCTGTGCTTTAATCAAGGGTGCTTGGGTAAGATTTTAACAGTTCTCTGAAATAAAATGTACGCATAATACACTTTAAGTTTAATCCGCATTGTTAATTTTTTCTCCATTGCTTTCTTAAGTCTAGACCATCAACAAAACAATAAATCAAGTGTGGTTTTTAGTTTGCTATAGTTTGCTGATTTCTATGTAAATGTTCACACTGAAAATTTAACAATCAGCTCCTATTAGAGCTGGCTCCAGTACACCCTTGGCTTTAAGAATACTAATTTGTCAGCTATGTGTGGGATAGATTAATGAGGAGAGAGACTGGAGGCAGGAAGGCCAAACTAGAGGCTATTATTTTAAGTTTCTTATATTTATTATTTATTATAAATCTCTTTGTTATAGGTTGATAATAACCATTATTATAATTTAGGTGAGAGGTGACAAACTAAGGTGGTGGCCATGTGAGTAATGAGAAAAGAACAGATATAAGACACATTTTAAAGGCAAATCAACAAGATTTGGCAACTGATTAGATATGAGGGTGTGGGAAAATGATTGGTAAAGGATGATTTTAAGGTTTCAAACCTAGGGGATTAGAAGAATGGTGGGTCTCTTGACAGTAATTGAGAAGTCAGGAAGAGTGTTACAGATGGGATTAAACATAGCTCCTTTCCAGGATGGCCTCAGGGTGACGAATTCTTGGCCACAGCAACTTTTAAAGGTCATCTGCTAAGTCACAGAGGTACTGTAATTTACACCAGTACAGGGAGTGGCCATATCATAGAAATCATAGATACTCAAGGAATTGAAGTCATAGCTGTCTACATAAAATGAAAGCCCAACTGAACTGTAGTTCAATAATGTTGCCTTGGTAGGACACTAAAATTAAACTGATTACTGATTTGTATTTGCTCCATTTTGAAAGAAATTGGCAGGAAAGGAGAGTATAAGAGAGACATTTATTTCATTTTTTCAATAATATTTTATTTTCCCCCAATTACATGTAAAAACAATTTTAAACAATTTTTATTTATTTATTTATTTTTAAGTCAGGCAATCAGGGTTAAGTGACTTGCCTAAGGTCACACACTAGTACGTGTCAAGTGTTTGGTCTAAGGTCAGATTTGAACTCAGGTCCTCCTGACTTCAGGGCTGGTAGTCTATCCACTGCGCCATCTAGCTGCCCTATTTTAAACAATTTTTGAGAAAGTTTTGAGTTACAAATTCTATCCATCCCTCCCTCTTCCCCCTCCCTGAGATCTGATATAGGTTATACATACGCAATCATGTAAAGCAGTTCCATGTTAATCATTTTGTGGAAGAAAACTCAAAGAGAAAGAAGGAGGGAGGAAGAGAGAGAGACAGAGAGACAGAGACAGAAACACAGAGACAGAGAAAGAGAGAGACATACACAAAGACAAATAATATGCTTTGGTCTGTATTCAGATGCTTTCATTTCTTTCTCTGGAGGATAAAGGTATTTTTTTTTTAATCATGAATCCTTTGGGTTGTCTTAGATCATTGTATTGCTAAGAATAGTTGAGTCATTCAGGGCTGTTCATGGTACAATATTCCTGTTACAATGTACAATGTTCTCCTGGTTCTGCTCACTTTACTTTGCATCAGTTCATGTAAGACTTCCCAGGTTTTTCTGAAATCATCCCGATCTTCATTTCTTAAAGCATAATAATATTTCATTACAATCCTATACCACAGCTTGTTTAGCCATTCCCCAGTTGATGGGCATCCCCTCAATTTCCAGTTCTTAAGGGCTACTACTACTATTTTTGTACAAATAAATTCTTTTCCCTTTAAAAAAATCTCTTTGGGACACAGACCTAGCAGTGGAATTGCTGGCTCAAAGAGTACACAGTTTGATTGCCTTTTGGGCATAGTTCCAAATTGCAAGAGAGACATTTTATACCAAGGTCAAGGGAAGGGAACTATTTATCTTAACCTGTTAAGATCTGCCTGCCTCTTCCATTATGTTTCTTTTTAACCTTAAGATAAAAACAACATGATACACTTATGAATATGCTACATTTGGCAGTTTTCTCAATGTACACCACTAGCTGTTTGCAGGCTGGATGGATGTGTCTGGTTTGAGGTAAAACCTCTGTAAGCTCATAAGAGCATAGATTGAGAGATGGAAAGAACCTTGGAGTCCATCTCGTGCAATCCCCTTATTTTGCAGTTAAGGAAACTGGAATCCATTGAGGTTAAGTGACTTGTCTAAAGATATACAGACAATAAGCAACAGAGCCAGGATTTGAACTCGGGTCCTCTGACTCCAAATCCAGAAGTCTTTCTCTATGTTTGTACTATGAAGGCTTTCTTGCTTTTTCTATTTGATTAAAATTTTTTGCTGTTCTACATTTTCATATTCCTTTAATCTGCTTATCATATTTTCTAGGTTGAAAATGCATGTATTCTTATTGAATTATTTTTGATTGGTTCAAATATTGGATCAGTATAGTTAATCAAATGGGATTAACTTGGATATGCCAAGGTGGACTTCATCCGGACACTTGGAAAAGGGATACTCTTGGTATTTTAATGAGCTACCTGGAGACTTCAATTTTGATTTGGGTATATGGTGGGAAATAGACTGAACAAAGTCTAGGTCGAAAATTCCAAATCTGGAACACCTCCCCAGCCCCCGACCTCAACTCGAAGTTCCTCCCGGATATAATTCTAGTACCTGGTTTGTAATGGGTTCCATGCAGGCCCAAGTTCCTTTGTGTTTAAGGCAGAAGTGTGATTCGATCCTTCCCAGTCGGTTTTATGTACTTGGCCTTGGCCTTGCTCCAATTATGATTCATAAGCATAGCCATTCACATGATTCTACTCCCTGCCGTATCAGTCTTCCTCTCTGCTTGTCTCTGTTTTCCCCTTAGGTCACCAGTAAATCACTTGTCCAAATAGTCATCACCTTTGAATGCTCAGTGGTTCTCCCCGATGTTGCAATCCCTCTTGGCTGCATCCAGTGCTTGGTAGGGAGATTTTCCTGGTTATTTTCCAAATGTTGGGTAGACAACTTGTTATCACATGAATTAAAAAAAAAAAATACATCAGACATCAGCTTTCAAAAGCATCAAAGCTCACCTCTCCTGCTTTTTTTTTCTTCTCTGTGGCTGCTTGATAAAGACCACTGTCCTGTTACAAACCCTATTTTTGTGGTCTGGTGGAAGCTGCATGGTTGGAAGAAGAAACAGTTGGAGTGCCCACGATGAGCCATTGACGCAATTTTCCCCGAGGTCACTGTTGAGGGAATGCAGCAGGGAAATGGTATCTACCTTAATGAAGGGAGTTTGAAATCTCTTCCAGCTGTTTCAGTCTTAGTATTTGGGGACAAAGAAAGTTTCATTTTCAAGAATCTTTTGTCTCTAGGAGGAACCCAGCTAAGCCCCTTCTGCATGCTGTGCCTACAAATCACCTTTCAAACTCTACAAAGAGAAGAAAAGGAGAACCAAACAGACTTAATGATAAGTGATTAATAAAATAATAATATACTCCAAGCTTGTTATGACTTTTGGGGAAGAGTTAATATAGAGAAATAAAAAAAAAATACTTAAATGGAGCTGCAATCTCATTGATGTGGTCATTTCCTTCAGTGACGTAGATAGCAATCAACCCATCCATGCCAGATTATCTTGTATAAACAACTCTTGTCCCTGTCCTCTCCCTTCATAAATTTGACCTAGGGAGTCCACTCAACATGCTGGGAACCTTTCTCGATTTCTGGAGCACTGAGAGAATGCCAATGAAGCATAAGGACTTTCTTTCCATTGGTTTTCCATCTTCTATACGAAACCTTCTCTGATTCTCCCATCTCTCAGGAGAACTTCCCTCAATCACTCACTCAAATCCAATTTACTTGCAAGTCAAGGCATCACTCTTCTGATTCACTGGCCCTCTTCTAAAATGAAGGTTGAACAACAACAACTTTTTGAATTAATTTTATACATGTGCATGTTCTCTCTCCTGATAGAATGTAAGCTCCCTGAGGACAGGGATCATTTCATGTTTGTCTTTATGTCCCCAGCACCTAGCACAATACCTGGCACAGAATAGGGGTATAAAAAATATTTGGTTATTGATCCCTTGTGTTCACCACATGACCATCCCATCTTTATTTTTGATCGTACATTTCTTTACCTCATGGTACCAGTATATGTGACGGAGGAATAAATTATGAAGAGAGGTCAGAGGGAGATCAGTCTGAGATGTGTTGCCGGGGGAAGTGGGACTAAGGCCACATTCTCTCAGAATTCTCTAGGCAGTCAAACCACAACTTTTTTTTTTTTGTAGAATTCAGGGACTTCTGGGGTAAGGTTAAAAGAGTTTCTTTAACCAGTGTCCCTTAATCCCTTTGCCATTTGAGGAAGTAGCACTCTGGGGAAATTTGCCTCAGTCACAGGGTAATACAACTCTTCACAACTACAAAACGGGTTTCTGACAGTAAGTTAGATGATGGTTGAACTGAGAGACAAAGGGGAGAAGATGGAGGGTGGGGTGGTTCTGCTAAAAGGAGTTCAGGGTAGGGGAGAGTTCAGAGGTAGAGAAGCAGAAACGGATGAGTTTCAAGGGCAGAAGGGATCTCAGCATAGGTTTCTGTCTCTTCTGGTACAGACTGGCTGAGGAGAAGAAAAAATTATTTCATAATTATTGACTGAGTGGTTTTCCTGAGAAGGAAGAAGAGAGCTTCATAATCATTAAGCTGAGAATGCTGGCTAAGGAGCTATAGTGCCCTCTGTCTCAGTCATATGTGATCCTGGTGTGCATATACCTCTCACATGAAGCCTATGAAAGGCTACTCAACCCACAGAATATGTCTGTATTTGTAGGAGAGTGAGTTTAAAGTCCATGGGGGAAATGCTCTGTGATTACTTTTTTAAAAAAATGTCAGTATTTAATTAAAATGTCTTTTTCAAGAAATTTTGTATTGATATAACATCGGTTTTTTAAAAAAATTTTCAAATATATTCCTCCTGCCAACCCTCTCCAGAGAGTTATCCCTTTAAACAAAATATAAAAAAAGAGGAAAAAGTAGTTCAGCAAAACTAACCCACACAACACTATCATATTTATGATAGTTTAAATAATGTTCTGTATCCATAGTCCCTCTCCCCCTATTTCTGTAAAAAAGAAAGGTGGGTGCATAAAATGTGTTGTTGTTTGTCTTTCATACTTGAAGAGGACCATGACATCAGGAAGGTGATGCCATGACATGCCAGTGAATTGGATTTAAGTGAGAGAGGGCTGTGCAAAGTCACCAGTCTCACTTTCTCTTCTGGAGCCATCTGGGTCCAGTGGCAAGATATAAATCAGGAAGACTGGAGATGGCACTGAATGCAGTGGGAGACCTTGGACTTTTAAAGCTAAGGTCTTTAACAAGTCTTAGTTTGACTGAAGGCTAGGTAAGAAAAGAGACTGAGAATGGCCTCTATTACCTAGTCAAAAAAAAAAAAAATCTGGGAGTGGGAGACCCTCCTAGGCCAAAATAGAAAAAACTGTTTCTATTTTACATTTCTGTTTACATTTACTCTGAGCCAATTGGGGTCCAAACAATGACCAAGTAAGGCTTGCCTGGGACCTGTTGTTGGCCAATCAATGAGAGCCAGAGAGATTTGGGATTAAGGCAAGATCCTTAAGAAAAAAATCTAGCCCATAAACCCCAAAATATCTTGTGAGGTTTCAGAGACCAAAATTTACATTCCTTTGGGCAGAACACCTGCAGATAAGGGTGTGATACCCTATATGGACAGAGGGAAGGGAAAAAAAGAAGGAAAGAGAGAAAGAAGAAAAGAGAAAGAAATAGAGAAAGAAAGGAAGAAAGAAAGGAAGGAAGAAAGAAAGGAAGGAAGGAAGAAAGAAAGAAAGAAAGAAAGAAAGAAAGAAAGAAAGAAAGAAAG